>NC_134113.1:42600500-42914000 GCF_040939455.1 Microcebus murinus | reverse complement strand
AATGTGTCTCCTCTCTGTTTCCCATAGCCAAACCATTTCTCCAGCTCCCATCGTGAAACCAAGCTGACTGTAGGCAGGATAATGGCCTCCAAAAGATGTCCGCACCCTAATCCCTCAGAAACAGTGAATATATAACATTACTTTGTAGATGAATTAAAGTTAGGGAACTTAAAATAAAGAAATTATCCTGGATTGTCTGGGTGGGCTTGATCAAATCACATGAGCTTTAGAAGTAGAGAACTAGCCCCATTGAAAGAAGATGAAGGGAAAGGCAGAGAGATTCAAAGTGAGGAAGAAATTCATACCTTATTGCTGGTGAGAGATGGGAGGCACAAGGTGAGGAGGAATGTGGGTAGCCTTCGGGAACCCAGAGATGGTCCTGACTGCCAGTCAGCAAGGAAATGAATTCCTCATCTCCTTAACCACAATCCCCTGTATTCTACCCAGAGCCTCAATGAGGAAGTAGACTCTTTCCTAGAGCCTCCAGAAAGGAATTCAAGCATGTAGACACCTTAATTTCTTCCTTGTGACACACTAAGCAGAGAACCAGCTGAACCACACATTGCCTGGGCTTCTGCCCCACAGAAAATTTGACATAGTAAGTTTGTATTTGAAATTCCTAAGTTTTTGGTAATTTGTTACAGCAGCAAGAGAATACTAATATGTAAGTCACAGTTCCCACCTATACTTTGTCTTACAAAGTGGCATCGCAGACTTCAGCTGGAATTAATTAATTTCTCCTGGCCTCCCAGGAAAGTGGGAAAAGGGAGCTCTCTGGCCCTGTGGCTGGCTGGAAGTCTCATACAATAGATATTAAAACTCAAGGTTTTTTTCTATATACTAATGATGACTGTGACCAATTTTTACCTGGAATTATATCAAAATAAATACTACTCAACATGTAATAACTCATTTTTAAGACCACACACTCTATTTATGTATGTATGTATGTATGTATGTATGTATGTATGTATGTGAGACAGAGTCTCTCTATATCGCCCAGGCTGATCACAACCTACTCGGCTCAAGTGATCCTCCTGCCTCAGTCTCTCAAACAGCTGGGGCTACAGGTGTGTTCCATCATGCCTGGCTCCACACACTCCACTCAACTTTATACATGTTTTCTCTATGTTCTCATTTAATATTTTAAGATTGACAAGTATTGTTTTTCACAAGTGATGAAATTTGTAGGAAAGCCCAGGAACATGTAGTATGGTGGTATTCAAATTTAAGTTTTTTGAGTTCTAGCAATAGCGAGAAGAGGATGGATTACTTCATTACAAGGCACTGGAAAGCTGACATGGGACACAATTAAGTCTTATCCATCCTTTCGGCTCAGATGTGATATCTCTCCACCTTTGTGTGTAACCATTTTATTATTTTCATGAGAAAGCGATCCTATCCTAGTGTCTGTAACTAGATTTATTACTGTCAATTGAAAATTCAAAGCATCAGAACACTTGTCTAATTTCTACAGGGCATTTGTTATTTTATTAAAGTGTTTATAATTCAAAAGCCATGCACTCATTTCATATGGACTGAAATCTTTTAATGTGTTTCTGTAGAATATCACCTACTGCTTGCTGCAAGGAAGCTAAGCAGCCTGCCTCACTTACTGCCCCCACTCTGTTTTCCATTGTTTCAGGCTTTCAAGGCACGATTTTGATTCCTTTAGACTGAAAAGCTTATCGTAGTGGGATCACTGCTTTTTTCTCTCACTGGATTATAAGCTCCGTTAAAGCAAAGGCCATTGTATCTCCTGAACTATTTCCTGGACATATAAAGTAGAAACTCCATATATATTTGTATAAGAAAGTAACCGATGAAATCTCATCATAGAATAATAAATATTTTATTGTTTGATTAAGAGGGAGTCTTACCTTGAACATTATCTACTTGATAATATTTTTTCTATTGTATGGGAAAATTGCAGGAATCCTAAATCATATTCAAACTGTTATCCACTGCTTTTTTCTGCAGATTCATCTTCTAACTTTGGCCTTGTTTCTTTTGTTATTGTTTTGTTCATTTGTTTGTTTTGTAATGACTCTGTTATGTGTTTTGGTGTGATCATTGCTTGACTAAGGACAGGCTGTTACAGTTTTAAAAAGGAATATGACTAAAAGGTACAATCCAGACAAGTGGAAGTTTGGCTGCCTAATCTGAGCTCAGGGTGCCGCTAGCCTGTATGGACCCTTTGGGTGAATTAGAAAAAAGACAAAAATATTTCCCTTGGGCAGATGAGACCTGAAGGGGCAGCTCCCACTTATTAATGCATCTGCTTTCACTTTTATGCATTGTGAAAGCTGAACAGCTTCATACAGTGGCCCTTCCTAGTCAGACATCGTCTGAAATATTAGCCTAATACTTAATTATGGCAATTGCCTACAACCTCTGTTAGCCTTTCTATCCCAATTTTCTTTTCCTTGTATTCCCTTCCTAGTTCTAGACTCCTGTTTCTCCATACCTCTACTCTGATGTCTGCCTCTGATAGCCTCATATTGGGTGGCCCTCTGAGTCATCTCCTGCTATTTTGATTTTGGGTCATTTTTGCTGGTTTTTGGCTTTATTTCTTTGGCCTTCATGACTCTGACACCTGTAAGATTCTTAACTCTGGTCTTGGCCCAGTGGAACTCACAACTCCACTAAGGAGCAAGCCTATCCCAGTACCAGGGGAAGAGAGGAAATTAGACCAATATTTTAAATGACTTAAATAAATGTCTTGTAGAACAACTTGGAGTGCTATCATGTGATTAGAAGCATCAGGCAAAGGAGGTAGAATCAATGTGATGTTCTAAATGCCTACAGGGCCTAATTGCATAAACTATATGGCAAATTTGATCACATTTGGAGAAAAAAATGAATTGAACCAGGTGAAAAGTAAAAATGATCCTATCATAACAAGTTTCATTATGTGGAAATGGAAATTTCACCTTATGTTCAAAACATAAGGCATGAATGCATGTTATACTAAAAGTGGTGGTTATTGATCACTCTTTGGTTGTACAAAGTACTCTGCAGGTGAACAGATGTATTAAGACATGTAGCACACTTAAATAATCACACTCATTAAAGTATGCCAGTACAGTACTAAGTATTAATAAACATCCCTCCTCTCAGTATTTTCCTCTAGAAAATACTATTATTTCTAAAGGTATTATAATGGAAATAATTTTAAATATTTCAGTAACAAAGGCTATCTCTTCCAACTCTAGCCATAGCTGCTGGAGCCTCCTTAAATAATGCAAATACCTGTTCCCAAACATTGCTGCCTCCAGAAATTCTTTTTCCACCATCCATCACCGTCATGATGTTTTTATCAGCTGCTCCTAACGATTTTGTTGCTGCTTCTGACTTGAAATTTTAAGGAGATGAATGAATTGATAAATGGATGAATGAATGCATGCTAACTTAGGACTGTCTTGTTCTGAGTGGATGGAAGTCAGTCAGATAGCACTGATGGGGAATGTGGTCAAGAAGAGTGCTCTTCTCTGCCCATATTAATGAAACTCTGTCATGTTATAACTCAATGCTTCCACCCACTGAAGGGAGACAGACGGCTGCAGCGAATACTCAGGAATTTTAAATGGTTCAAGTTGCACCATTAGAACATGTAGTTAAGAGCATTTGATGTTTTTGTCCAATGAACTTACATAAATTCCCTGTAAATGTA
Source organism: Microcebus murinus (assembly GCF_040939455.1). NCBI lineage: Eukaryota > Metazoa > Chordata > Mammalia > Primates > Cheirogaleidae > Microcebus > Microcebus murinus. The sequence continues at coordinate 42,910,327 of NC_134113.1, read as the reverse complement.
TATTTTTAATTTATGTGAACAAAAGTAATGCATTGAAATGCTAAAAAATATGAAAAATGGAAATCTTTTTTCTAACTGAAACTTCTGATCAGCAATTTCACTCCTTGATGATACCATTATGAATAATCTTTTATGTATCTTTTTTAAAATATTTGTAAACATAAGCACATTTGTATGTGTATTTTTTATTTACATTAATAGGATGGTATTAAAATACATTAGCATACTTTATCAGTTAATAATATATTTTATAAATTATTTTATATCAGCAAATCAAGACCTATTTTATTCTTTATATTTACAAAATGTATTTTTATTATATTCAAAGCAATAGTAAAAATTAGGTTTTACCTGTCCTCCACTAATACCTAGAAGCAAATATTTTATAAACCATTTCTTGTTTTAAATTCAGTTAGTGGTTTCTTTCAAGCCACTAAATAATATGAGTAAACCTCTATCATGGCCTTTAGACAATCACTATTAACTCCTTTTACATTTATTCCTTCTGTTCTTTTATTTTTCTATTTTTGAGGGTCATATTGATTATCTTTATATTTTTAAATAATAGGTTTATAACTATTTTTTGTTGCATGATCTTTAATTAGCATCCAGAATCCCTCAGAGTTCTCTTACTTTCTGAGGCAGAGACTACACCAAAATCCATTCTCCTTTTCATCATACTAAAACAGTTTTAGTTGGGATGTAGCTGCCCGATTAAAGATTAAAAATCCTACACAGCCTTGTTCCTAATTGTAATCATGCGATAAGAATCTTGCTAATATAACATAGCGTGGAAATAATATCTGTTAGCTTCGATGTACTTGCTTAAGGGAAAATAACTACCTTGAATTCTTTTCACCCTTTTCTGGGTGGAAAGGTGATATTTAATGTGGCCTTAGAAGCCACACACTGAATATTGCAGAACTTCCATAACCTTGGATGCTGAAAGACTGCAGGGAGAAGAGCCACTTATGGAGCAGGAACATTAAATATGAGAGGAAATTAAACTTCTATCTTTTTTGAGTCATAGCATTTGGGAGGGTCTTTGTTATAATATCTTGGCTTTTAACTCTAAGAAATAAAATCTATCTTTCCCCTACCCATATTTCTTCTCACTTTCCATCAGCTCTGTTATATGCAGCATGTGAAGTTGATGTCTTGCCCATATTCCCTTAGCATATACCATGCCAGGACATACCACAGTGCCCTATGACAAGTTCCTGCCACTTTCATTCTCAAGGCTTTCTCTCCACTCACCTCTGAAAGTACCAGGGAGTTACACTGTAGGAACAGTGTTTGGCCACTGATGAATTGGGCTTTTCTGACCCTTGGTAAGGATAATTTTGAGGTACATTTTATATTGTCTCCAAGAGTTCACCAGCAAGATCACATTTTAGTTGCATACATCAATAACTTGATTGATAACACACTCTTTCTTTGGCTTCCTTTGCTTATTTGTCTTATTTCATTTATCCCCTGCCAATACTTCTTAGGGACAACTCTCAAATATGTTGCTTGCCCTCAAATCTTTTTCTTGAGTTACGCTCATTGAGGAGCTCAACTTAAGATAATATGAAAAGTTGTAATCGGAAGCTACTCCTTGATAAGGGATTCTGGAATTCCAATTGGAGAGCTTGCCAGTCAGATGGCAATAAGGACTCCAACACCTACTCTCCCTAAGCTCTCAGTGATGGCCTCTTGGGGTAATCTTTAGGGCCAGCTCATAGAATAGCAAAACACCTGGGCCTGGATCATGGATGATTTGCTTGATATGTTGGTGCAGGCAGAAAAATGACAACTACCACACTTGTCACTCAGAGGTAGCTCTGAAAGACAGCAGTGAGGAAAGATCTAATGGGCAGAACTTCATTTAATACATCTTATAATAAAAACTATGGAAGGAAGGAGAGGTCGACTGAGATAAACAAACTCTTGGGAAGTGATGCATAGCTTAGCAATTTATGGATGCACACCTTGGCATGCACAGCACCACAATTGCTAAGGCTCTTACCTGTGATGAATGGTGATGAGATACAGGTAAAAGGGGGTGCACTACCTTATGCTATAGCTCTAGCCCTTGATATATATGGGGGAAATAACTACATGAATCCTGGAGTTGATTGGCTATTGTTAACTGCCATAGAAGTCCTGAAAGAAGGATATGAAAGGCTTAGGTCAACTACCAATTAACGAAGAGATTGTGCAAAAAGCAAAAGGTCTCCATGGCAATAATACAGAGAATCACAAATCTTGCAGCTAAGTGGACACAATCTGCTGAAAATCAGAAACTTCTGATTTTAATTGTGGTGCCATTACACAGAAGGTTGAAGTCATAGTCCTCTTACATAAAAGTCAGGACCCTGAGAAGGAAGGAATGGAACCCTTAAGGCTAGATGAAGGTAGTTTGGGTAAATGAATTTCATAAGCTTGAATTCCCTTAATTTCCTAAGTGTTCTAGGTCAGCAGAAGTTTCTGCACCTCAGCTACCACCTCTTTCAAGAAGAGAGGAACCTCTTCATGTTTGTACGCCTGCCTTTGTCAGGATCTTCCCTGCCTCTCCTCATTTCCTTGAGATCAATAAATAGAGTTGTTTCAGCAAGGCCCAAATAGTAAAGTCCTATACCAAAATAGGAGGAAAGGGATAATTTACCAAAAGAGCAGTAAGATCTGTTTAAAATGTATTAGCAGCAATTGGGAAAACATGCCTCAGAATCTATCTTGGAATGCTATGTTAGGGGTACAGGATGAGAGGGTGGAATATAGGACTATATACTGGACACTATGCATATGAAGGGTAGTCTCTTATAACTCAGGATTGACATTCTGGAAGTGTGATCATGGGCTGGTCCAACCACTCTATTGGAATGACTCATTAGAGCTTGGAATAGTAGCCTAAGTAAATAAAGTAAATGTGCTAAAGCTGCCTTAGCAGAGTACTGCAGAAGGGGTAAATGCCTCAGAAAATTGAGTATGTTAGAAAGAATTTATTACATAAGTTTGGAAAAAAGAAAACCCATCTGATTATGTTTCCTAGAGGGCCCCATAGGACACTCCTTTTACTGAAGTGACAAGGAATTCACTATTAACAAGGGTACAACATTGATGGATGAGAAACATGGTGGTGGCTATGTTTGTAGTCCTGGGTGGGTGATAGAAGATTCTCATATGTAACTTATCTCTCTGGGGTCAATAAGGAAAGTAAAATTAAGGCATATTTAATATCAGGTGGCAGCCCTTAACCATCAGCAGCAAAGCAGATTCAGTTATAATGATGGGCAGTAAGGTCCAAATAACATGCAGGGGACCTACTTTTGGGGATCCATCTTAGTTAACAGGCTGTAGAGCTAGGAACGAGATAGATGGGCAGCTGGCAAAGATTGTTACTTGACCTATATCAGGGTCAACTGACTACAGCCTGAGGGCCAAATCTAGTTCTTTGTCTGTGGAACACAGCTGTGTCCATTTATTTACCTATTGTTTATGGCTGTTTTGTGCTACAATGGCAAAGTTAAGTAGGTACAACAGAGACTCTATGGCCTGCAAAACCATGAAATATTTACTATCTGGCCCTTTACAGGAGAAGTTTACTGACCCCGACCTATATAATCAAAAGAGGTCAAGAACAAGTGAGAAGAAGATTGATGTCGGCTTCTGTAATGGAAAATCACAATCCTTGTTTTCAGACCTTAGCCAGTTTTCAGACTCAGAGTTATTGATCGAAGGAGAGGAAGGATGCCGCAGGAAGGAACATACACAGAAGGCACGTTCAATAGCATTCCCCTACCCTATTCCTTTCTTTTTATTAGAATAGCATATACTGGGGAAATGAGAAATACCCAGATCTTTGAGAGCACTTAGATAAAGATTCTGAGCTAACGCTAACACCCAAAGACCCAAAAATCAACATGGCCATCTTTTTCAAGGGACATATACAGAAACCAAATAATAAATGAAGTCCCAGTCCAATCCATTTCATAGACCTACACTATAGTCATTTTTCTGGTCCCTGAAATCATATTCAGTTTGAACAAACTTTTTAGATACAGATACCTCACATTGATTTCTTCACCAGACCCCCTTTAGTGCTGTTTGTAACAAAAAAACTCTAAGCTCACAGGCATATTAACTTTGAGGATTTCTTAGGAACAGCTGATGGAGTTGCAAAACACCTGGGCCTGGATCACGGATGGATTGGTTGATATGTTGGTTCAAGAGAAGACAGGATTCCTGCCGCACTACTATCCCTTGGGGTGGCCCTGAAAGGTAGCAGTAATTGGAAAATCTCCCAGTGGGCAGAGCTTCACTCAGTACATCTTCATTATCAAAGTTAGGTAAAGAAAGAAGTGGTTTGAGATACATAAACTCCTGGGAAGTGCTGAATAGCTTGGCAAGTTGTTCAGAGACCTGGAAAGTGCAAGATCAGAAGATTGGAGACAAGAAAATACGGGTAAGAGGCACCCAAATGGCCACTTATGGGAGTGGCACAAAGGTTTGTGGATCTTTTGTGCTTTGTGACAATTCTCATTAGAAAATATCAACTTCAGAGGAGCTATAAAAATCAGGTGGACAAATAAAACAAAATTTAAAAAGAATAAAAAAAAATCAGGTGGACAGTTACTCATAGTATGTACTAGCCAGCCTCTGTTCTCCCATCCTAATACTTTCACGAGTGGCTCATGCATGGAGAAGTCATGTTAGAAGGGATGATGGCTATTGACAAGTTTGATAGCATGGGTTCCCTTTTGCCAAGGGTGATCTGCTGGTCAAACTGGTCAGCCACAGAGCTTATCACTAAGCCCTCAATATGGTATCATCTTATAGAATGTTAAAGGTTCCTTTCAAAAGTGCACATAAGGGCCCTTTTATTACAACAGGGGGACCCATTCATCATCTGTGATGAATGTATTTTGTTCTTGCTCTGTAAACCAATCTTGCCCTTCCTAAATAAACTTTGTTTTACGGTTGGAAAAAAAAAGTGTACATAAGGTATCATCTGGGGAGAACATCCTGCAGTATTGAGACTTGTCAGTTAAGGTGCCTTTTGTACTTCATACCAATGCAACACAGTATGCAACTGTGTTGTAAATAGCTAAAATACATAGATCTATGAAATAAGCGGTGGAAGTAGAATGCCTCACCATTGCTCCTCTTTATCCACTTAGAGAATTTGTGCTTCTTGTCCTTGCAATTTAGTCTCTGCTAGACTAAACTTCTTGGTTCCTGAGTAGAGTCAGGGGAGGGATGGGGGCTACAACTGTGGGAATAGTAAATGTTCAACTAAATTTTACCTAAAGGTGCCACCCAGTCATTTTGGGGTACCGATTCTAGCAGACCAACAAGCAAATAAAGGAATGACTCTATTGGCAGGCATAATTCACCTGATTTTTGCATAGACACTGTGCTGCTGTAGCATACTAGGGCAGTGAGAAGTATTTCAGGATTCAGGGAATTCAGCAGGTTCCCTCTTGCTGCTCCATTTTCAGTGATAATCATGAATGAGCAATGAAGCAACCAAGGTTTAACAAGGGCACAGTGACCAGGGGCTCAGAAATCTTATGATGAGTGTCTGGGATACTCACAAAGTAGGCAACCTAGAACAACAGAAGGGTGTCCAGTGATGGGAGAAATCTAGAATGAGTGCTAGAGAAGAGAATTAACACGTTGTCCCATTAAGTCTCCTACTTTGTAAGTAGTTTTTCTTTCTTTTTCTAGAAATTTGGACTGGCCACAAACTTGAGGTAACTTAATAATGGTATCTTGGTATGAGAGTGGATCCGAACAATGCAAGATATGGACACTAAAGGAACTGTTGGCACTTCTCTCATATCTCCTTGGCACTCTTTTCCCCATACATTGTTTCCTGCTTCCTGTAAACACCTAGGATTGTCTGTGTGAAGGCTTTCTCTCCAGCTTCCCACAGGGCAGGTCATAAGTATTAAGCTTCAGTAAGTGGCAGGTGAGATTTGAAGGGTAAATATGCCAGCTTCCTTAGCACTCAGTGGAAAACAATTCTGAGGCTTGTTTTCTATCATCTAATCTTATAGTTTCCCAATAGGATCAAGGCTCAAATATCCACAGTCTTAATGTGCTTAACAATGCTTCTTTTACTATCTTTATTTCCTTCTTTATATCTTTTTCTCATTTCCCCTGTTGGTTTTTCCTGGAACCATCTGCCCAGTAAAGAACTTGCACTTAACTCCTTCTCCCAATATCTCATTTTAGAGAAATCCAACTTAGATACAATATGTTGTTCATGCTCAGAATATTTTACATTCTGTTTTGTCATTATAATTAGTCCTAAAGTCTTTGTCAAAAAACACTAAAAATAGCACAAAGCCAAAAACACTAAACAGAGGTCACATTATTTAGATTAATTATATATTGTTTGCTATATGACAATATAGAATCACAGTTTCTCCTCCATGTGTCCAGTGTTAAGGCTTCTTAGCCACTTGAAGGAAAAAGCTGAAAGTTGAATTGATTCCCTTTTCTTAAAAAGATATGCATTTTGGTTTACTTTATATATTTAGCTTTCAATTGTTGGGACTCAGCAAATTACGTTGCTTTGAACTTCAAACTGAGGGTACCTTAGGAGCAACAAATGCTTCCTTTGAGAAAGGACTTTCTCTGAAGTTTGCTTATTTGACTAAGGGAAGTTCCTCCAGAAGGAATGGAATTGTCATGAGCTCCCTCCCTATAATCTCATCAAACAGGAAAGATTAATTCACAACAAAGGAGACTAAAGATCCTGCAGGTCTAAAGATCTATGCTACCTATTCTTCTGAGGACTGCCACCTGAGAGACTCTATCTGCAAAACAAGACAAAATTTGTTCATCACACATTGCCTCCCCTCAGCTCACCATAGCTTGCCAAGTTGCCACTTCCCCTCGAGAAACCCCAAGTCCCTATTTCTTTCTGTAGCTCAAAATACTATTTAAGCTTCAACCATCTGGCCCTTCTTTGAGTATCATATTTTGTGTGGATCCCGTGCTCATGTGCACGTAATACATTTGTATGCCTTTTCTTCTCTTAATCTGTCTGCTGTCTTTTTATTCCAGAGACTCAAATTATCAAAACTTCAGAGGGCAGAAAGAAAGTTTCCTTTGCCCCTCCAGTTTTGGTGAGCCAGCCAGAGCCAATCTCTCTGCTTGCTTCAGAACCTTTGAGCCGCTGAGACCTGATGAAGCCAGTAGAAAGTGACAATTCCTACCAACTCAGTCTCCTGGATCTCTGCCTATGGAATCCAGTCTAGCAAGTGACAAGAGTCTAGCCTTGTCTCTTTTTTCTTTCCAAATTTAGATTAGCAGGAAAAAACATGTATGTAAATTAGTTCTTGTATAGTAACGCTGGTGCTCTTATTTTTGATATGGATATTTTTGTTTTCTGATCCCTCGCCTCCTGTAGATGGTTTTTGTTTTCCTTTATCTTTGTCTTTTGTGTCATTTTGTCAGACAAAGAAAAAACAGAGTGCAGGACACAGGTATCCATCCTATAAAATAGTTCCGTGTTCAAGCTAGCCTTACTAACTGATGAGTTAGTTCACAGTTCTCACAAGACCAGCATCTGTTTGGACAAACTTCTTTGTAGGTGCCCAAGACAAAAAAAACAGATGAGGTCCTCTTCATATTGTTTTGGGTTTTGAAAGTTTGACTTTGTGGCCAAGTGAGAACTTCGCTCTCTGGTCTCTGCCACCAGAGGTCAATTGTTGGAGTATATCCAGCAGCCAGTCAAAAAGGCTGGAAACCCAAGACAAAAAGTAGCAAGCAGCATTGTCTTTGTCTGACTTCCAGCTATGAGGGGAGTATATCTTAAGAGGCTCCAGTCCATAGGGCTTTTGTCTTCTCAACTTTGTTGGCTGGTTAGTGCAACAAAGTCCAATTCCAGTAGTGTCTGCCTGGTGTCATGGATTAGCAAGTCTATGACTGGCGGCACCCTATGTGTCTGTGGGAGTCCGCAGACACAGTATTCACAAACATGGTCATTAACTGCCTGGGGCAACAAAGGTTTTTTGCTTTCATAGTCTATCTCTGGGAGTAAATTTTCTGGCTTGTGCGTGGGGCTATATCTTCTGCACCCACTTTGAAAATGCCATGATATTCTAAACCTGGAAATTTACATCTGAGCTTTTCCATGAAAAAGGATTATTAGTTTGAGTTGCTTTGGGAATAAATGAATTGGCTATATTTTTCAGAAAATATTGAGTGCTCTCATTCTAAATACTGTCTTATTGGTACCTATGGAAAGATCAAATTAAAAGAGGATACCAGGAAATGTAGCAGCTAATCTTAGAGACTCCTTTGGCGAAATTAAAATCAGAAATCAGTTAAAATCCTTTAAATTCCCTTTTTCTAACCCTCCAGAAGATGTTTTGAATCTTGCGGCCCCTGAATTAAAATTCCCCCATTCTGAATTCAGCTCCATTACCTCAGTAAATTTCTATAGATCTGGAGAGAAACATGGGTAAGAATTAGTTTGAACTAGTTTATAAAAGTTAATTTGAATTATTTGTTTTGAATAGTATGACTCTTTGTTGGGTTGGTAATCTTTTCTGTTCTCAGTTCCCGGTGTGTTCTTAGCTGAAGAATGACCAGATATACCAAAAGCAAGGCAAGTGTGAAAAGAAGTTTATTGAGGAAGGACAAGTAGGCTTATAGAGCAAGAGCAAGATACATTCATCATACAATGATGAACTGACCCTTCTGTTGTAATAAAAGAGCTCCAATTAGGTCTGGGGTCCTGTTTTATAGTGTCTGGATTGGGCCCTGCTAATGGTTCAGACATCACCACTGAACCATATTGATGGACAGTTAATGACATGATAATTAGGCTTAGGTTACTCTAGGTCACTTTCCAAAGCCTAGAGTACCTGGGCTGACTGGCCTGCAGACTGGGGGGGTTCCCTGCATTCTTTTGCAGATTAGCAAGGGTTCCTCTTTCCCCAGGTATGGCAGTTGCATGGGCTAGGATTAAGGTGGGGCAGCACTAAGACAATGGGGTGCCTAACCTTGTCCTTTTCCTGGATGGGGCAGTTGCTCCAGGCAGCACCAAGAAAAAGCACCCACTTTTGTCCCTTAGGAGACTCTCAGAGGCCCCTTGCTATCTGCCTAATGTTTTGACTTTTGGGGTACCCATTTGTTAATGATCGTTTTTCCTCTTATGAAAAGCTTTTGTTTTCCTGTTTGTCTTACTGTTGTCTCTTTTTATCTATTGGGGATACACGCGTTATCAGGCATTCATGTGCAAGTGGCCAACTAAAAGTTTGAAAGCCTCAAGAATATGACTGGACAAAAATGTGGGTCATACCCCATTTTGATTAAGTACACTACTGAAATTTTTCTTTTTTTTTTTTCTCTTTCTTTGGAAGTGGTCTGGATCTTGAAAGAGCTGTATCTTTTTGTTCCTTCTTTGGAGACTTTGTTTAAAGCCATTAAAAGATATAATTTTGGTCTTGAGTATTAGTTTTGGTCTTGTGTCACTCACAGATATACCTTTGGTTCAGAACAATTTTTTGTTGTTTCTCTCCTAAGCTAAAATGTAACTGTATACTCATATGGAAGTTAAAAAACAGTTTGATAAAACATTTCAAAGATGAACAGCAATAGGTCTAGAACAGAGAAATCTTTTTATTTCTATTTTAGTTGAAAATTGGCTCCCTAACATAAGGAAACAGGTTAAAGATAATACAATTGGATGATGGTCAGCCTCTTGATATCATTCAGACTACAATCCAATTTCTTGAGAAAGTAAAAGCAACTGTCCTTGTCTTGCAAATTGAGTCTTTACAAAAATAGGAATGTGCCTCTAGATGCAATTTGAAGCCCACCTATTTGTACCAGCCCCCAGACCTCAGCTATCATTCTCAGGACTTTGAAAAAAGAATTGTTCTGCAGTTAAGAAAAAGGAGAAAAAAAATTTTTAAAAAGAGCTCTATGGTCATGATGCCAGACTTCAGGTTTTTGCCCTGGAGTCAATAGAAATTGGCATGAGCCCAGAAGGGTTTAGGGAGGCAGGGCTTTTACTGGGGCTTTTTGTTGGAACAAAAAGGGAAACAGTGCTGGTTAAGGGGAAAAATAGACTAGTTCTCTGAACAAAGGGCTGGGGAACTTTTATGGGGTTATAAATAGGGAGGTAGGCGTCAGCTATGAGCTCATCATACGTAGAGGCCGGGTTGTGTTGGAGGTTGTGTTCCTTCATGCATCACATGTATCATTGGCATTTTAAATCTCCACCCCTAGGTGTAATTTTTAGCATTAAAATGAGATTATAATGAGAGAAAAGTTAGAGTAAAGTCAGTATGGGAGTCTTTTCTGGGTTGAGATGCAGATAGATCTGGTTTCTTTGCATCCAGGTTCCTTATGAGCTGGTGCTAGCATCCTGCTGCAGTGATTCTGGATGACATTACTGCAGAGATAGACAATTTTCCCCTACTCCCTTATATGAGTGTGAGCTGAATCCAGGTTGCCTCCTTTGGTCCTAAGTGAAGCCTGAGTCCTGTCCCTATACTGTCTCAGTCAGAAGTCAGCTTAATTCAAATTGATATTTAGGCTGTAATTTTTAAAAAACTTACTCTAAATCTCTCTATAGGATCCTGCTTCTGCCATGAGAACTTCTTAGCCAACTGAATTATTTTCTTCTGGAAGCCCTGATGACTACATACTCTGTTCCCTCTGTCTACTTCCCTTCTTGCTGGCATGAATTTTGCTGAGGACAATATAAAACTTCATTGGCACTTTTGGGAGACTTAAGATCTCCTCAAACTGGCTCTCTTAAGACTTGTTCTCTATTTACTTCTGCCCCTCCTTCCCTTTGCCACCTTTGATATTCCATTCAACTCACTTGAATCCTTGACTTGCTCTCCTTCAAACCTCTACCTCCTCCATTTGGTGAACAATGAATGAAAATTAATAGGAGGAAAACTCAGAGGTAAGAAGGATCCAGCTTTCTATGGCCAAACTTTAGTTAGACTCCTAAACCTTCCCCTAAGCCCATCTGTATACTTCCTTGTGAAATCTTGTAATGAATTCCTATAATTTTATGTTACCTTGACATCCATTTCAAATCTTCCTTTGTGTCTTACCTGACACACCACAAACTTCTTCTTGGAAAAACTTGCTTGCTTTCTCTGTGCCTTTGAGATGTAAATTTCCTACTGTGTCTTTTTCAGAACATCCTAGCTATTTTTTTGGAAATAAACTTCAAGGAAATGACTCATCAGAAGGAAAAAAAACTTTAAAAATAAGCAAATAAAAAAATCTTAAAAATTCTTTCTAATAATGTTAGAAAAAGGTTTTATCTGTGTGAGCAAGTACCCTTAACTTGAAATACACTATTTGGATCCAATTGTTATTTATAAACTATTTAATTTTACTTTATTTTACTTATTTCATAGATAAAAAATTTAAAATAAAAACTACAAGACCTTTGTATCTGTCTATATTTTTATGTATACATGTGTACACATAAGCCCATGTTTTTAGAAATTATGAAATGTATATTTATAAAATGTTGATACATGTGAAGGAGCTCAGGAAATTTAACCCCTAAATATGACTCCTTGGGATCAAGAGTATTTTGAAATAAAGGCCCTTAGAGATCCACAGGCCATTGGAAGGGGCTTTTCTTCTATCTGCATAACCAGATGGACCCATCAAAAGAACAATTGACTTCCTTTCCCCTCCCTGTTATCTCAATATATTGCAGGAAAGAAAATCAAGAATGCAACCAGATCTGGCCCACATCATTTTAAATATAATACTTATCTCTCAGGTTAATTTAGAAGTCAATTTGTTTACCCTGTTCATTCTTCCAAATATCTATTCAACCTCCCTAGCAACCATTTATTGCTCCTAAATAGAATTACCTATATTACTCATCTTCTCCTCCCCTCTAAAAGGAGAGTATAAAGATTTCTGGACCCCACTGGGATATTGGGTAATCACTTTGTGATTCTCCCTGTGTGCATGGTAAATGAACCTCTTTCTCTGATTAATCTGTCTGAATCATGAGTTGATCTTTCAGTGAACTTTTCAGAACAGGGGAAGTTTCCCCTCACCCCACACATGACAGTTCACATTTTTTCCCTATGTTTTCACAAAAAATTAGGGTTACTAAAACTCAAAATTCTATTATGTAATTGAAACTACTAGAAATAATGGAAACAACACTGTATGCAAAGAATATAAGAAAAGCAAGCCATGGTTCTTAGTAAAAAAGATTACAAAAGATTATAAAGTATGAAGATTTTTTTGAGAGAAAGAGTAATTTTGTCTAGTTTGGAGGTTGTTTCAAAAGAATAAGTAAAGAAATGATATAGATAACCTGAATGGATAAGAAAATTGTAGAAGACTTATAAACGATGAATCTTATGAAGGAAATTTTATATGTGATCAAGCTGGCTAAGATTAGAAGGAAATTATAAGCTTTTCTGAAAATAAGCCTTAATATAAAAAGTATACTGATGCAAAAGTAGAAATTGGTCTAATCTTTTAAATAAGATTTTCTTATAGTATTGATAAGAGATAGCAAAAAAAATTTGTTCACCTTTTGAGAACTCTATCAAAAGAAAAAGGGAAAGGAAGAGAGAGAGAGAGAGAGAGAGATTGAGATTTTGTATTTTACCAAGATGATTACTTTGTTTAATGCTTTCTTTATTAGGTATTTGATTACTTAAGGAAACTGAGTCCTGTTTATTAAAGAGTTAAGGTTTCTTCTAAAACTTTGTAACTTCTTGAATTTGCTTTTGACGTCTTTTAAAAACTCCGGTTAAGTAAATAACTATTATTTTATTATGATGCGTGTTTCTATTTTAATCAAGAATTTTGACTATTATTTCACAGTGACCTATGATCCTGTTTTAATCTATGTTTTAAATGTTTATTTTTGACCACACAGTTTTAAGGAACTGAAGTTGATTTTGTAGTCAATAAAGCCCCCTGGAAAAACTGGCCTGGTATCTTGAACACATTGTTTCCTTACAGGTTCCTATCTTTGTGGTAAATAAGGAATGTCACTTCCAGACAGGCCCAGGAACCCAGGTGAAGGAATTCACTAAAGATAAAGTCTCAGGGTGGGGGGCCTTGGCTTGGCTTGCTAACCGAGAGAGGTTTTTAAAAGTCTAACCTGAGATTCCTCATTAAAAGTCCCAGCAAAGCAGCTTTAAAAAAGCCTATATGATCATTCACTATTCTTGCAGCATTTATATAAATAATGAGGCCAAGTTTAAGGGACTAGACCTATTGTGAAAATAAATTAGCTTTACAGTGATTATCTTTGGTAAAAATGGGAAATGTGTTGAGAAAAAATTATGTTTCAGAAAAGTAAACTATAGTGCACATGTTAGGTTTTAGTCTGAAATGTTTGTTCTTAGTGTACTCATGGCCAAACAATAAGCAGACACACCAAAGTAAGGCAAGCACAGAAATGAGGTTTATTGAGGAGAGAAAAATAGGATTATAGAGCAAGACTAAGATATAGTTTTACAGAGCATCATATATATGCCACAGATGACACTGGACCTACTGTCATGGAAAAGGGAGAGCAAAAGTAAGGGACCAAAAGAATCTAGCTATGGTCTGCATCTTGTTTTATAGTGCCTGGATTGGGACTTCCCTCATAGCTCGGAGGTCGCAATGGAACCACTTTGGACAGTTGGGAGTTCCATGACCTGAGTCCGTCTATGCATGAGGGTTGTTCTAGGTTACTTCCAGACTCTATGGTACCTATGCTGCTTGGCTCATGGGCTAGAAAGTTCTCTGTATTCTTTTGCATCTGGCATGCTGAGTTATGATTGGCAGATTCATAGGATATTTCCTCCTCCCCCAGGTATGGCAGTTCCTGGGGAGATCAGTGTGGGGCAGGACAAAGATGGTAGCTTGGAGCCCACTCTTGTCCTTCTTCCCAGATGGGGCAATTGCACCAAAGCAACAGCACCCACTTTTGTCCCTAGGACACCCAAAATCTCTCACTATCTACTTAATACACACATTGTTAGCTTCATCGTTTTGAGATTTTATTACTTACCTGCAATCTAGGCTGGATCCTGAAGTTTTTTCAGTTTTTCCGAAAATTGCAACTCTGAGCTGCAACTCTCCAAACTAAAATTTTCAATTTTTCTCTCTTTTTTTAAGATTTGAAATTACTGAAATTAAAACTATCTTTATCCTGAAAAAGTGCAAGATAAACCTTATTGACTTCAAAAACAAACTCCACAGAAATCACAACTTAAAATCTGTCAGTTTGCCATGGCCTGTACCCTCTCAAACTGAAGTTGGTTGGAGTTCAACATTTAGAAATCTTTTAGAATAACCACCTTCTTGGCTTAGAAACTAATGGCTCTTCAAAACATTAACTTTTGTTTTCATAGAAATGTCTCTTCAATGGGTTACCGAACAATTTGCCAATTTCCACCTTTTAGTGCATGAAACTTCTACAGAAGTTTCAGACAGGAGAATGGGCTCTAAAAGTGATACCTAAAAATATACAACTTTGAATTTCAAACTGAGAGCACCTTGGGAACAGCAAATGCAGGAAAAGACTGTCTCTGAAATTTTCTTATCTTATTAAGGTAAGTTCCTCCAGAAGAAGTACAATTATCATGAGGTCTCTGCCTAGAATATCATCAAACAAAGTAAAGATTGACTCACAGGAAAGGAGACTAAAGTCCTAAAGATCTAAGCTTTTCCGCTTGCTGGAATTTCTAATTTCATTTTACATATATTATATATATATATATTATATATATATACACACACGCATACACATACACACATGTATCTGTATATTTTTTCTTTGTACACAATCACATAATATCAGAATGATGTCAATTTTATTTATTTATAATTCTTACAGCTTTTCTTTCCTTTTCCTACCTTGTTTACTGGCTAGAACCTCTAGTGCAATATTGAACAGAGGTGGTGATAGCTTGCAAAGGCACAGTGATTCAGTGGGATTTCTGGCAAAAATGTGTAATATTTCACCATCCTTTAAATATGCATTTTTGTAGATGCCCCTTTTCATTTAAAAAATTGTCCTTCTATTGTTAGGTTGCCAAGAATTTTATCAATAACAGGTATTTCATTTTATCAAGAGTTTTTTTTTGCATCTATTAATATTATCATTTTTTCTTTTGTGTTAATGTAGTGAATTAGATTTACTTGCTTTTTAATGTTAAGCAAACCTTATATACTAAGAAAAAAATATAAATTGGTTTTAATATAGTATCTTATATACAAAGGCATTTGATTTGTTAATATTGTGTTAAGGAATTTTTTTTTTCTATGAGGGAGATTGGTCTGTAAATTTTTACTTATTTTTCATAATATCCTTATCAGGTTTTGGTTAGAAGATTAGGCTGTTCTTATTAAACCATTTATGAAGTGTAAACTATTTCTCTCTCCACTCCCATCCCTCTACCCCTGATAAACTTTGTAAGATTTGTTTTATTGATTTCTTAAATATCGAAAAGAATTTTTTTTTAACAGAAGAATTTTCTGATGTAGCCATCTGAACCTGGATTTTGTTGTGGGAATATTTTTAATTGCAAATTCTATTTCTTTAGCTTAAATTAATTATATTTCTATAGGAATTTATTAATTTTATCTAAATTTTCAAATATTTTAACATTAAGACTTTTATAACATCTCATTTTTAATATATTTAAATTTTAAATTCTTGATTTAGTTTTTTTCTTTCCCTATTATGTTCTTGATTATGATTTGCAAGTTTTTATCAAGTTTTTAATTATCAATGTACCAATGTCTCTAGTTACATTTATTCTTTTACTTTTATCCCTGCTATTAATTTATTTTCTGCATTATTTGTATTTAATTTGTATTTAATTTTCTGTCCTTTTTCTTGCTTTTTGAGAAAAAAATACTTGGATTATTATTTTTAGTTCTTCTTTTTTTTAGTTCTTGTTTTTTTTACACATAAGTTTACAGCTAAATTTTTTCTGTTGAACATGATTTTATCTGTCTCCTCCAAGCTTTAAAATAAAGTCTTATGATCTTTGTCTTTTAATTATTTAGTCAAGTTCATTTCAATTATTTATTGATGTTTATGGAACTGAATCTATCAATATAAAATTTGTTTGCTCTTTGTCCCATCTATACTATATGCCATTTTCTCCTGTTTTTTTTAATTTATTTTATTTTTTTTTAATTTTCTACTATGTATTCAAAATTTTATTATTGGTTACACATTGTTTTACTATTCTTACAGCAGCTAATCTGAGGATAACATAGTAATTATTGATTTATTAAATATTAATTATAACTATGGCTACTTCTTAGATAATGTAATGATCATAGAACTAATTAACTACATAATTTCATTTTATGCTATTATTTTCACACATTTTAATTCTGTATACATTTAAGCTCTCAAAAAATATTATGATTATAATTTTATGTAGTCAACATTTAACAAGTCAAACAAAGTTGTCTGTTTCTACAGAAATAAAAAGAAAAGATTTCTATTGGAAAAGATTTCTTAAAGAAAAGATTTCCATTTTGTCCAATCATATTTCAACATAAGTATCCATATTTTGTTCAACATAACCATAAAAATGGATAATTTCTCCTGTATCTTTGGGTTTTTTATTCTGAAAGCTCCCATTTATATGCATTAAATAGATCTGTATGCCTTTTCTCCAGTTAATCTGCCTTTTGTGAGTTGATTTTTCAGCAAATCTTCAGAGGGCGAAGGGGAAGTTTCCCTTTGCCCAGCTTGGCCCTTACAAATATTAAGTTATTTTCCTTCAGGTCTGTATGTTTTTCAAAGTGAGGGAGGAGTTGAGGACAACTCCCAGATTTGGGGCTAGGAAAACTACATGAATACTTGTGACATTGGATAAGAAATTGAACATAGGAAAATGAGCAGGTTGTTTGGCAATATGATAGATTTGCTTCTAGCTTTATTGATGTGGAGGCTTAACTGGAATTATCCAGTATGAAGGATGATTAAAAGGTCTAGAATTTATCAGCGATATCAGGGCTAGAAATGTAATTTTTACAATAGTAATTAAAAGTAGAGAAGATCACACACACAAAAGAGAATTACAGAAGAGAGTTGAGAAATCAATCTTGTTGAACACCAACACAGTATTGAAAAAGAAAGAAAGGAAACCCTCAGATTATATGAAGAAGTCAGAGGGATAGAAAGAAACAAGAGAAGAATGTTGATAAAGGAGAATTCCAAAGAGGAGGCAAAGGTCAATATAGTATAAAATGTATCAGACAAGTTGAATTACATATGATATGTCAAATACTCTTTAAGTATACGGCATAGCACCTGTAAATTGTGAGAGGGCAATTTCCATGGTTTTCAGATTCAAATGGTTGCGGTTTGGAAGGGAGATGAGAAAATGCCAAAGAGGTGTAAGCACTGCTATAAAGAAAGGGTAAAGGGTAATGGTTTCCATGCAGAAATGTGGGAGTCAACCGGGGAGAAGAAAATTTGCTATATATATTAGATTTTAATAACAAAACAATTTTAAAGTAAAATGTTACCTCCTGTTAAGATCTAAAGAAAGAGAAAAACATTTCCTTAAGTTACCTTTTTCATTTACTTGTTTAAATTGTATATAAAATTTGGTATTTCTTCTTAGCCTTTGCCAGAGAAATATGCTTGGAAATAGCACATTTAAATGACTTTAATGCTACATTCCCAGTTATCCTCAGAGATGACCCATTGTTTTTAATCCATTACACACTGGGAAAAGAAGTGAAAAAGTGAATTATAAACTGATGTATTTTTTGCAGCTTTTTTTTTTTTTGAGACAGAGTTTCGCTTTGTTGCCCGTGCCATGGCGTCAGCCTAGCTCACAGCAACCTCAAACTCCTGGGCTCAAGCAATCCTGCTGCCTCAGCCTCCCAAGTAGCTGGGACTACAGGCATGTGCCACCATGCCCGGCTAATTTTTTCTATATATATTAGTTGGCCAATTAATTTCTTTCTATTTATAGTAGAGACGGGGTCTCGCTCTTGCTCAGGTTGGTTTCGAACTCCTGACCTCGAGCAATCCCCTCGCCTCGGCCTCCCAGAGAGCTAGGATTACAGGCGTGAGCCACCGCGCCCGGCCTTATTTTTTGCAGCTTTTTTAATTTACAAAGACTGGTTCAATACTACCTAATGGCCATATTCCCACAATAGAATTAAAAAGTGCAAACTTATACGTTTTTTCCCTTCATAAGAATAATTACAAGCAAGAAGCAAATCCCAATGGGGAGTTTATCAGCAATATGGATTTAATGCAAAATGATCTACTGGTTTGATAAAACAAAAATGTGAAAATGTAGTCTTCTCTCGATTAGCCATGTGTAGACTGTTTGTTTTGTGGATTATTGTCACAAATGTTTATTCCCAGTAGCCAACATCCTTGAGTGCTCCCACATTCTTACATGGCTCAGAATGTTCTGCTGGGCCAAAAAATGTATTTAATGCTCATATGAGAATGAGCAAGGTTTAATTAGCAAGATAAATCAGTGTACTATTATGTTCACAGACAGTTGTAAGTATATTTTGCATTATTGAAAAAATATTCTTTTTCTGTGTGTGCTTGTGTATGTGTGTGTGTTTGTTCTGTATGTTTAATACATTCTATGCCATAAACTTTTACCAGGAGATATGGCTACTGGGAAAGACCATGGCTAAGCCATTATTTGATTTTCTCTGTTCTGCTTACTGGGTTGCATGACTAAGGGAAAGTTACTTAACCCCTTTGTGTGTTATTATTCAGTTATAAAATTGAGACTGTAGATAACTGTAGGGGTCTTGTGAACTACAAATTAGATAATGCATTCAGGTAAAGTGCTTAAACAGTGCCTGTAACTTCACAGGGTATTGATACATTTTTTTATCTGCCACATTCTTTCCTAATCTCACAATGTGTCAGAAGCTTTCCCCACAAAGAGAGTAGAAACACACTTCTGTTCCAAAGACTACAGTGAGCTATGCTCCAGAAACATGGAATCTTTTTAAAGTTCTGCCTCCTATCCTTTATTTTGAGCTTTTTCTCTGTCTCCTGGTAACTCTGGTTCTTGTCCTGTTCCCTGTTTTCTGCTTCACTACCTAATTCCTCGAATAGACTGCTTTATCTCTGGTTATCATCATTCAGATCTGCCTCGATTCATGCTCTGTGATCTTCTCGTTAGCCCTATTCTCATTGCCATATTTGGACCCTAGGACCTGTTAGGCAACAATTGTAGGGGACCATTGTTTTGGACTGATCTCCTGCAATAGAACCTAACAAATCAGACCAAAACAAAATGGAGTGACTTATGCTAATTACCACATAATCAAACCAAAACTTTAAGAAAGCAGGTAGATCCCCAAGCAGACCCATTTTGCTTGAAACCAAGAGATTCATATCAACCAATCAGAAATAACTCAGTATACCTGAGTCAGTTTAATAATGAAGCCCCCTCTGTTTTAACTCTTACAAGAAAGGACAGCTGAAATAGCCTAAAGATAACCAATCAACTTTTTTTCTATTTTTTAATTTTATTGTTTCTACCTTACAAACCCCATTGTTCTGTCACTGCCCTGTGGGAACTCTCATCTATTTTACTGAATAAAGGATGTTCTCATTCATCAATAAGAAATAAAAGCCAATTAGATCTTTAAGCAAATTTATCGTAACTTTGTCTTTTGACAGACTGCAGCCTTAAGCTAGCACCATGCCCCATTTTTTTCAGTGGAGGAGTTTGAATAATAGTGTCATTCAGTGAGATACTTGAATATAACTTTCACCTATAAGAAGAGAATCTCATTGTATTGGCTTGCTGCATATGTGAGTTTTCAGAAATATTGTACCTACTCGTAGAACTTTCCAATTACCCCTCTATTGCCATTAGTTGTGCCTTTCTGTATTATCCATAATTTTATGAGCAGGTGCTGATTAATAGGAAAAACTTTGAGGAGGACATATTCATTTTGCCTTCTCAATAAATATTTATTATGCAATTTATATTATGCCAAGAGCACTGGCTAGTAGTTTATGGCTCTTAGCCCATACTTGCTCATCCATACTCTTTTCTCTGTATTACTAAAACTAGAAAGCTGCAAATGGTATTTTCCAATAGATTTTGGTTTAGTTTTGCCAATAGGAAGCACTGACCAAAGAGTAGATGGCAGAAGAAAGATACCAATTTATATTGGCGACAGCAAGAGCATACTAATCATATTTAAAGCATTACAGAAGTCCAGCATAGCTGGAGTAAAAAATGAGTGAGAGGGAAAGAGGTACTAAAGGACATTAGACTGTTAGGCAGAGACCAAATCATGTATGCAGGGCCTTATGAATGTTGATAATGGCTTTGGATAGTATTCAGGTATGATGGGAAGCCTGTGGAAGGCTTGAAGCAGAGGAATGATTTACTGTTTTATGTGTTAAGAGAGTAATTGACTTTTGTTAAAAATAGTCCTTAGGTATGTGGAAACAAGAGCAATGCCAAGGAGATCAGTTTGGAGGTTGCATCCGTCAGGCTAGGTAACAACACGGAAATTGTATTGTGGTTTGAGGCAGTTTTTTGTGCAGCATTACAGGTTGCTTCAGTTTCATGGTGCATATACATCGGCAAGTGCTTCTGCAATTGCTGAAGAAGGGACAAAAAGGTCTATAGAGTCAGCAATGACAATTAAATGACTTCGTTTGGAAGCAAAACAAATTGCGTCTTTATATATTTTACTTGCCAAGGCAAGTCACATAGCCATGCCTAACTTCAAGTGGGTAGAGAAGAATAAGACTTTTTTGTACCCACAAATAGCGGAGAACTAGATATTGGTAAACAAAAATAATGTCTTCCACAGAGGCTATTTCAAGTAGTGTTGCATAAAGATAATGCTAGCAGCAGTGGAAGTGCTGGGAAATGGTCAGAACTGAAATGTGTTGGGTATACATTTTGATAGTGGAATTGAAAGATATGCTGATGAATTGGAGGAGGCATGTTAGATAAATAGAATAGTTAAGGATGACTACAAAATTCAAGACTAGAGTAGGATACGGATGGAGGTGACTTTTACTGTGATGGGGAATGCTAAGGAGTTGCAGGTTTAGATATGTCAAATTTGAGGTGACAATTAGGCATTCAACTGGAGATGCTATGAGTCTAGGACTCAGGGGAGAGGATCAGGCTTGAGATACAAATTTGTGAGTCACAAGCATAAGATGATGTCTTAGTCCATTTTCTGTTGCTAGAACTGAAATCCTGACATTAGGTAATTTATTTTAAAAAGTATTTATGTTTTACAGTTCTAGAGGCTGGCAAGTTAAAGGTTGAAGGGCCACATCTGGTGAAGGCCTTTGTGCTGGTGGGGACTCTCTGCAAAGGCATCACAGAGCAACAAAGTGATAATATGCCATCTCAGGTATCTCTTCCTCTTCTTATAAAGCCACCAGTCTCATCATATGGGCCCCACCCTGATGACCTTATTTAATCCTAATTACCACCCAAAGGCCCCATGTCTTAATACTTTTACAATAGGGATTAAGTTTCAACATGAGTTTTGGAGGGAGCATTCAAACCATAGCAGATGGCATTTCAACAAACAGACAAATGAACTACAGGACCAGTTGAGTACCTGGATTTGAGGGTTAAGTGAAAGGAAAATGTTAAAAATGACAGAATGTATTTTGTAGCCATCAGTCAGAAGATAATGCTCTCAATTTTAACAGTAGAAAGAGTAGAAGGAGCTAATGTAGGGTCAAGAAAATTCATACAAGTTTGACCATGTTGAGAATGAGATGTCTTTGAATGTTTAGATCATTAAGGAAGAGAGAAGGGACAAAGAGTGGGGACAGAATCTTGGGGAGAGTCCATACTCAGAGAGGAAGAAGACAATTTAGAGAAATGTTCAGTGAGGTAGAAAAACCAGTAACAAGTTGTCATAGAAATCAAGATAACGAAGAGCTCCATGAAGGAGGAGGTGGTTAACAGTGTGCAATGGAACACAGTTTGAAATATATGACAAGAATATAGAGTTTGAATTATCTGATAACTCATGAGTCTGAATTGTCTATGTTTCTTTGTTCCCAACTCAACTGACTTTAGCCAACTTCAAGTAAGGATGATTTCTTTCTCTTCTGAATATTTCCATGATCCTAAAACTGTTTAGCTTTTCAGAGATTAAGAAGGAATAAGAGAGAAAAAGTTTACTTTTCCTGCTAGTATGGAAAATATATATATTATGTAGTGATCAATAGCAATAGTAGCTAATATTTATTGAGCGGTTATGTGCCAGTCTTGAGGAACAGGTTCACTGTATACTGGTTACAAATTTGCCTAAGTCTGTGAGACAGAACATACTTATATGCAGCGAGTTATATGAAATGGATTTATTACTTCCAGATAGGCAGCAAGGGACAAGAAAAACCTAGGATACCCAGTGAGCCAGTACTATAAGGTTCAGGAAAGCTAGCTAGGGTAGATGGAGTCTTCACTATTGTGCCCAACTTGCACTATAGCTGGGGGACCCCAAAAGGCATCCCACCCCAGGTTATATATAATACCTCAGGGACAATAGGACCATTGGGCAAAACTTTGAAGGACAATCTACTTTCAGGAGAGGAACATAAAAGGCTGAGCAGTCCCAGGTAGTTCCTCTTTAACTCAAGAAGTTGCATTACCTAGGAGGGATAGGAACAAGGCCAGAAAGTTTCTCCCTATCAAAGGATATTGTATTTCCAGCACATTGTATGATTATTCTGAGAGCTGCCTGCAGGAAAAAGGGTACGGGGGAAAACTGAGTCAGTCTAAGGCCAGCCAGAGAAATGTCCTACAAGTCTCTCTTCTATGTGCTTTACATGTATTACCTCCTTTAAGGTTCACAACAATCTCAGATTTAAAAACAAAAACAGAAACTCCTCTTGATCTCACACATCCCCCTCTAGCTACTGTTTTTTTTCCTTCCTTCCTTTGTAGTAAAATTCCTTGAAAGAGTTAGCTGTGAGTTGCTATCTCTTATTCCTTCCTTTACATTTTGTCTTGAACTCATTTCAATCGTGTTTTTATCCCCACCATTTTACTAAAATTTATTTTGTCTATGGCAACAGTCATCTCCTTGTTAGCAGATTGATTGTTCATTTCCAATTACTCATCCATTGATAACATTTGAAACTGCTAGTTACTCCTTGGAATATTTTCTCCTATAATTCTCTGGAATTTTCTAAATGCTTCTCTTTATTTACTATCCATTTCTTCTTCCTTTGTTGGTTTCTACTGATCTTCTCTAACTCAAATGTTGGAATACGTTAGAGCTCAGTTCTTATCTATAATACTGACTACCCAGAGGATGTCATTCAGTGTCATGACTTATGAAAATAGCTCTACATTAATGGATTTCAACTTCATATCTCCATTTCTTATGGATCTTCATGCTCCTATAAGCAACTATCTACCCATGGGCGTCTTTAATGTATTATGTCCTTAACCTCTCTTCTCCTCCAATCTTCACCATTTCAATAGTGGTTATTCCTTTCCAATTATATCTTTCCAATTTCTGAGGCAAAATGCCTCCCCTTTCTCTCCCATCCAACAGTAATACATTAGTAAATTCCTTTAGGGTCTATATTTTAATTATGTCTAGAATTTGATAACTTTTAATCATGTCCACTTAGCTACTGTAATAGTTGAAGATAAAATTATTTTATTTTAGTCTCCTTTCTGTTTCTACTCTTTCTTTCCCATATCATTTTCAACACATCAGCTAGGGCTATTATATAAAACACAAACAAATTTATGTCACTGTTCAGCACAAAATCCTTCAATGACTTCAAATATCAACAAAGTCTGAACCTTGAGTCAAGCCCCTGTGTAATTTTCTTTCCCACCTGCTGCCCCTTATCCGTTGAGATCCACGCCCTGCTTCTTCCCCTTTGTTTTACTTTGCTGGGTCCTCATGGTATCTCTGCTATTATTAATACACACCACACATGTTCTTGGCTCAGGCCTTTCTACTTGCTATTTTTGGCCTAGAATGAATTTTTTTCCAGAACATCCACATGGCTTGCTATTTTAGATTCCACCTTCTTAGTGAGATCTTCCCTACCTTTTTAAAATCTTAACAGCCTCCCTACTTCCTTGCTCTTTCACTCTCTATTCTTTTATCCTATATTTTCCTTGTTTATATAACTCCTTAACCAATTTTATCTTTATTTATTATCCCCTTCCCCATGTGAAATCCATGAAGTCAGAGATTAAATTTTTTAATTGCTGTATCTCTGTACTTATAATAGTCATGATACCTTTGAAAGAGGTGCTAATGTTATCTTTATTTATTCATTAGGCTCAGAGAGGTTAAGTGCCTTGTTCAGTTAGTAAGGAATGGAGGTAGAAACAAGTGCAGACAGTTTGAGGCCAGAACCTGTGTTTTCATTGAGTATGTTGACTATTCATAGACCCTTCCACACTTCTATACAGCTCTCTGAATCTGTCCACCATACTTTTAGCAATTTGTGTTACCCTTCATGTCTCCCCAACAATATTCATTTTAGTCTAATTTTATTTATACAAATGCATTCATGGCAGCAAGGGGCACAATGAGATGATCTTCTATCTCCCAAAACTACTCCAATCATCCCTGAGCAGTGTTCCACTGTCTGTAGAGAAGGCTTTGCTATCAATCGACCAATTAAGAGTTGCCAAAATTCCAATAGACCCTGGAGTCTGTTGAAATTGATGTTCTTATCAATTTGGTACTTAAATATGAAAAATGATTAGATAATTAGAAACAACTATGGTGTATAATAGCATTTGAGACCTCAAGAAAAATAAATATTAATGGAATAAAGTGAATAAAAACTGAGAAAACCAATATAAACCATCTTATCACTTTAGTTATGAGGATTCTAGGGGAAGAAAATGGTTTACAAAAGAACTGAAAATAGACATAATTATCTGTTTAATTTTAGCTGTAAATTTACTTACCCAAATATTTTTTAACCAAAATCATCTTGCAAGGCAGACATTCATTGAATATGTAACATTTTTAAATGTATTAAAAAGCCATTATAATATACTTTAATAAAAAGTAAACACTATGTTTTACATATATACATAAACAAATACAAAAAGCAAGCACATCCAAGTCCCCATATATCAAAGGATAAATATTATTCAGAAAAAAGTCACTTAAATTTTATGTCACTGTTTATGCAAGTAAAAGTAAGCTGTATTTGAATTGCAAACTTAGAAAGTTCTGAATTACTTTTTCTATAGTGATAGAATGAACTAAAATTCTATTTCATTGGATTTATATAAATTTCATGAGTTGATAACAAGATTAGTAAAATATGAATCAGAAAAGTTTTATACCTACCACTACCATCTGTCCTTCTTCCCTTATACTTTAACAAATA
This sequence comes from Microcebus murinus, assembly GCF_040939455.1. Lineage (NCBI taxonomy): Eukaryota > Metazoa > Chordata > Mammalia > Primates > Cheirogaleidae > Microcebus > Microcebus murinus. Next base: position 42,884,973 of record NC_134113.1, on the reverse strand, counting down.
TTTTCAAAATGCCTTCTTTTTTTTAAAAAAAGGAAGATCATTACCATCCTTATGAATGTTTTCAACTAAACAAGTCTTTGAAAAATTGCTAGAATATTCAAAAGGAAATAGAAAGGATAATGTCTTTTGTAAATCATTTACCATATTCTTTGAATATAGCAATTTCCACACCTTAGAAGATAAAACAATGGGACAAATTCGGTCACAAAATAAACTCAGTTTAGAGAATTTAGGAAAAATACGTCAAATAGATTTATCGGAAATGCACTTAAAAACATTATTGCCATTGATAAGAGACAAAATTATCTTTTAAATTATTTTAATTGTAATTGTTAACATATTTTTAATTAATTTACTTTTAAATTTGAAACTATGATTGAAAAATATCCACTTATTTATTTACAACGAAATTTCTGAGTATGTGAACATCCAGGTCTATTTTCACCTATGTATATTCATATATAAAGTTGCAGAGTTAATATGCACTAAAAACAAGAAAAGTCAGTCTCAAATACTACTGGACCATTTACTGCATACTGATGCTATAATACCATTTAAAGAATTAGTACCATTTGGAAGAATATAATTGCTCAATTGGGGTACTGTGGTCAGCCAGAGGATGAAAGACATCTAAATACCTATACTTTTCAAAATATTTCTATTTTGTTGCATTGAAGCCTCTATCCATTAGGTTAGCCAGAAAATATATCCTACCTGCACTTTAAGAAACATAAATTACCTGTCATGCTAGTCAATAAAAAATAGATAAACAAAAAAGACAGAGTAGACCAATTATGAAAAGTAGATTAAGTGAGTATGTAAGATAAAAACAAATTCAAATCAGACATGGAAAGTGAATATTTTTTTAACTCTAGTTCATAAGTGGGGAAGAGAAGACTTTATCATATTCAAATACAAGCACTAACCAAATCCAGAAGATTCTACAAGAGAAAAATTATTTTACCATTTCCAACATTATGATTAGAGAAAAATAGATTTTGACAAAATCATTAGGTATTTCTTGGCTAAGCAATACAAATATAATTTATTTCTCACCAAGTGCAAATCCAGCAAGTATTATTTAATAACATAAGTTTCTTTTCAATTAATTTTCTCCTATTTTTAAGGCTGTGTTCAAGAACCTCAGGTTTATTTCTAATGGCTTTAAATCCTTTTTGGAAGAACAATGTGGGCATTAATTAATTGAACAATATGCTTCTTGGCCCTTATAAAATCTCTCTGGCCTTTACAAAGTAATTCAATAGCAACTCAGTTTGTATACATTATAAAGTTTTCATTTGATCTATGTGCTTTGCAAGTGGCTTCAAGTAAGAAAGCAGAGTAAGAAACAAGCCACGAATCTGCCTTTGCTATTCAAGGGAAGCACACTGGAGGAGTTTTTCTAGTGCAAAGTAGAGCTGGAAGTATTATTACCAAAGTGAGCCTATGAGCACATCAAGTTAAGTCATCACTTGTAGCTTAGAGGAAAAAGAACACTCAGCAGTTCAGATAAAAAGAAAAGGATGGACATTCCTTGGGGTTTAATTTATTCTGGGTATAAATTATGAGTTCACTTCTCATAAGCTATATGATTGTCAAAAATCTAGGCCTCAGTTTCATTCTCTATAAAATAGGGGCTTGAAAATTATACTTAAGTCATTGTAGTTGAATGGATTACATGAAAGAATATGTATTAAGCAACTATCACCATGTCTGGCACAAAGAAACACAATTCGCATACTTTTGTTGGTTGTTATTGTATGATTCATTGTACGCATTATCATCAGAGAATGAGAAAAGAAGCCAAGAAGCAGAGAATTTGTGAGGAATACAAAGTAGCAGTGATGAAATAGGGCAGTACAGGAAACTAAGTTGGCAAACTCTGGCATGAAGGGGTTGTTTCTGTCATGTAGACCTCAGCATGCTTGTCCAGAACAGGACACCTCCTTACAGGAGCTGCTCTAGGCTAATAATGAGTCAAGAGAAGCACACATAGCCCCTAAGTGTCATCCACACTACCCAGCTAAAATTGATCATTAAATAAAAACATCTTGAGTCATGTGCTGACCATCCTGTGTGAGAAAAGTTTGTGTGATTTAGATCCCAGCCCAAAACATGACATCATCAAAACACCGTATTACTTTGGAAGGCCCAGGAAAGAATGAAAGAACTAACTAAAAAGTTAGTTTTTTTTCTAGCCCTGTGGCAATGCAGTCTACATTCTTGTGGTACAGCTGTACTAAAACAGCTTCTCCAGATTCTCCAAGAATTAGGGACATGAGGATCAACTAAGAAGATACCTCATTCATTGCTCAAAAATGAAACAAGTACTATAGCTATATGGCTTCATGTAAAACTTTCCTAGACAGTAGGGTGTAGGGAATGAAATAGGTAGCAGAAGGTTAAAATTTGTTTACTTGAGAGGACGTATGGGACACTGCTATTAGGGTAGGCAGAGAATAGTATTGTAAAGAAGCTCCCTACGTACAGCTCCTGGCAATACTGCATGGCCATTAGATGCTAGAGGTTAAATGTAGCAGGGAGCAGAGTGATCTATTTCCAAAGCCAATTAAATCATGTCATTTTTCTACTCAAAGCCTTTGAGAGCCGCCTTCTATCACTTAAAAATAAAATTCTACTTCTCACAGTGGCCTGAATGGTCTTAAATAAATTGACCTGCTTTACCTTTCTGATCTCATCATTTAGAGATTGCCTCATGACTGACTCTCTTTCAATCTTCAGGTGTCAGATAAAATTGCATCATTTTGAGTAGTTCCCTCCCTGCCAATCACTCCCTATCACTTTGCTTGGTAAATAATCATTTCCATACCAGTTGTTAGATATTTTGAATATTATGCTTACTATGTTATATATTTTATTACATATATTAACATATTGTATATCAAAAAAAGTGCATCAAAGAGTACTTGTCACAGTGTTGTTTGACAAATTACACAAAATAATATAGGTTAAGCAACTGTCACCGTGCCTGGCACAGAGAAAACACTGGATGCATGCTTGTGGAGGTTATTGTCATTGTATCATAAATATAAGCATCATCATGGTAGAATGAGAAGAGAGGCAGCTATGACATAATAGGGCAGTTCAAGAAACTAAGTTTGCAAATGTTAGTCATGAAGCAGTTGTTTCTGTCATGCAGACCCTGTTGACTTCCTTTATAGGAAGGACTTCCTTTTGATCACTGTCAAAAATCATATTTGTTAACTTGATTTTCTTTTCTTCTCTCTCTTCCTTAGCACATAGGTAAGCCCATGATGGCAGGGAGGACTTTTCCTGTTCCATTCTCTATAATTTCTATGATTCTTTGAAGTATATGTTAGATATATAATATATATTATATAATATATGATATAATTATATATAATAGATATTTATTATGTATTAATGTATACAGATGGTCCCTGACTCACTATGGTCCAACTTAATGATTTTTCAACTTTACTATGATGTGAAAGTGCTATGCATTCAGTAGAAACCATACTTCAAGTACCTATATGACCATTCCATTTTCCCTTTTCAGTACAGTATTCAAATTATATGAGCTAGTCAACAATTTATCATAAAATAGGCTTTGTTTTAGATGATTTTGTCCATCTGTAAGGTAATGTAAGTATTCTGAGCACATTTAAGGTAGGCTAGGCTACGTTATGACATTCAGTAAGTTAGGTGTATTAAATGCATTTTTGGCTTATGATATTTTCAATTTATGATGAGTTTATCAGGGTATAATCCCATCATAAATTAAGGATCTGTACACATTAATGTATATTATATTAATATAATATGTAATTATATTAATATATAATATAGAGTCATATTCAAAATATTTAAACAGATTGTCCTGGTTACTGGCCATTGGCCAATTAGAAGGGAAACTGCCATATTGATGAAGCAGGGTCCTGGAGGCTCCTGCTGGTTCAAATGTTGACCCTTTAGTTGCAGCATTGTGGGGACATCCATAGACACAAGAGCAATGACAGCCTGATGACCTGGAGGTGGTGGAGAAGCACTCAGGAGCTTACACAGAGGCCATTTCCAACCTGGAAAAAGTATTTAACATTTTACTAACCAATATAGTTGTATTAATTATCAATCGCTACATAAAAAGAAGTCCCAGGTGGCAGTGTCATTGTTGTGTTCACTGTATATCCAGTCCCTCGTTGTCTGTAAAGCAGTTCTACCAGTGAGAAAATTGTAATCTTGTTTTGGCATCGGCTGATCTGACAGTTCCATCTTGCCTAGAATAGTCTCCATAACCTTTAAATAGTCATGTTGTAAAGGCAAAAGGGTGGAAGGATTGAGAATAGACACAGGCTTTAATAATAATTTATCAAGAAGGTCATCTTTTTAATATTGTTAGTGGCTTTAATATGTCACCAGTCTTGGGATGTCTCTTAGCATCAATATTAAGACTCTAAGGCTCATTTCCTGTTTTTCATATTATTTATAAGTCTGGCAGATCCAGAAGCTATTCCCTTAAGGGCCTCATATAAGGGCTTTACCATTAGTCCGAAATCTGGGATCCAGACAGGAACCCCAGATAAGTTTGTCTCTCTCTGTTGCCTGGCCTAGAGTGCATGGTGTCAGGTTAGCTCACAGCAACCTCAAACTGCTGGGCTCAAGCCATCCTCCTGCCTCAGCCTCCTGAGTAGCAGGGACTACAGGCATGTGCCACCATGCTCGGCTAATTTTTTCTATATATTTTTAGTTGGCCAATTAATCTCTTTCTATTTTTAGTAGAGATGGTGTCTCGCTCTTGCTCAGGCTGGTCTTGAACTCCTGAGCTCAAACGATCCTCCCACTCTGGCCTCCCAGAGTGCTAGGATTACAGGTTATAGGTGTGAGCCATTGGGCGTTTTAACAAAAGCTTTAACCTGCCTCAGGGATGCAGGCCAGAATGTAATTACCAAAAAAAAAAAAAAAAGAGTGGGGGAAGTTTTAAAGAGAAATAAAATCTCTTTGTCATTATTTTCCCCAGGCCATTCCCTCTGTTACATTATTTCACAGATTTTTTGGGGTCTGACTTTCAGATATGGCATAACTAGGATCTCTGCTCAAAGTCTCACAAGGCTGCAATGAAAGGTTTTGGTCAGATTGCATTGTGTTCTAGACTTCAAAGTCCATTCAGTTACAGGCTTACATTAAATACTGGCAGAATTCAGTTCTTTGCAGGTAGATATAGAACTGAGGTTCTTATTTCTTGACTAGTTTTCATCCAAGGGTGACCCTCAGCTACTAGAAACCTCTCACAGTTCCTTGAGGTGTGGCCTTCTCACAGTCCTCTTATAGCTGATTGCCTTTTTTAGGATGCCAGGAGAATCTCTTTCAGGAAGGCCCAAATTCTCTTCTAAGGGGCTCATCTGATTAGGTCAGGCCAATTTGAGATAATCTCTCTTGATAAACTCAAAATCAAATTGATTAGGGATTTAATTGCATCTGTAAAATTCTTTTACAATTGTACAATTAGTTTGTAATGTAAACTAGTTATAGGAGTGACATCACCAGCCATATTCAAAAGTTAGGTTCATACTCAAGGGGAAAGGATTGTGAACTAAAATAAAAGCTTAAGCTCCTCCAGCTGACTGAATGGATGCTTTCTTGGCCAAAGACACTCCAGAAAAATTTTAAAACTCAGTTACCTGCCATGAAGAGAAGGGAGGTCAGGTACCCCTCATTATGCCCTCTCCCTTTTGGAGTTACTCTTTCTAGCAATAAGATACTAAATCATTAACAGGATCTAAGGCCATGCATGACAATGCTTAAACCGCACCTGTAGGCCATCAATTTACTTAACAGATCACTTGCCTCTCAGTAAATCTCTAGTGGCTCATCTCTCATTAAGAGACTTCTTTATCTTAATTTAAAAGGTTCCAAAGCTTCATCTTCCTGCTTCGAGGTGTCCCACCTTTTCAGGCCAAGCCAATATCCTTCCACATAATTGATTTATGATTTTACATGTAATTCCTGTCTTCATGAATATATAAAAACCAAACTGTAATCTAGTCATCCTGGGCTCATTTCTCTGGACCTCTTGAGGCCATGTGCTCCAGGCCATTGGTTACACACTTTCAGCTCAGAATAAACCTCTTTAAATTATTTTACAGTTTTTTGCGTTTTTCTTTCCATTAGCAGGATTATACTGGGCATATACCCCAGGGAATGTGAATCCTGGAGACCTTTTTAGAAATTTGCCTATCACAATAACCTTACCAGTAAGAAGTAGGCCCTGGACCTCATCATTCAGTATCATCATTTTGGCTGGCTTTCAGGTGTAACTTGCAGATATGATGCGGTTTCTCTCTGAGCTACAGAATCTGGCAGCTAAAGAGACAATGAGATTGGCTTTGAGGTTGAGAAAAATAAATGCAATAGTATGGAAAAAGCTTTCTGATGACATATTTACAGGTTTTTAATAGCCTCTCTGTGAAAACTTTACAGCCATTCAATTAGCATTCTTACATTTTATTTAATCTCTTTATTAGAATTTGAAGGACAGCTAAAATATATATAAACAAATATTTTTAAATGATTTTTATATATCAGAGGTCTAAACATAAACTCAAAATACATACCATGTCTTTGTTAGAAATGTATGAAAATATTTGTATAAAATTGAATTTGATGTTAAGTCGTTTCCAGTAATTGACCAGCTGTGTATTTAGGCACTGATGTAGGAAACTTATATTTTTCAAATGGAAACAAAAGTATACTTTACATAAACACATAAGGATACTGGGAATTCTAATGAGTTCTTTTTGGGCAAAAAGCCTTTGATGTCTGTGATAAAACACCCGTTTCAAATTTGTAATGTTTTCAGTCTTTCGCTAATGTCTATCAAAGAAAGAAGATAGTATTTGACCTACTGTCCGGTTTTTGTCTGGAATGTTGGTTCTAAGTGTGCTCATGGCTGAAGAATGACTAGACACACCAAAGTAAGGCAAGCATGAGGTGAAGTTTATTGAGGGGGGAAAAAATAAGATTATAGAGCAAGAGCAAGACCTAGGTTTACAAAGCATGATACATACACCACAGATGATAATCAGACCCCTGGTTGCAGCAGAAAAAGAGAGCTTGGTTATGGTCTGAGTCTTCTTTTATGGTGTCCAAATAGGGATCTCCCATGGTTCAAACGTCACCATAGAACCACTTTGGACAGTTGGGGAGCTGCGTGACCTGAGTCTTGCTGCATATGTGGGTTCTAGGTTACTTTTTGGACTTTATGGTATTCATGTGACTTGGCCCATGAGCTAGAGAGTCCTCTGCATTCTTTTGCAACTGACATGCCAAGTTCTGATTGGCAGATTCATAAGGTATTCCCTCTTCCTCCAGGTATGGAGAATTAGGGTTGGGCAGGATCACGATGGGGGCAACACCATTCACTTTCATACCTAGGAGACCAGGAATCCCTCACCATCTATCTAACATTACCACCATAAAAAAATTTGCTAGACAACAAACAGAAGAAGGCAGTGGTCCCTGAGAACCAGAAAACAAATGAAGTGAGTCCTACTATGTCCCTGGCTTTCTGCCTGGAGGTGAATTTCAAACAACAATGCAGGGAAATGAGACTCAAAGGGACCCATGACTCATTGAGTTAAAGGGTCAAAGATTGGAGTTCAAGAAGACAAAGGCAGCTAAATTTTGCAGGGTAAAATGCTATAGAGAAGGAGCTATGTAGATAAAGAGCACTAAAAATCTGCATTGGGGTCCCCTTGTATCTTTAGCTAAGGGCTTGAGCTGTGCACATATAGGAGCATTTCACATGGTCACAGACACATACGAGGGTGCTATAAGTCAAACAATTTCCAAAGCTCACAGAAGGTTGGGAGATGCTCAAGTTCCAAATGATCAGAGTTTTGTAACCTCATTGGCATAAAACATGGGTATTCAATAAAGACCACTAAAAAAGTGCCATGTGTTGGTAGTATGGCTAAAGCAACCCTAGTAAAAAGGCTACTAAAGAGCCACAACAGGATCAGCCTGATTAGCAATTAACTTGATACCATGTGTGAGAGAAAAATTTCATGGGACTGGTTAAAAGGGCAAGAAAGTCTTTATTCAGAATTATTGCAATAGTGGACAGAAATTGAATTCCACTGAAACAAGAGGCAGTCTTGTTTTTAAGCGCTTTGGTGAGCTACAGGTGAAAGTACTAGAAGACATTAGTGGAGAGGTTGCACAATGTGATTAGGCCATCTGTGTTTGCTAATTGGCATTTATTGAAGTGAGGTTCCTACCTGCAGAGACTGGGAGATAGGGATCCTAACTTCTTGATGGTCACATTTCAAAGGGATGATGGTTCCCAGGTCCTTGAGAAAGACATTCCTGGATTGTAGAAGATTTGCATCTCAAAAGGGAAGGGAAGGAATTTACCATTGCAAGTGTTTTAAAGTAAATGCTTTAGCAAAAGGAAGGACCAGGGGCTATAGTTAAGAAGAAGCCTGTCTGAAGTCAGGTCAAGTAAAGGAGAATGTTAAAGCAGTCTTTGTCAGTAGCTAAGACAAATTACCACATTTTGTAAAGGAAAACTAGCCTGTGCTATGAATTTGAGACTTGACTAACCAGCTCTGACAATTGTGTAAGCCAATTTCTTGAAATAAATAAATCTTTCTTACTCTAAGTGTGTGTGTATACATTCAATACACATCTGCTTCCAGTTCTCTGGTGGTATCTGACCGAAACAAAGGGTATTCCATCCAATATCATGGTTGTTCATGATGAACTCACTCCTATTTTCCACACCCTTTTTTTTGATAGTTTGAGTGGTATATTAAAGACAGCTGCAACTTTTTTTCATTCTTTCCATCAAGAATTAGTTTATTTTGAATTTATTTCCATTCTCCTTGAATTTGGACTTTCCCTATGACACCTTAACCAACAGAAGGTGATGGAAGTGACAAGTTGACAGTTCTAGCCTAGCATTTAGGAGGACTAGCAACTTTTACTTTTTTCATCTTGAACCATTTGCTCTTGGGACACTCCATTTGGAAACCAGTCAAGATGCTCTGAGTGCCAGACAAGGTGGCTCACACCTGTAATCCTAGCATTCTGGGAGGCCGAGGTGGGAGGATCATTCGAGCTTAGGAGTTCAAGACCAGCCTGAGCAAGAGTGAGACTCTGTCTCTACCAAAAATAGAAAGAAATTAGCTGGACAACTAAAAATATATAGAAAAATTAGCCGGGCATGGTGGCGCATGCCTGTAGTCCTAGCTACTCAGGAGGCTGAGGCAGGAGGATCGCTTGAGCCCAGGAGTTTGAGGTTGCTGTGAGCTAGGTTGACATCACAGCACTCTAGCACCTGGGCAACAGAGTGAAACTCTGTTTCAAAAAGAAAAAAAAAAAAAAAAAAAGATGCCATGAGAAGCCCAAGCCACATAGGGAGGCCAAGCATAGATGATCTGGTCAGGTCAAAAGCTCCAGCTGAGCCCATATTGAGTAAGTCATATTGGGCATTTTAGCTCAGTTGATCCCTTTGTTGACTGCTCTACCCATGGAACCCATGGAAATCCTAGTTAACATACCAAATTATGAGAGATGATAAAATCGTTATTTTAAGTCACTAAATCACTAAGTTTGGGGGATTAGTTTGTTATCCAGAAATTAATAACCAGATCAGATAAAATCAGCCGTGATGTAGTATGTCTGGCTGACTTCTTTAATATGTTTTGATTTGGGCACAGATATAAACTGTGGCACAATTCAATATTTCCACAATTTAACAATATATCCTTTTAAATACAACTTTTTAGTTATGCTCATAGTAATTGCAATGGTATGTAAGTCCAGTCCAGTCCAGTAAAGGAAGTCTTTCGGTTAGCTAGAAACTGGCACAGACTAGAGGACGACATAAGTCCTTCTCTCTCTGTCAATCTATCTTTCTATCATCTATCTGTCTATATTTTTATGAAGTCATTGTGGTGGATGCTTATTATTTTTGCCTTCTCTGCAGCTTTTCCTTTGGAAACTTCTCCTGCATCTGGTGGACTTATCCGAGGGATACGCCTGTGGCCCAGGCTGGACATTCAAAGTATCTCATCCCTTTGGACATAAGACTTGATTCACAGAAGAGCAGACCAACCAATACTCTTTGGGATGCTTTCTGAAGCTGCCAGACAGCTTTGCCAACAGATAGGAAAGACTTCCTAAAATTAAATATGATTAGGAGAAAAACTGAGACAGAGAGAGAACATGTGCACTGAGAATAATGAGTCCCTGATTCCAGCTGTATGAGGTGAGTATTTTTAAAGAGATGATGAAAAATCTTTTTACCTTAAGCTACTTTGAGTTAGGTTTCTGTTACTTTCAACCAAAATGGTCCAGATTTTTAAGTGCCTTTCAGGTCTAAGTCTACCACCACGAAACTTTAAGCATCTCCTTCTTCTCTCCATCTTCCTTCTTCTCCCTTCTGAACCCATCAGTCCTGTTCTAATACTCTTTACCCACCCAACTTCCCCTTCCAGTGACTTAACATAACAAAAGTCTCTTTCTGACACATACTACAATCTTATGAGGGCAATCTGGGTCAGTGGGTAGCTTTCACTCATATTGTGACTCAGGAACCTTCAAGGCTGCCAGCCCGTGTTTTTTAGAATCTGCCTTACAGTTTTCTGAATCTAGCCACTGGAAGGAAAAGAAAAAATGTATATGTGGAAGGTTTTATTTGGGCAAACATAAAGTGGCATTTCTCAGCTCACTCATATTCATTTAGCTAGAATGTATTGGCATGGGCTACAAAGTAGGCTCATAAATATAGCCTGGCTGCTTGCCTAGGGAAAAGAGAAAAAGGATGTGAGTGAATACTTAGCAGACTCTACCATACCAGGGTCCTGCTTCTATACCTAAAAAAGGGTCAGTGCAAGTAGATCCTAAAAAATAGCATTAACTTATACTACAACAAGGATGTTAAGGAACAAAAATAGTAGCTTCTTTAATTTAGTCAGTGGCTTGCACATCTTTGTAAACATCCACCCTCTGGATACTATGAATAAAATAACTAAATGTCTAATTGGATTGAAGCTAGCCTGATCTAATAACCCAAATAAACTCTTATGGTAGAATTTAGTTTTTCTTACACAAAAGTTTTCAGTGTCTCAACTACTAAAGACTCCCTTTTCCTCTGCTTCTCTTCATTAAGTGACATCTCTGTATAGGTAGAGGGGTGTGTGGTGTACATGACCTCAAGTTAGAAGAAGAAACTCTAGTTCCTTTTTTTCCTTGAGCCTGGTGTTCCCTGACTGCTGAAGTAAACTCATGTGAAACTGGGTAATAAGAGCCTGATATCCTCTGATGCTCAAGTCTTTAGCTGGTGAACCTGTTCTTGGTCCTCTTATTTTTTGCCTTGATAATGCCCTCTGGGGCACTCCCTCACCTTGATTTCTGCTGGTTGTAGAACTGTGGACATCTGCCAAATTTTCTGTCTAATGAATTTACCTGGAAATCCTTCCACAGACTCTAGCAGGGCAAAGGGACACTTTGCTCATCCATAATGCAGACATTTGTAGGCTATTGACTCTCAGTTCATTCATGTGACATGGGAACTGAGGGTTGTTTGGGAATGCTGCCACCTAGGGTCTTCTGTGCCACCAGTTGCTTTGCTCTGTCAATGTTTCAGATTGCTACAGGCATCTGGTGAGGTGGTCTCCTCTTTGAGCTCTAATCGAGAATTGGGGACTTTCTCTGTCTTCTACTTTAGTGGCACCTACAGACAGCGCAAGATATTGGTTTCTTTCCTGTATCCCATTTTCTTTCCTTCCTCAGTACCCCAAAGAAAGAATAGGGATTACTGTACTTCCCTTATCTCATATGATCTCTATATCATAAAAGTCATCTGGATTTTCAAGGTGAGTAGATCATTTCTATGCTGGGTCCATGTCTTTCAGTTTGTGTTCCAATGAGGTAAAAGGGAGAAGAACAAAATAATCCAGCAAAGTCTCTTTAGAACACAGTTTGACTGGAAACACTGTCATCTCAATGCATAACCCTGAGTTGTGTATCTGAAGCCAAATATCACATTGTTCCTTACCAAGGATCCTTTCTATATCAAATGCCAAACTTCTTGCCATTCTTCCCCAAAGCACTGTTCATCTGTCATGCCTCATGTAGATGGAGACTTTTTGTGGATCAGTTGAAAGTCTTTTGCTCAGGAAGACAGAAGTGACAACTCATGGTTAGTATTTGAAATGTTACTCCTATTACAAATATCTTCATATTCTTCTAAGAAGAATATCTACAAGACATGCCATCTTTTCTCTAGCATATTGAGTGACCAACTATCCTGATTTGTATAATACTTGAGTTTTCTTGGGATGTGGGATTTTCAGTGTTATAACTGGGACAGCCCTGGATAAACTGAGACAGTTGTTGACCCCTCTTGCAAATGTTGAGAAATTGGAGGGTAAGATCATTGTATTAATATGCTGATAAAGTCTCTGTGGCTTTACTGAGCCTAACAAAACCATCTGTTCATTTCAGGGTAAAGGTTAGAGGAGAAGATATAATAAGGGGATATAAGGGTAATGTCATAGGTAATTTGTTTCTTATTGGCAAAAATTTTAATCACTCAACCTCTAGCCAATATCACAATGGCTAATTTCTGTGGAGTTGTTAGATGCAGCCCCTTCTTTATTGGCCAGAATTTTGTCCAGTATAGTGCTAGTTTACCTTTTTATATTTTAAAACAGTTGTTCTTTCCTCACTTATTCAACATGTATTTTCTATTGTGATTTACTTCTAAAATATTATTACAATATTTGCACATTTTAGTAATGCTTGCATTAACAATTGTTCTAATAAGTCTTGTATTACTTTCATGATGGTTGCTTTATATGACTGTAGTTGTCCAAACACTAATAAATAAATGTAGAGGACAATCCAATAGTTTACACTTAGGTATTTATATTGTTTTTAAGTATTGCAACAGAACATTTCTTTTCTTAAAGAGTAAATACAAGGCTAAAACCTAATGTATGTAATCATTTTAATATTTGGGCATATGCTTCAGTTCTTTTTCTTCTCTCTCTCTTTCTCTCTCTCTCTCTCTCTCTCTCTCTCTCTCTGGCATGTCTTTCCTGGTATGATGAGGACACTGAGGGGACATATACATTTCTGTCTTTCTGACTCTGCCAAAGTGGCTTTTCTATTTATCCAAAGAAGCTGTTTCATAAGTTACACAATTCAGATAGTAGGATTCATCCTGAACTCTTGCAGGTCTGGTGGCAGTCTTGAAAATCTCATCTTGGCTTGGCAGCTACTGGTTTGAATCTCTTCATATGGTACTACTGTATGAAGCATGACTTTTAATAAAGATATTTTTGGAGAGTGGTAGAATGATGGTACATAAGAAGCTTCATATTTTGAGTGAGATCTATTTATCCCATAACCATTTAGTGGATACTATCTATATGCTAGTTACAGAATCAAATTTTGAGTTCCATTCCCCACCCCCAAGGAATTTGCAATGAAGTTAAACTGATTTTGATTCCTGCTTCTATGAACTTTGGCAGCTTTAGGGTTATTTATTAATATCTTTGATCAGCAGTTTTCTCATTCATAAAATAAAACTAATATTATCTTTTTCACAAGGTGTTTTTTTTTAAGTAAGTGAGATAACATATTAAATCCCTAGCATAGCATACAATTAAGCATTCAGTAAATGTGGGAGCTGTAGATATTAGAAGATAGTCTTGGGTATAAATTTTATATTTTTCTTTTATGATCTATGAACTTGGGCCATGTTGCACAGAAAGCAATTTGTTTCTTCATTTGTTACCGATTCTTTAACTCATAGGTTGTAGGTAGTTAACACAGAGAGCTTTCTATGCAGGGACTGAGCTAAGCAATTCAGAGAAATAACTCCCTGAATCTTTATGAGTTATGTACAATTGATCTCCATCTTTTATAGATAAGGAAACTGAGTTTTAATCAAGAAAGTACAGTTCCACAAGCACAGCTCCTTACCATTACCCTAGACTATTGCGATAATTGAGTGCTCTAGAGTAGCACGCATTTCTGGTACAATGCTTGGAATATAGCAGAAGCTGGAAAAATATTACTAACTTCTGTCTAGTAATAGAGTCTCAGAATGTTTTTAGCCACAAGTGTTTGGTCTTTACCCAGAAAAGCAATAAATACCCATAAGGTTTGCCTGACATTTAACATCAACCAATGAAATTAATGATAAAAAAAAAAACACTTTTACTTCATTCAGTGTGATATTTAAATATGGCACATTTCTTTCACTGGTCAAGCTTTTGAACCCTTAACTGATGCTACATTTTTAGGAGCTTAAAGACATGCATCTTTCAAGTCCGATAAAAAATAAAATGGCAGAATTTATTACAAAACATGTTTTCAACTACATTTTCCACTGGGACAAAGTTATAGGTAATTGTACACTTCTAGTTTTTCCAGGCAGTAGGTCTGTAAGCACAAGTTGTTTAGAGTAACCAGAAACAAAAATCATATATTTCTGTGGCATTTCAAGTAAACCCCCCCCAACACTGTAAAAAGGAATCATGTCCTAAAGGAGAAATTTTAAATGCCACTGGAGACTTTTGAAATAGTGGAGACTATATGAAGAATGCTTTACCATAGAGGCTTTAAACATAGGTCTTCAATGGTGACCAGAGTATATAAATGGAGAGATAGAGAATTAATTCATCGTACAGTGGAGCAGAAAACTCACATCTGTTCTTTATACAACCCAGTACACCTCATTTATTAATGCTGTTCTCTGCACTGTCAGGTCTAAGCAATTAACTTGCACAGACTGGCTTCTGTGGGGATAGACGGTGTGTTTATCAGGAGGAATATAATGGTTTTAGCTCTTTTAATAGAGAAAAATAAAACATCTCCTATATTCTATCTAGACTGAAGACACTACACATTTGCAGTCATGGGACAATTTTGGCATCAAAGTAATATTCAAAATTTTAAGTAGCAGATAAAAGTTTAGAGTAATTTTTTTTTAAATCAACTAGGAATAGATCATTTTGAGTGACATCCTATACAGTTATTTCAGTTTCTTAGTGAGTGATTCATTTCTAAATATATTGGTCACCCACATCATTATGGGTATTTTTCTAAATATATTGGTTTTCCACATCACTGACAATCTGGAAAGGGGGAAAAAAAGGAAAATTATTCTGTCATTGCCATTAAACATAGCAACAGAAGTACAAATATATTCATTTATTTGTTGCTCATCTGAGGTGCTATTCTTTGAGCTCCAATGACCTTATAAATAAGAATATGGTGTATTTTGTGTGTATCCCAGGTTTTATGATCAGGAAAAAAAGGTATATAACCCTATATTTATAATGATTGTTCTATTTTTAGTTCAACTTTATTTTCTAGCTCTTCCACAGATAAAAAGTGCTTACTTTTTCCTACTTATATGGATTCTGATTAAGAGGTAAATGCAACGAGCTAATCACTTTTTATTTCTTCTGAAACACTTTTGTTCATAGGCTTCCAGACCACACACATCCTTGTCTTCACCTCTGTGATGGAATACTCCAGGACATCAACACAGACTCCAACTTCAGATTTCTTTGCTACTGACACTCATGACTTTACATATTATCTATGTGCAGGTGACTTCCAAATTTGTGAAATATATTCCAAAATTCTACAAACTACCTAATCAAGGCCGGGCGTGGTGGCTCACGCCTGTAATCCTAGCACTCTGGGAGGCCGAGGCGGGTGGATTGCTCAAGGTCAGGAGTTCAAAATCAGCCTGAGGAAGAGTGAGACCCCGTCTCTACTAAAAATAGAAAGAAATTAATTGGCCAACTAATATATATATAGAAAAAATTAGCCGGGCATGGTGGCGCATGCCTGTAGTCCCAGCTACTCGGGAGGCTGAGGCAGCAAGATTGCTTGAGCCCAGGAGTTTAAGGTTGCTGTGAGCTAGGCTGACGCCATCGCACTCACTCTAGCCTGGGTAACAAAGCGTGACTCTATCTCAAAAAAAAAAAAAAAAAAAAAAAAAAAAACTACCTAATCAACATCTCATTTAGATATATAATAGGCATCTCACGTTTGGTATACTCAAAATTAGACCCTTGATTCTTTCCCTATCCTCCCCCACCCTGATAGTACAATCTTCCTCTCTCCATGTTCCCAGTTTTAGTAATTGATCCAATAATTCACCCATAGTGTCCTGGTAACCCTAAAGACATATGGGCTCTTCTTTCTCTCACATACAATCTACTGGCAAAAGCTCTTCAACACAGATCCCAAATCCTGCTATTTGTCATTTATTTTGTCACTACCTTCCCCCAAATTGACCTATGCAGTATCTTCCTAACCGGTATCTGTCTTTCCCTTTTGCACCCATACCCATATAGTCTATTTTCTTTTCTACTTGGCAGCCCAAGGGACTCTTTCAAAACATACATCAGATCAAACCATTTCTCTATTCAAATTCCTCAAATGATTTCCCATGACACTTAGAATAAAATCCAAAAGGTACCACCCGATCTAACCTCCGATGTTCCCCCAGCTACCATCGAGTTCATTTCCTACAACCCTCCCCCCTTTCTTTCCTGGTATGAGCCACACTGGCATCCCTGCTTGCTCCAGCCTCAGGGCTTTTGCACCAGCTGTTCTTGCTTAGGATGATTTCTTTCCAGATAATTGCCTTGCTCACTTCTTTTCTTTTCTTTTCTTTTCTTTTCTTTTCTTTTCTTTTCTTTTCTTTTCTTTTCTTTTCTTTTCTTTTCTTTTCTTTTCTTTTCTTCTTTCTTTCTTTCTTTCTTTCTTTCTTTCTTTCTTTCTTTCTTTCTTTCTTTCTTTCTTTCTTTCTTCTTTTCTTCCTTTTTTTCCATTTGCAAATCTGAATAGGTATATTTCTTTTTTATTTATTTCAAAGTACTATAGGGTACAAATAATTTTGGTTACATTAATTGCTTTTATAATGCTTGAGTCATGATTTCCCCCCTCCTCCCTACCCCTTCTCCTCTGATTGATTTCCATTGAGTTTTATTTCCCTATATGCATATATATGCTCATTGGTTAGTTCCAATTTAGTAGTGAGTACGTGCGGTGTTTGTTTTTCCATTCTTTAGATACTTCATTTAGGATAATGGTCTCCAGTTTCATCCAAATTTTTGCAAAAGGCATTAAGTTATCCTTCATGCCTAAGTGTATTCTCTGGTGTACATGTACCCCATTTCAAATGTTAATCACAGCACAATTCACAATTGCAAAGATGTGGAATCAACGCAAATGCTCACTTTATTTCTATCTTCATTAAAATGTCACCTCTCCAGAGAAACATTTTCTTACCATCTTTCAAAAGTATCTTTTCATCATGTTTTAACCCTTAGCACTTATCTCTGACATTCATTTTATTATTGACTATATTTACATTAAAATGTGAGAAAAAGAAAATTTATTTTAATTATTTTATTTCTTTTTTCCTTTTTTTTTTTTTTTTTTTTTTTGCTATCCCAATGTCCAGAATGATATCTGGTACATAATATGTCCTCAATAAATATGTGTTGGATGAGTAAATACACAAAGAGATTATTCTATCTCCATAAACATTATTTGGGGTAAGGCCTCTTCTAAATATACTTTTGTCACATAACATCATTAAAAGTTAGAATTTGGTTACTATTAACATTTTTACATTACTAGTATTATTATCAATTAACAAAATGGGACTCAGAATATATTTCAAACCAAATTCTCCCATTTGGTAGCCAAAAATAATTAAAGTACTATGGATCTCTCTCTCATTTGGTGCTGTGTAGACAGAGCCTGAGACTGATATTTACCAAGTTCTATAAAGTTTTATTACTTGAACAGATGGTGAACCAAACTCCTGGGAATACAATCAGCTGGTTTGCCTTTGAAGCTTTTCAAATAATAAATAAAATGCTGTATGGCAGAAAGACATATATATATATATATATATATATATATATATATATATATATATAACAGAGATTATTTGTAAAGGTTAGAAGACTCATGTATTCCACAGTATTTACACATCATTCCCCTCTTTAGTGATTTCTAGGGTCTCTGATTTGAGGGGATAATTTATATACAATTTTTCTCTAATCAAAGGCTATTTTCAGTCATCCTCTTGAAGCCAGACTTAGGGTTGTACACAATAGAGCCAGTGTATGTATAGAGAGTGACTGAATGAAGCATGGCTAAGAAGGAACTCGCCAGAAATATCTTGATAAATTTCACAGCTTCTTCCTCTGCACCCTGCTTTGTGCCATTCATAACTTAGTGGGAATTAATTTGTAAAACAAATTACATCCTGACAAGTAAAATAAATTTCTGTCTAGATGACTTGACAGCATATTCAACTACATGTTTATTATAAACCAATCTTTTTTTAAAAAACCCTGCCAAAGAAGTCCTATTTCTGTCTCATAGTTTTTCTATTTCTTTTGTCTCAAACCTTGATTAAGTTCATTAAGAAAACAAAAGCATAATAGTTAAATCTGCATGGTACTGGCACAAGAACAGAAGTATTGGTATCTGGAATAGAACTGAGATTCCAGAGATGAAACCATCTGTATACGGTAACCTAATCTTTAATAAAGCAGACAAAAATATACTTTGGGGAAAAGGTTCTCTCTTCAATAAATGGTGCTGGAAAAACTGGTTAGCAACATGCAGAAAAGTGAATCAGGATCCCAACCTCTCACCTCTCACAAAAATTCACTCAAGATGAATAA
Source organism: Microcebus murinus (assembly GCF_040939455.1). Taxonomy (NCBI): domain Eukaryota; kingdom Metazoa; phylum Chordata; class Mammalia; order Primates; family Cheirogaleidae; genus Microcebus; species Microcebus murinus. Next base: position 42,866,248 of record NC_134113.1, on the reverse strand, counting down.
CAGATCTAAACCTAAGGCATGAAACTTTAAGAATCCTAGAAGATGTTGGGAAAACCCTATCAAATATTGGTCTAGACAACAAATTCATGAGGAAGACCCCCAAGGCAATCGCCACCGCATCAAAAATAAACAAATGGGATCTGATCAAGTTAAAAAGTTTCTGCACTGCCAAGGAAACGATCATTAGAGCAAATAGACAACCCACAGAGTGAGAGAAAATATTTGCTCTCTACACTTCCGATAAAGGTCTAATAACAAGAATCTACCTAGAACTTAAAAGAATAAATAAGAAAAAAAAATCAAACAACCCCATCAAGAAATGGGCAATGGAAATGAAAAGAAACTTCTCCAAAGAAGACAGAATAATGGCCTGCAAACATAGAAAAATATGTTCAATATCTCTAATCATTAGAGAAATGCAAATGAAAACCACAATGAGATACCACCTAACCCCAGTGAAAATGGCCTGTATCAAGAAATCCCAAAACAACAAATGCTGGCAAGGATGCAGAGAGACAGGAACACTCTTACACTGCTGGTGGGACTGCAAATTAGTGCAACCTTTGTGGAAAAGAATTTGGAGATACCTCCAACAGCTAGAAATAGAAATACCATTCAACCCTGCAATAGCATTGCTGGGGATCTACCCAAAAGAACGTAAGTCTCTCTATTATAAAGACATCTGCACCCGAATGTTTATGGCAGCACAATTCACTATTGCAAGGGCATGGAAACTACCCAGTGCCCATCAATTCATGAGTGGATAACTAAAATGTGGTATATGCTCACAATGGAATATTACTCAATCCTAAGAAACGACAGTGAGCTAGCACTGTTTATGCTATCCTGGATTAAGTTTAAGGCCGTAATACAAAGCGAGATGACACAAGATCTGGAAAATGGGCTACATATCTACTTGCCATCAAATTGGTACTGACTGACTAAAACTATGGTGCTCAAAAAACGGTAGTGTTCAACAGGGATTTGGGGGGGAGACCCACATCTTAAGGAAGTGGCGAGCATTGTGGGGGGGGATTACCTCTATCCCTTTTTAGGGAGAGATAAAGATATACATTGTAACCAAAATGTCTGGAAAAAAAATCTGTAATCGAGAGGTGGGCAGGTGGAAGGGAGAAGGAGGGAAGGGTATGTACTTACACGGTGGGTTCGGTGCGCACCACCTGGAGGCTAGACACACTAGAAGCTCTGGCATAGCAGGGTGGGGGAGGGGGGCATGGGCAAGATATGTAACCCTAACAATATCTGGACCCCCATAATATGAAGTAATAAGAAAAGGAAAAAATAATATTCAGTTGCTTTCACCATTGGAAAAAAAATGAAAAAGAAACACACACACACACAAAAAGAAAACAAAACCAATCTAAATGCCAATGCACCTAATAACCTCAAAACACTTGAAGCAAAAATGGAAACCATCTGGCCTCCAAAGATTGATATCTATCCCTCATGAATATACCCTCACCCCATCCCAAGATTCCCAAAAGTCCCAAACCATACAGCATCAACTCATGTCCAAAGTCTCAGTTAAGTCTCATGAGCTCAAAAGTCTAAAATCTCATCATCTAAATCAAGTATCTGTGTAACTGTGGTTTGAATCCATCTTGGGGTAAAATTCTCTTCATCTTTAGACTTGTGAAACTAGAAATAAATTATGTTTCCAATATATAATGGGGAAAGGCATAGGATAACTGCTACTGACATTCCTATTCAAAAAGGGAGAAAATAAAAAGGAAAAAAGGAGTTATCAGTCCCAAACAATTTTGAAATCCCAGTAGGCAGACTCCATTACATTTTAAGGGCTGAAAGATTTTATGGTTCTTTCCTCTGAGCTCACAGCTTATCCCTGAAGCCATCTTTTCTTTTGTATAAAGAGTAGTACATGTTTACAGATGAGTTGTTTTATGAGTCTCTTTCCTGACTATAGAATTTTGAGAGTCTAACAGCCTTCTTCATTTCATCCTTTCTCTGTCCCTTTTAGTCCAAGCTGTTTCTGCATAATATTCTTAGAAATTTGTGAGCCTCAAGTATGTATCACAGGAATTCACTCTATTAGACAAAGGGCTCTTCCACATATCTTTCCTGGATAATCACATCTCTTATTTTGGCTTCTGCTGAGAAGTCTAAAGAGTACCTATGAGTTAAGTCATATGCCTAAACTCTTCAAGAGCCTCCTGTGTGATTAAATACTTTGAGCTTTTGATATTGCCAAGGCCCTAGCAAAAGGTTGTTTAGCCACATACTTGGTTTTCACTACAGAGCACGTTTTCCTGACAGTGAATTTCCTAATTTTATCTTCTTTTGCAATCTGGATAGGCTGAGAATTTCCCAAATCATCAAGTCCTTGTGTCTTTTTTTGCTTCATAGTTCTTTCTTTAATTTATCCCTTTCTTGTAGCATTTTACAGCTAGAAGAAAAAAAACAAATTATACCTTCAACATTTTGCTTGGAAATCTCCTCAGCTAAATATTCAAGTTCATTGCTTTCAAGTTCTGCTCTCACACAGTTGAAGACCACAATTCAGCTAAGTGTTCTGCTGCTATGTAACAAAGATCACTTTCCCTTTGGTTTTCAATAACCTATTCCTAATACCTTCTGAGGACTCACCAGCAGTGCTTTTAACATTTATGTTTCTATCAGCTTTCTTTTTATGACAATGTATTTTCTAAGAAGACATAGGCTCTCTCTTCCACACTCCTCGCTTTATTCTGAGCCCTCACCAGGAACAGCTTTAAGATCCCTGTTTCAATCAATAGTCTATGCAAAGTAGCAGAAGTAAATATCAGATAGGAGAGAAGATACTATGCTGTTGACTTTAAAGGTAGAGGGCTATATACCAAGGGATGTAGATGGCTTCTAGAAGTTGAAAAGAAAATATATTTGCCCGTAAAACCTCCAGAAGGAGTACAGGCCCATTGATACCTTGATTTTAGACCAGTGAAATTTATTTCAGATGTATGACCTGCACAATTATAAGATCAATTTGTATTGTCTTAGGACATTAAGCTCGTGGTAACTTATTGTAGCAGCAGTGACAACTAATACAGTCCAAGTAACTGATTTTGTGTTCTATGTTTATGTTCTAGTGTATTTTTTGCCCCTGACAGGCCATCTAACTCCTTACAAATGGTTCTCTTGAAGTGTATTCCTTATAGGAAATGAAGTGGGTTTAAAGAAAAGAATATAACAGTCCTTAGTAAAATAATAGCATAGGCTCAAGGAGCAGACTGCCTTTTTTTGAATTCCAAATCAACTTCATCATAGCTATGTGATCACATAATGTTACTTAATTTCTCTATGTTTTAGTTGTCATATATGTAAAATGCAATGATAATTATACCTACCTCACGGGCTTGTTTTGGTGCATAAATGAGATAATCTATGTAAAGTATTCTGCACAGACTACACACATAGTAAGCATGCAAGAAAGTTTAGCTATTTTTTTCTTTCATCTAATACTTATATTTTTTCAGCTTTAAAAAGTGTCATTTCACAGGATATATCCATGCAACATGTCTCCCTGCTCCATGCTAGAGATAAGAATTAAAAAAAGAGTAAAATACAAATGGAGAGGAGAGATAACTTGATATGACTGTGTTGAGAGTTGTATTTAATATTATTACAGACTTGCTTTAGGTGGAGGAGATTGGAAAATAGGAGTCATCTCAATATCCAAAGGTAGGGGAAGGTGTGGAACTCATATGAAAAAAAGCATCCCAGAGACTTAAATGATAAATTTGAGGAATTTCCAAGACTTAAATGTTCTTGCCCTGATCAAAAACATAGAGCAAAGTTATTTCATTTGTAAGTGAATATATTCATGTTTTCTAAATTTGTAAGCATGTTAATCATATATCATCGAATATAAGCATAAATCTAACTAGTTCTGCTTTATGCATTTTAAAGAAAGAAAGTGAAGAAATATCAAATGCCGGGTATTTTAAATGTGTTGTCTTATTTGTTACTACATCAAGTCTCCAAAGTAAGAATTATGGCCTCAGTATTATAATTGATAAAATAAAAGCACTGGGATGTACATAGATTTGAACTCAGATCTATTTCTCTCCAAAATCTATGTTGATTTTCCAAGGTACCACATTAATATTTTGCCATTGTTTGGGAAGCACCAGGATTTTTTTTAATCTTTCTAAATTCCAGATATTTAGCCTTAGACATCGTTGAACACAATAAAAAGACTCAATGTCCAGCTTGTGTCAAGAACTCGGCTCCTTTAAAATCTTCAGACATTCGGTTAGGATTTATTTATCTAATTATAAAAGGGGATAGATTTATGGAGCATTTACATTTTAGAATAAATCCAGATAGAAGAATCTAGAAACACATAGTTGGAGAGGTAGCACCTCTGAGCCTGTTCTGGGGTGTTCTCAAGTCTGCTGAAGGATTCTTAAACCATCTTATTTGCTGAAACTTGACTGACTACCTAGGACCCAAAAAGAAAAAAATCAGAGTAAGGAGCTTATTTCAAACAGAGAATAGATAATCAGTTTTATTTTTTAAATGAAAGAAACCCAGAAATTATAAATGAAATGAAGAATATTTATTTTTAAATAAATAGAAGTTAGAGTTGCACCTGGCTATGGAGATGAAAGACTGAGAACATGAGAAGGAAGTGTGCAGGAATTGCTTCGTTGAGTGAAGATAATGTCTACGGCAAAGAGACAGTCCTAAACTATGCAAATAAACAACAAATAACAATGTCATTTATGAATGTTACCATGATTTTTGTATTTTGCATGCCATATGCACCATTTCCAGGTATAATGAGTCAGCAGTCTTGACTTTCACTTTGAAGTTGTTACCATACCATGTCAAATGTTTCTGGAACCCTATTAACTCGAGTTTTTATGATTCCAAGAGTGTAATTTGTTTAGCAAGGAATCTGATTTTAGTGGGGGTATAAAGAAGTAATAGCTTTACTTTTTTTCTCTAATCACTATATTTAACTATGATTTGCTGTTTCTCCTGTTCTTGCCACTGAACATAAAGTTCTTTTAGCTGTTTTGCTCAGTTAGGTTCTCAAAAGCCCAGCCCAACTTTGTTCAGGATATAGTTTCAATTTCAAATCTATTTTAAAGCTTTTCTGTCTCTGCGCTAGTTCTGGATGCTGTTATGATCCTTCTTTAGCTGTTCTCTGTTGTGGGATGCCCAGTGCGTATTGTTTCATGGGGTACATGAGTGGGTGAATTTGCAGGAAAACCTTGAATGAGGTGTTTCTGCTGTACACCCACAAGAATACGGAGTATTCTGAGATAATCTGTCCTGACATGATTTATTATGTCCTGCTCAGTCTCCTGTTACTGGGATCTTCTTGCACAGGAGGCAATTTTCTTGGGCAGGTACTAGAAAGATGGCATAAGCCCAGCAACCTTTTATAAAAATATCTTGACCTAGAGAAAACCCTCTATATTGCTGCACCAAACAGTGGGATGCATGTCACTCTACCTGTGTTTGATATTACATCCTCATAATTCCTATTTCTCCTGATAAATAGTCAGAAAAAGCAGATCAACAAGTTCTGTGCCTGAGTGGGTATCCATCGCGGGAATGAGACAGCATCACCTGTCCTTGCAGCAAATTCTTATCATTATAAATGCCTCCTCAGGAGGGACCAACACTTGACTTGCACTTGTGATACAGAAAGAAGCTCTTTCTTTTTAGGGGTTGCCATGGTTTGAGGAATTATGATTTGTGAACACGTACACATTGAAAATCATGAAAAATTGAAATGTGGGAGAACTATGATGTAGGATGATGTGCTTTGGGGCCAAATAGACCTGGATTTAAATCCTTGGTCCTTCGCCCTCTGTGTTAGGATGATCTAGCAATTCATCCTTCAGGAAACTTCATTTCTGCATGTATAGGATGGGATTTCCTGCCTCAGGAGAAACTGATGAAAGATTTCAATGCAATAACACCTATGAAAAGAAGTAGCATAGTTCCTGGCAGCGCAAATAAAGCTTCTTCCTTTAGGAGTGCCATCAGCCTTTCTTCACAGTTCTTCCATGTGTTTTCAGCCTGCTCTCTCTCCAAATTTCCCAAGAAAGCTATTCTATATTCTTTTAAATTTCCTAAATTTTCTACTCTAGTAACCAAAACCATATGAACAGAGAAAAGAGCTTATCAGGCATTTAACTTTCATCACCCCATTTTCAAAAGCTAATATTGTCTTCAACCTTCTCAAGACCTATATATTTATTTTTTTCCTTTATCTCAGCTTATAAAAATGCTGACATCTTTTCCATCCTAAAAAAAAAAAGCAAGGAAACACTGAAAAAGAAAACAAAATTTTCCCTCAGTATTTCATCCTCCTCTGGCTACATCCAAGAATTTCCATCTCTTTTCAGAGAATCATCATACAAGAGTTACATGTATAAGATGTCTCTAACTTCTAATTCATTTGTCAACTTACAGTTAGACTTTTATTTTTCCTACCTCATTGAAATGCATCCTTATCAGAGGCATAAAAAAACTTTAAAAAAACTCTATTTAAATTCTCCACAGACACTCTTAGTCCCCCCCAAATAAGAAACACTTATCCTGTAATATTCTTCAGTAAATAGGAATACATCAACAGAATTATCTAAGCCTGAAAGCTTGGGGTGCCCTTCAATTCCTCTTCCTCATTCACCAGCCATCATCCATGCATGCAAATATCCAATCCATCAACCACTGACTTCTGAATAACTCTCAAATTTGATTTCTACTCTCTTGTCTTCTCTCAAGTAAGTATTTTAATAGTTTCCTATTGATATCTCTATATTTCCACTCTTTGGCTTTGCCTCTGCTCCTTTCTTCTTGTGGATTCTACTTTTTTAAAATAGAATATAATAAAGCTACCTTAGCATGCTCTCTCTTGCCCTTCCAACTGGCTTTTCAGACATTAGAAAATAAATTCAAGTCTCTGAATATTACATACTTTCAGGCTTCTATCATTTTACCCTATTCTTTTTCCTTCCAATGTGATTTTGCAGCTACTCACACAAAGAGGTACAATTTATTTCCTATCTTCTTAAATCTAGAACAGCCTTGTGTTTTTCTTTAATCAATAGAATGTCACAGAAGTAATGGATTTGCCAGTTTTACACTTAGGCTACTAGAGGTCTTGCATGCTTCAGCTCCCTCTCTTGGAACCCTGCTTATACCTGTGAACAAACCTGGCCTAGTCTGTTGGAGGATGAGAGACCACATGGAGCAGAGATTAATAATCCCAACTGAGGCCCTCCTGGGTCAGCCAGCTGATACCAGCTGAATGCAGTTGTATGAAGCTTTAATCAGTTGATCCTGGCCCAGATCAATAGAAATGATCAACTGACCCATAAACTTTTGAGGTACACAAGTGCTTTTTGTTTTAAGCCACTAAATTTTGCAGTGCTTTTTAAATGCAAAAATGGCTGACAGATACACCTATCTCAGTAGACTGTAAATTTTTTGAAGGCAGGGAACATGTCAGATTCATATTGGTGCTGAAATTTTTTATTTAATAGTATATGTCTCATGTTTGTTTATTTTTTATTTTACCTCTGCATAGTAGTAATATTTTCTTGACAAATAATTTTTATTTCTGAAGGCTTATGCTTTTTTTTTCATCACTACAACAACTTTTGAGATGATACTACCTTCTGTTTTCATTCAGATCATGGTAGAATTTTGTCAATTATATTTAATTTCATCCTACAGTTAAAATCATTTGTTCAACATTAGGATATTCTCTCCTTGTGACAAGTATGTGTTGACTCTTTGATTTTGATCACTCTCTTTTCTGTTATAAAGGCTATCATCAACTTCTTTTCCTGGCCACTTTGTGCCCTGCTTGGCTTTTGGATTGCATTCAATTTTTTGCCTTATATTTCTTATCTTGTCTCCTTCACAGATCTTATTTCTATTTACTGTCCTTTGCAGAAGTCATAATAAACAATATCATAAGTCTATTCTATCTTTCCCACTCCCTGATTTCCTCCCCTATATTCTCAGCACACATTATTCCATTTTCTCTGAATTTGCTTGCTAAGAGACCAGATCATCTTCTAATGCCTTTTGAAAAAATGTTTCTTCAATGAAAATATTTACCCTATACATGATATCTGAGATATGATTTTTATCTTTTAGCTATATTAAGCCTCTTGTGATTTTTTGTATGAATTGTATTATACTTACTTGCAGCTATGTAACTCAGATTCTATTTTCCCATCCATTTCATGACTGCTTTAAGGCTCACACTCAATCACTAAAAAGAAAAGCTACATTACACAGCTACAACTTCTATATGCAGAGTCAGGCTGATAAGAATTAAAGGGTCATGTAGCATTGACAATATACAATATAAAGTAGGGGAAAAATGGGCATAATGGTCCATTTTGTAATTCCCTATTAAACTTTGTTCATATTTTCCCCTTGCTGAAGTTAACAGTAGGTGCAGCACAAGTCATATTTATTAGTCAGGACACACCAAAAATACTAATAACCTATAGGCCATGTCCTCTATAGTATATAGAAAAAAATTAAAAAGTATAATCAGCTACTCTTCATGAAATGTTTGTACTAAGAGATTAGGCTCCCAAGAGGACAGTTTGGATGCTAAAAAATTTATAGGGGTCTATAGAAGAATATTGAGAACAACAAAGGTTCTGTAGACAATTGCACTCGTTCCTATTACCAAGAAAATCCTAGGAATAATTATTATTGTAGCATCTTTTCAATAGGAGGAATTATGTCAGTGAGTTTTGGGTCTCAGAGGCTGAAGAAGAGATAATCCCTGCTCTTGATCACCTGGACATTATGACAGAATGCACTATGGGGATTTTGGATGAAAAATGATTAGTAGAAATACTAATACTTTTTAGCTGATGGGGATGTCCACAAAGATCTTGCAGACTGGCTTTCAGTTGTGCTCTAGAGGGCAGATGAGGGGTGAGAGTAAAGGGAAGCAGATGATTGCTGGAATGAACTTCATAATTCTAGATAAGAATGGCTCTTACAATTTACATTGTTTTGTGGAATAAATTATCATTAAAAAGTTATTTCTTTTGAGAATGCATTAGGGTTGAACAATATTTTTAATTTTACTTATTTGTTTCTTACTGGTGTGTGTGTGTGTGTAGAGAGAGAGAGCACACAAATAATGTATTAAACAGGATAAATTAAAATTCTGAGGCAAAATAACGAACTAAAATTGAGTTTATGCAAATAAAATTCAATACTTATTTTATTGTCATGAAAGTCTAGAGACTGATAAGAAATGATAAAAATTTTACTTTTGTTGATTTCAAAGTTGAAAATATTACTAATAGACAAAAATATGGCTTTTATTATCTTTAAATCATAGTGTATTAGCCAAAACCCTCAAACTAAAATAACTCTGAAGAAAATTAGCTGAGATGTAGTACTATTACTCACAGTTAAAAGATAAAAGCTGGTGTCATCACAGCTAAAACTGAATAAATAAGTGTTCTATGCTCTAAATCAGGGGTCCTCAAACTATGGCCTACCAGCCACATGCAGCCTGCCCAGGACATTTATCTGGTCTGCCACGTGTTTTTGCTGCTGCTGCCTGTCCTGCTCAGCAGCCGACTTGTTCCGAGCCCACAGTGCGCATGTGTGGAATGCGCGCCGCACTCTCCAATGGCCCTCCAACAGTCTGAGGGACAGTGAACTGGCCCCCTGTTTAAAAGTTTGGGATGTTATGCAAATAAGTGATATTTTTCTGCTGTTGTCGAAAAGTGAGGCTTTGCAATGCCTCTGAAATTATACCTTGTTAAGCAATTGCTGTACTTCAATCATATCAAAATTTCTTCTACAGCATCTCTAGGTGAGTTTATTTCAGAGTTGTACAGCAGAAGTCTTTGGAATTCAAATAATGTGAGATCAAAAGGATGATACAGTTGAACCTTGAGCAACATATACGTTAGGGGTGTCAACCTCCTGCGTAGTCAAAAATCCTCATATAACTTTTGACTGCCCAAAATATAACTGTTAATACTAATAGCCTGCTTTCTACTGGAAGCCTTATTTATAAACAGTTGATTAACACACATTTTGTATATTGCATGTATTAAATACTGTATTCTTACACTAAAGTAAGCTAGAGAGAAGAATATGTTATTAAGAAAATCACAAGGAATACAAAATATATTTACTATTCATTAAGTGGAAGCAGATCATCACAAAGGTCTTCATCCTCATCATCTTCACATTGACTAGGCTGAGGATGAGGAAGAAAAGGATTTGGTTGTGCTGTCTCAAGGGTGGCCAAGGAGGAAAAGATAGAGGAGATGGAAGGGGAGGCAGGAAAGGCAGGCACACTCAGTGTCTTTTATTGAAAAAACTCTGCATGTAAGTGGATTTGCACAGTTCAAATACATTTTGTTCAAGGGTCAACTGTATATTATGATCTAATTTAAAACCTAATTAAAAAATAGAAACTCTAAATGGCATATTCAAAACTAAATATGTACCCTATGAAATTTTTAGACACATATGAAGTGATTCAATGGCATAAATTAGAATATTCAAGTGATCTTTTCCAAATCTAAAGTAATATGAAATAATGTGAAATATGACCTGTGCTGCCTTTACTTTATAAAGTGGCCTTAGATCTAATAGAACAATTTGATTTAGAGGCTGGACTTTGGCAAAAAAAAAAAAAAAGACTTTTAAAAGCACAGGAGATAAGCTGTTGCATTAAGAGTAGTTCAAAGGCAATATTCAGTGCTGCTTCTTAGATGGTAACTGATTCTCTCCTTTGGGTTTCTATTTTCAGTATGTTAAAAATGTCTTAATTTATCATTTATTTTCACTTTTGTAGAAGTAGACAAGGTAGTGAGACTTGATAGTAATACCTAACTTCTGGTAAAGAACAAAATTTATACTGTATTTGTTTATATAGGAACAGGATTCATGTTCATAGGAGTTTATAATTTTGACTTCAATCGAAAATGATTGTTTGAAAAAATAGGTACGCTCTCATCCTTCTAACACAGTTACATATATAAAGGCCATATTACATCCCCAGGCAATTTAAATGCTTAAGAATGAGTAGGTGCCACTACTGGTGTTATAAAAGAATGTAAGAAATTAACTACATCATTAAAAAGCATTAGTAATTAAAGCAAACATCTAAGTGAAAGTATTTATAGATCCTGCTGATGAGTTTAACAATGTTTCAAATATTCATGTTTAACATCTTCAAATATTCATGTATTAGCTAAGGTTTACTAAATATAAGTCTTACAAATTCATTCTTCTCAATCATTGTGATCTAAAATGAGGCTTCATTTTGTGTTAATTATAATAGCTTCATTCTTCATATCACAATTATTTTGAAATATATTCTGCTTTAAGAAAGCTAATATAAACATATACATTTCAGGATAATTGTTCACATTTTAAAAAGCTGTTTTATAAAAAGATTCATGATCACATTCTTTGAAATAACATGCTCTCTCAGCACACTGAAATGCTGGTTTACACATCATTAACTACTTGACAGAGAGGAAAAGGTTGGGAACAGAAGAGAGAAATTTAGAGCTAATGTAATGGATCCACTAATAATTGAATATAAAAACAAAATTTACCTGAAATTTATAAAGTAAGTCAATGAAGAAAGTTGTTTTTATTACCTGAAAATTTTAGAACCACATCTATGGTATAAAGTGAAATAAGCCTTCAATTTATCTTATTAAAATAAATTAAGGTAGGCAGATTTTGAAAATTTCCTTAGCTATCCTCAAGTCAGAACAAAAGGTAATTATACTTTTTTCGTTGCATAATTGTCAGCAGTATTAAATTCAGAGGTATGAGTTGTTATAGATGCCTATGGCAACTTAATACTCCTACAATCACAGGGCTGGGAAACACAGATCAATAGCACACAGTGGCTGTAATCAACATGCACATTAATGAACAGGCCCATATTCACTGGGGAACACTAGAACAAAGACAAGTTGAACATTTTAATTGCTAAGTTGCTGCTAAGTCTCAATTCCCCATCAATCTCCATCCATTATGACCATTGATGCATAGCAGACATTAAGAGGAAAACAATAGCATAATGATTCATAAGTGCTAGGGTGCAAATGAATGGTTAGCTCTGGGAAAATCATGGCTATGATTATTTCATGGCTCAGACTACCCAAAAGATCTGACACATTATTTCTAATTTTCATTGTTCCCTGGATCTGACCTGCCTATATTTAATAAGTTGGTTTTAATGAAACTAATAGCACAGCAAAAGGTTAGTTGAACAATCTTTTCTCTAGCTATCTTAATGTAGGTTTGAATTGTTGCTTTAACTAACTTACTCATAAAATCACAGCCAGAGAGATTAGAAATGAAAAGGACTCACAAATTCATCTAAAGTCTTATTATATCTTAAGGACAAGATTTTCTCACAGTATGATTATGTATTGTTGGTGAATTTATAACTAAGTACATTCAATGGCCTTTGACTTTATTTTCTTTAACATTGACAGCTCAGATTACATATTTAGATTTTAAATAAATCCCCTAGAAATTGACCTTTATGCAATCTATAAGGCTGTTTTCTAATCTGGAGGAAGTTTTCTGTAGTTTCTTTGGAAGGTATAATACCGATTATGATATAGGTTGCACACTGCATAGGAGAATTTACAAGTGTTTCTCCAATACTTACAACATTTTGACACAAATAATACCATCATTCCTTCTACAAATCAACCAACTCAAGCTTGACTTTCCTATCACGCTGCCTATGAAGGATAAAGCTAGGATACAAAAACTCTGTTCTAACTCTAAAATTTGTTCCATTTCATCTACATCTTGGTGGGTCCTAGACACTAAGTCTGGGGTAACTTGTTCTGGGCATTCTTATTAACTGATGAATTTAGAAGCTTTAAGTTATTTTACTGATTATACATACACAGAGTATCAACCTACTCTTTTCTGGCTTATTTTAGAGGCAGGAAAATTTCACTTCAAAGGAATACATCTTTTAAAACTTGTGTTAGTTTATCTTCCCTGAATCTCTGCTCCTTCTTGGTTGGACTTTCTGTACAAGCTACTGCAGATGTATGACCTTTATAAAATGGACTCTCCTTCGGAAGTTAGAGCATATCATTAAGTTAGGAGCATACAACAGAATTGTATCTTGATTTATAGGGGTTTTCTCTTTCACAGAATCCTTTGTATACAAAATTTTTTTCTAATTTGATCCTCACTACTGTCTTATCAAGTGGTTAGTACTAACCTTAATTTGCAAATTCAGAAGCTGCAAATCACAATTCTGAAATAAATGTTTAAGGTTTCAAAGCAAATTCTTCTGACTCCTCCTATGGTTCTCTTATAGCTTTTCACAAGTCAGTTCAGAGCATATTACAAAATAGTGTGCTGAGGAGAAACCACCACAAACTACCATTTTTGCATTCATCCTGATAAAATGACATTCTGTTTCCTTTATTCCTCCAAGAAGGGCATGGGATTTCAAATTTCTACTAAAGCCTCCTTACCAGGAATATTCTATATGAAAATCAGGATATTTTTGCATCCCTGATGCTGATGTTTAAGTTGGACCTGGTAATGATGCAGGAATTCTGCACAGAAATTAGTAGTCAGGGACTTAAACTCCACCATAGGTTCTGTCAAGTATTTCCTCTAACACCCTGGTCCAGTACCTTCAGTTTTTCTGGTGTCATATTCCTCATCTGTAAATTGATGACATTTTTTAAAAAATCATGTGATCTGACCAGTCCCCTTGCAAGTTCAACTTAATTATGGAATTACACATAAATTCTTATTTTTAAAAGTTATTAGTTCTTTCAGCCATCTCTTCTTACTAATCTTTAAAATTGATCTATACATTTATACTAGCTTGAGATTAAAATATCTTTTAAAGAGCTGAATGCTCTATATCTATGTGCCTCTCTCTCCAAAGCTGGATACTTGGACATTTAAAATGGATCGTAGTTTTGTCATACTCTGTACTCTTATCTTCAACCTGAGAGCCATTGAACTATAAAAACCATCTCAAGTATCTTCAACCCATGGAATTTGATTTTTAGATTATTTTTTTTGCCTGGATTTTTCTTTTTCTATGCTTCTGTCGTTAACCTTAAAATCTCTGTCCTTTGCTGGTATGTGCTACACCTCTCAATTAAGAAACAGCTGTGAATTTAATTAATGTGTTGTTGACACCCACCCTTTTCCAGGTCATTAATGAGGAGGTTAAATCAGAACAGAGTAGGCTGTATTTTGAGTCCCAGGAGACCATTTGGAAAAACTTTCCCCATACCATTTCTGTCTGTTTGCATTGCTTTAGAGAATTCATGTGGTATAGTAATGAATGTACTTTGGAAATATAGCATTTTAAATGTTAAAGAAGTATTTTAATTTTACTAAGAGGATTACATTTTTAGTCATGTCATATTTCTTAGATATCTGTCCTCTGATAGAGACTGCAATGTTGTTTATTAGAATATGCATTTTAGAGGAAATCAATGAGTTGGCACATTACGTGGGCAGACCATTCATTCAGTGGTATTACTCCCAAATCCTATAAAAAACCCAACTATATGGAAGGTAAAATTGTCTGAGATACTCTCAACAAATGTGTGGGAGGCAGGAAGAAACCCTGATTATGAACATATCTAATAGGAAGTGAATGATTAAAGTTTATGCTATTAGAATTGCTATGTTGGCTTCACAGGTGTATTATAAGATAAAGAATTTATACTTATGATACTTTTATTTATGTTTAGTAGCATAGATCCAGTACACATATAGATGTTAATCAAAATTGACAATGGGAAGGGCAATTAGCCAAATATATCAACTATCCTCTTAGTTCACAGAGCAAAGTAAAGTATTATAAAGAAAGATAGGACTCTAAAGTACAGGTTTATAAATCTTTCCCCTTAAAAAACACAAATGAAAATTTTAAATGCCAAAAAAATCTTTAGCCCCCAAATATGGAATGCTTTTTTTCCTTTCATTTATATTCCTTGGACTGCCTGCTAATTTGCAACAAAATGAAGGTAAAATCAAGGACATATCACAGACTGCCATTAATACCACCATCTACACAGAAAACACATAACACACACTTTCAAAATTGCTGCACTGTTTTGGCAAATGGAGGAATAATTGGGTATGGGCATGGACAGACAAGGGAAAGAAGGTAACACTTCACTTGGAAGCTGCTTTTCTGAGAGCATATTAATGTCATAATGATGTTTTAATGGAAGATTTTCAAGAGAGTATATATGAGCAGAGCTTGTCATTTTTTTCTTTACCTTCACTCTGTAATAATTGCAAGGTTCATTCAAATGAAAGGCAGAATTTCCTCTTTACCTAGAAGGGCTATATCTAGCATGAAGGGCTGTATTCATTGTGTTGGGCTTCTACCTAATTTTAATCTTTGTCTCCTTCTTCACATGGCCACTTCTTCTCTCTGTATGTCTCTCCTCTGTGTATCCTTATCAAGATACTTGTCACTGGATTTAGGGCCCACTCAGATAAACTAGGATGATCTCATCTCTAGATTCTTAATTATATCTGCAATGACACTAGCCCTGCCCCCCACCTCCGGCTGCTCCCTTTCTAGATAAGGTCACATTCCTGTGTTCATGGATATATCTTTTGAGGGTTACCATTCAACTCGCTCTAACGGCACAAGGCAGGAGAGTGAAAAAGAACTTCCTAAAGCCATTTTACAACTAAAGACCACCAATAGTAGGAAACTTCCGGGACAAGATGTGATGTGTAGCCACACCAAATTAAAAGAATGCACATTTTTCAAAATGCACTTTTCGTTGAGTTGACCAGTTTGTCCCAAGGCAAGAAATCAAATTTATAAAGTACCTTAATTAGGTAGCATATGCTTCCAACTCAGTAGGTTAAACATGACTCTTAGATAGAATTTTAATGCACATAATGGGAAAAAATGCAGATGTAAAATTCCCTATTTGTGGTTACCTCCTCCTCCTCCTCCTCCTCCTCCTCCTCCTCCTTCTTCTTAGTTTCTTCCCTACCTCCTTCAGGTTACTAAATAGGTGAAACCTTAAGAGCCAGTACTCCAATTCAAAGTTAAAAGGGAAGATAAAAGTGATGCATAGGTAAAACAGGTTATGAAAGCAAGAGGAATATACTTACTTTATTTTGAGTCAATAGCAGATTCTTATAAATCTACCCCAATTCAGAAATATATAAATAAAGACAAATTCATCCCAACATTGAATCTACTAAAAAATATTGCAACCCAAAGAAAGAAAGCAACACAGTTTCAGAAATAAAATCATAGAGTTCACATCAGAAGAACATGTCCCCCTAGAAATGTTTTAAAAATTAGATTCATTCAATTCAATGAAAATATATATTGACCATTGTATTTGTGATAAGCATGTACCAGTGATGACAGCTAGGGACAAAAACAGACAATCCTCCTAAATATAAATAAGGAAGTTAGAAAATAAATAAAAATAGAGTAAGTTTGGAAGAGATAAGTGCTCAGAAGAGAAATAAAACAGAATAAGAGGAAAGAGAGTAACAGGGTGCAATTTTAGATGGGGCAGTTAAGATAGATTGCAAGTGGCATGCACTCTTAATGGACGATGGAAGCAAGAAATAAAAGTGAAAAAAAGAGATAAGAAAATTAAGGGAAAATCTAAAAGAGCAAAAAATATTGCATTGTCATTTAAAATACAATTAGGCATAGGAAACTGGCAAATCAATGTTACAAACAACTGAATAAGGAAAGTAAGGAAGAAGTTTTTTTAAAAAAGCCAGAATGGAGTGAAAAATGATAGTGCTAGGAATACAAAAGAGAAGAGCATAACATTGGCACATGCAGTGTGGTTCCATCAAATGAGCACTAACTGGTCTCAAATCGTTGATGCCTTAGATTTAGTCAGTTTGGGCAGCTATAACAGAATACCATAGACGGCATGGCACAAACAACAAACTTTACGTATCACAGTTTGGAGACTGGCAGCCTGAGATCACAGTGCCGGATTGGTCTGATTTTTTGGTGATGAACCTCTTCTTGCTTATGTCATTTTTTGATGCATGTATGGAGGGAGAGGGAGAGAGAGAGGGGTAGAGATAAAGAGAGAGAAAGAGAGAGAGAGAGATCTTACCTTTTTTTATAAGAGCGTTAATTCCACTTATGAGAGCTCCATTCCCATGACTTAATTAGCTCCTAAAAGCCCCACTTCCAGATATCATCACATTGGGGATTAAGTTTCAACATATGAATTTGAGGGGACACAAACATTCAGTCCATAGCACTAAGTTTTCTTCCAGTTTTAATACATCTTGAGGTGATGAGGACTTGAACCAGTGTGATGTTTAAGGAATTGGGAAGTTAAAACTAAGTGTGAACCTTTGTGTTAAATGCTATCCTTCAAGACTTCACACACATGCCAATTTGCTTATGCAACCCTCTTGCTCTACATTGTCCCTCATCAAAACAAGGCTCTGGAAACATATTGAAAAGACTTTTCTAAAAATTGACACTATTTGAGGGCAAGATTGGAGTCTTCTATATCTTGATTTACTATACAAAGCATGAATTAGAACGAGTGTTAGAAAAAGTGCTGAAGTAAGATCTATAAACTACATCAAATAGTGGATGAAAAAGGTAATATTTTGGTTTTCATTTCAAAGCACACTCTCATGCACAGCTTCATTTTGAAAGAAGGGTAACATACTTATTAAATGTCTCACCTTTGCCATGAGGCATCTGTCTTCATATCACCAACCCACCACTTACAAGATGCCTAATTTAAGGACAATTAATTTGCCTACTTGTCCCTCAATTTCCTTTTCTATAAATTGGTTGCTAAAAACATGGCATATGATAAGCACCTCGTAAATAATAATCCTGATAATGGCTATCTATTATTTGTATATTAAAGTTAAAAAAACTGAGACTCAGAGAGGTTGGGTGACCTGCTAAATGTCACTCAGCAAGTAAGTTATAGAGCAAAGACTAGAATCCAGATTCTCAGATTCCTAATTTAGCTTTCTGTACACTTTATGGGGGTAGGCAAGGAAGAAGAAGGAATCAATAGTCACCATAATATTTCATGTGTGCATGAAAAACAGAATCTTGATTTTTAAATGTCATGGAGGGATTAGAAGGTATAAAACCTTTTGGGGGAATGGAGGGGACAGATAACGAGTTTGGTTTGGGGAAATGTTGTCACAAGATAATGGAGATGATCATATCATACTCAATGGCTCTTCATTGCACTAATAACAAAATCTACAGCCCTTTCAATGGCCTACAAAATCTTGTGTTACTTGTATTGTATCTGTGCAAATAGCATTATATCTTGCATCTCTGACCACTTTTCTCTCTTTCCTATATAACTCTATCTCTCTTGCAATTTTATGACTATGCCAGGCCTTTTTAATGTTATTGTCAATAAGGCTACTTTCTCTTTCTATGGTGTTCATTTTTCTAATCTTTGTATGAATATTTTCCCCCCAATCTCATCTCATACACATTCTCTTCAAAGACCATCTCCTTGGAGAGGCCTTCCATCATAACCCTCCCTATAAAACCCACCACCATTATTATCTCTTCCTTTACTTTGTTTTGTTTGTCTTCATAGCAGTTAGCACTAACTGAACATGCCTTACTGTATGTGTGTGTATGTATGCATAGGCATGCGTCCCTAAACTCTATGAGGATAGGGACTTTGCCTTGGCATCACCATATTCCCACCTTTAGTATCTGAAATTTACTTAAGTGCACAACAACTATTTGTTTATTCACTTATTTATTTAATTTTATTTATTTATTTATTCACTTATTCATAAATAAATAAATAAGTGAATGACACAAGAATTTAAGACTCCTAACTTCTACCTAGATTTATTGTTGGTGACTGGGATATTTTATTCATGCCTTATATTTTTAGTTTTCAGTTGCTTGCTTACCTCATACAAGAGAAACGTATGCCTTCTCTATTCATATTGGGTTTTGAAAGTCTTAAAATATAGACTCCCCAGTAAGAGGGAAGCAGAGTAGCATAACTTATCACAAAGAAAGCTAATCACCCAAATCCTTTCCTTTGTGTACGTGTATGTGCGCTTCTGTGTATGTGTATGTGCTTCGGTGTTTAAAAAACAAGTCAGCACACTACTACGTTAAAAACAAATAGGAAATCTTTTAAGTAAAGATTCAGTTAAAAATCTGTGAATGTGTGGTGGTTGCATATTGTGCTTTGCCTTCTCTCTTTAAACAGGACTCAGTCAGCTCAATTAGGTTATCAAACACTGGCGCTTCCCCAAGGTGTCTAAATATAAGCGGCTGCATTTCCTGAATATTTAATTCCTAAAAGAAAAAAAAAACAAAACTCTGAACAATAGTCACAGTATTCACACTCTCTAATCTACTGCATGTTGGAAATCTTGCTGTCAATGATACAGCAAGAGAAAAGCACTCTTGACTCCTAGACATGTTTCAACATTTCTAATATGTATTGCCTGGAATTTCATTTTCTTTCTTCCACTCTGGGCTAGCATATTTTCAGAATCTAGATATTTGTTTTAAGAAAAAACTTTTCAGAATATACCAAGAGGGCAAGGATAACATCTGCGTTGTTCTGAATTTATCATAGGGCCTGGCATAAAGAAGGCGTTAATGTCTATCTGATGAATAAATGTGTGAATATATACTACATCAAAGAATGTAAAAATTTCAGTTTAATGTTAAAAAATAATTTTAATGTTTCTTGTTGTCTTTTTGCTTTTTAAATCTCTACTTTTATTTTCTTTCTTTTAACCACATATTTTTAAGTTTTATTTCACCTGAGTTTTTATTGTATCTCATTATAAGTTTTTAGAAGCAAGCAGGTCATACCTCAATCAAATATTCTCCTTTTCTGTCTCCACCCATATTTTTATGTTAGCAATTATTTTGATTATCATTTAGTACCTTGTACTCTTTAATACTTTAACAGGACCAAGTTAAAGATTAGCCTATTGGACCTTTTTGTCCTTTTAAGCCTTTATGTATTTTGGTTTTATTCTCCAGCAAATTTTTGTTATTCTTTGATGTTATTAAAATAAATATAAATAAATAGTTTGACAGGTGCATTAGCTTCTCAATTATTATCTTGAGATATTCAAAAGGGTACTTCAGATACCTTATCTGTGGGATGGAGAGGCCATATTTGCTCCTTAATTTTACCATTATTTCCACTTAAATTACCAAGGGAGTGTTTGGCTCTGAAACTCAAATCAGGAGTGATTGGTATTCTTTTGTATTAAATATTTTAGAAAGAGACAATAATTTCTGACTTCATGAAAGAGTTTCCCCAGGCATGCGAAAAGCAATTAAAAATCCACATAGTTGAGTGATCCAACATGACTTAAAATTCATGACACAAGTTGTTAAATTGGGGAAATATAGAAATTTCAATATAATATGTGTTTGGAGATATTTGCCACATAAATTGTAAAAACAGATTAAGAAACTCCAAATGGAACCTGCTTTAGTGTCTCTACTCAGGGTACATGTGTGATTGGCTTTTTAGGACCTCACTTAACTGGCCCATCCTCATCCATGAGCAGTGATGGCTGTGCTGGGTGTACAGTGTGACCTTACCCCTTTGGCTACACTTGATATGACTGGAGGAAACAAATAATTCAATTAAGCCAATTAGCTTCCAAGGAACTTGGGCACCAGGGGTGCATCTGTATTTTCTACCACGGTAGCACAGAGAAGCAGTGAATAGTGTTGATGGGATATTCAGATACTTACAGTCCTTGGTTCTTATTTCTTTGTATTAATTGTCTATTGTAATATAAAAAATTACTCCAAAATACATGTACTTAACAAAATAACACTTATTATCTTACAGGCTTTGTGGATCTGGAATCCAAATAGTATGTAACTTTGTGTCTCCCAGGGTCTCTCACAAAGCTGTAATCAAGGGATTGACTGGGCTTGCAGTCAATCCAGGTTTGACTGGTGGAAGATCCACTTCCAAGGCCACTCACGTGGCTGTGGTCAGGCCTAAGGTGTTCTCTGGATTTTGGCCTAAGATACCATTTATTTTTCACATGGATCTCTCCACAGGTCTGCTTGCTTTGTCCAGAGCTTATTTGCCCACAGCTAGGGTTTGAAGGGAGACAGAAAGAGTAAGAGAGTGTGAGCAAGGCAAAAGTCACAGTCCTTTTGTAACCTAATCTTGGAATTTATATCTTATCACTTTTGCTATATTTTATTTATTAGAAAACAGTTACTAGGGCCAGCCCACACTCATGAAGAGGTGATTTCCCAAAGTCATGAGCACCAAGCGGTAAAGATCATTAAGTGCTATTTTAGTGGCTGCCTACTATAGTCTGTCCTCTAGCCGCCAATGATTCATGTCCCTACCATATTCAAAAGACACTCAGCCCCTCCCAAGGTCCCCAAAAGTCTCATCCTATTACAATATCAGCTCAAAGCCAAGAAGCTCTTTATATAAATCAGGTTAGGTGTAGATGAGGATCCTCAAATACAGTTTCTTAAGTATATTTCTTTGGACAGAATCCCTCTTGTCTGTAAATCTATAAGTCTGTAAAGCTAAAGAGATAAATTATCTACTCACACACACCCCCCAAATTTATGGCTATTAACAACATGGTAGCTGGTATTCCCCCTGAGCAAAAGATGAGCAGGGAAGTGGGAGGAGAGAATGTACAAAACATGTTATAGTATTTTTGTAATCTAATAATCGGAATATCATTCTATCACTTTTTTCATATTTTATTCATTAGAAGTGAGTCACTAGGTCCAGCCTACACTCAAGGAAAGAATATTAAAAGGGGCACAAATCCTGGGAGGCAGGAATCATGGGAGGCCACTTTGGAGGTTGCCTATCACTCCCTTTTAGATGTCTAGCTGCATTTGTGTCCTGGACTTAATTGAGAACCTTCAGGCTTATAAAAATGTACCACTATGTTTTTAATTTAGCTAAAGTTGATTTCTGCTTCTTTAAACCAAAAAATTATGTAGGTACAATCTCTCTGTTCTTAAACTGAACTCTTCTTATCTTTTCCTTGCAATTTTTCAAAAAAATTAGCCTTTCTTAGAGCACCTAGAAAAGGGTGAAGATTTCTCATTATCAGAAAGATTCTCTTGAAAAATTTTCTTTTCACAGTCCTAAATTATCTGCTTGCTGTTGAAGTCCACTACATAGAGTCAGACTACTTTACTTGACATCTGTGCAGTATTTGACACCATCAGCTGTTGCTTCTTTCTTGAAACACTTGATTCCTCTGGTTTCTATGACATCATACTCTCTTATCTATTTCTTTTATAGAAACTTTTGATTTCCTTTTATTTTTTATGTACCTCAAAATTCCATTTTGTTCCTTCTTCTTTCACTGTATAAAGTCTTTGAGTGTAACACATATGGTCTTAATGACCACTGGAGTTCATGACTTAAATCTAAATCTCCCTTCCAAATTGTCTCCACACCAATAGTTATAACATTCTATTCAACATCTCCAATTGTTATCTCATAAGTACTTACAACTTAACATCTTATCCCAATTCCTCCTTATCCTCAAGAACTTTCTTTGGTGCTTCCTCATTTCCTCAAGCTAGAAACTTGGATTTCATTCTTATTTATGACTTCCTTACTCACACACCACTCATCTAATCCTGTTCCCAACTCTTATTATTTTTCCATTCTTAACATCCTTCTTTTCTGGCCACTTTTCTCCATCAATATCATACTTTTAAAATTCCATTTTTTATAAGAAATCACTATCATCTTCTTTTGATGTAAAGTATAAAAAGATGCTAAGAGTATGGAATCTGGAGTAAGATCCAATATTCTTAACTTTTTATGAATCCTAAATCTTTTGCTTACCTACTTATTAGATATGTGACCTTGAGCATGTTGTTTGACCTGCCTATGATTCAGGTTCCTCCTTTGTAAAAGGTATAAAATTATGTTACCTCATTGAGTTTTTGACAAGATTAAATGAGATAATTCAAGTAAAACATTTAGAATAAGATTAGGCTCATAGTAAATACAAAATAATTATTAGTTATTGCTCATATTAGCTAATGACTGCAATGACCTTTTAAGTAGAAGTCTTTTGTCACTCTTGGTCATCAATCTAGACCATTATTAACATGGCACTGCAGTGCAAATGTAATCATGTCCTTTCTTACATTTATTAACATCCTTAACTGGTTATCAATTTTCTCAGATCCAAAATACTTAAAGTACCTTACATGGGTCCTCATAACCTTGTTCCCATTTAACTTTTCAGCCATATATCTTGTGAGTCTTTCAGATCTTCACAATTTGCAATCATTCATCTTCCATTCTTCCTGAGTAATTACTATTTATTAGGTAAATACCAGGCATGGTGGATACAGTGACACTGTCCTGCTCTCATAGCATGTATGCACTTCATGGAGATATTCATGTTGTCTGACTTTCAGTTCTCCAAACTGATCACATCACACTCAGTTCTAGGCCTTTGAAAATCCATTTCCCTCTGCCTCTCCTGCCTTTCTTCCTGTTATTTGATGGTGTAATTCCTCTTATACTTTAGGTTTGATATCAGATACTCTTTTCTCCAGGAAAGACTTCCCTGACAACAGTAGTTTATTTCCCTCACTAGGCTCTTGTAGTACAGTGGAATTAGCCCTACTACAATTTTCTGTTTACTTTTCAGTTTTGCTAATAGACTGCAATATTCTTGAGGGCCAAGATTGAGTTCTCATTTATCATTCCATTTCCAATACCTAACATCATGCCCCATATGGAATGGGTATTTAACACATGACTGTTGAATGAATTTCTCAACATGCTTCACTAGAGGGCTGTTGGTGCAGGGATCTAGATATATAAGGGGATGTGGACTCACCTGGAAAAGAATTTACCCTAGTATGAAGTTACAGATGTTGCCTTCAAAGCATTAGGCTAGCAAGGGAGAGAAGGGACTACTTCAAATACAGAATAGAACTAGTTATTTAAAAAGGCATGTGGTCCAGGACCATGGAATCATCTCTGTTCCTCATGTTGAGAAAGCAAAAGATATTATACAGAGAAAGGGAGAGAGAGAGAGAGAGATCTAATGTAACTGAGCTATATTACTATAATTTGTGAGGGACCTGATAGCATAAGGGCCCCTCAAAATCAGTGATTGTGGTTTAGTTAGCAATTGCCTCTTTAGCAGGGACATATGCCATGCTGTTCTTGCAGACATCAGCTGCCTGGATATCTGGCATCAGAAGCCTCAGTACAGACTCCAAGATACCAACAACAGTGATAGTGGCCTTCATGTACATTAGCTATGGAAATAATCTTTCTTATGTTGGCAGATACAGAAGACATCTGTGTAGCAAGCTGAGCCAGAAAGGAGGAAAATGGTAATTGTTGCAGAATAACCAAGAACACTAATCTTGCATTTCCCTTGAAATATCTAAGGGATATTTCTGAAAATGTCTGGAAGGAATTAGTGCACGAATATCAAAAGGATTAAGAGCAGGTGGGGGGAGAGGAAAATATTTTTTTTTATTATTAACATGAATCTACTTTTATTTCCAATGTGCTATGGTCTATGTTTATGTACACAATGTCAGCTCTTTTATCTATGTATCTTCTTTTTGACCCTTTTTGACCCTACATAAATTGTATTGAAATTAGTTAAAATATTTTGCTTAGATCCCATAAATATATGTTTTTGAATGCTTTGTATTAGTTAATATTTACAATGTTATGTTGCCATAACAAATGCAAATCTCTTTGGCTTACAGCAAAAATGGGGCTTATTTCTAATATGTGTGTCTGCTGTGTGTTATCTTTAACTTTATTCTACTTATTGTCTTTATTCTGGGATCCAGACTGAATAATAAGTCCTTTTGGGGGATACAATGTCCTTGTAACAGAGCAAAAACAAAAGATGCAAAGCCTAGCAAGGGTTCCTAAAGCGTCTGCAATAAAGTAAACTTCACATTTCACAGCATATCTGACATCAGTAGACAGGGGCATTGCAAATCACATGGCAATGGGTAGGGATGGTTAATCTCACTGAACGTGCAGGGAATGGTTGAAAACGGTAATTTAATAATCTACACGCTTCCTTAATTATAAAAAAATTGATTTTATTTCATAAGAGTTATGTTTCTATACATCTTAGTAGAATATGTGTGCTCTAGCTCCAATGTTGCTATGTTTGGTTTTATCCTCTATAGGGCTCTTTTCCACCTTATTTTAATGGTTGATTAGCTATAATGGCAAAATACTAACTGTCACATTCTTATGACATTGTGTCCTCAGTTTTTCTTGATACTTCGAGAGCTACATGGGCAAAATTCTACTTTCAATTGATTTTCTATTTTTTTATTACTTCATATTATGGGGTACAAATATTGTTTGGGTTACATATCTTGCCCCTGCCCCCCTTCCCCCAACCTGCTTTGCCAGAGCTTCTAGTGTGTCCACCGTGTAGGTACATGCCCTTCCTCTCCTCCCCCCTTCCACCTGCCCACTTCCCGATTACAAATTTTTTTTCAGACATTTTGGTTACAATGTATATTTTTGCTTCTCCCTAAAAAGGGATAGAGGTAATCCCTTCCTCCCACAATGCTCGCCACTTCCTTAAGATGTGGGTCTCCCCCCCAAATCCCTGTTGAACACTACTGTTTTTTGAGCACCATAGTTTTAGTCAGTCAGTACCAATTTGATGGCAAGTAGATCCCTGAACCTACCCGATCTCATATGATTTTCTATTTTTTAAGGAACAAGTTTCAGTTATTTATAATAAATATCACTAGTGATATTTCTCTTACTGGCACTACTACCTTTTGTATGTGATTATTATGTATGTGTGAGATATTTATAAATATTATTTGACACCTTTTTGATCACCAGCACCAACTTCTAGTTACCCTCATGTTCCCAATCAATTCATTCCCATTATAGAGAGTTCAAGAATATAAAAATTATTCTTATTTTATATATTGGAAAATTGAATGTTCTCAATTTAATTTATAAAAAATAGAAGGCTCTTTAACTCCCTAAAGTAAGGTATACAAAACACTTATGGGAGTTCTGGAAAATTAAGGTGATCAATAATTTGGTGTATCCATGAAAACTATGACTTCTTCCATGAAGTAGAGTTTTCTTAATATGTTCATTTATATTTCCAGGCCTCTGATGCAAATAATTTCACCAACATTTGTAATCTTCTTTGCATACAAAAAAAAATCTTCTTTGTATTGAGTGTCCTATTTTATCCAAGTGAGAGATAATGCCCACCAAAATGGTTTATCCTTAAACAATAAGAACATTTATTGACTCATGTAATGGAAGTCCTCAAATAGGACTGGCTTTATGATAGACTCAGTCAACTTGTGATTATTTTTCTTCTTTTTCCTTATTTTGGCTTTATCTTTAGACTGATAGCAAGGAGTACAGGCTTCACATCCATAATGATAACAACTGGAAGATAAAAGAGATTATAACTTATGGAAGCTCTTTTAAGAAAAATTTTAAAAGTTCTAGAAACAATGTAGAAGCTCTGGGAAAATCTTTGTGATATTTCATTGACACAAATCAGATCATATGTCATTCCTTAACCAGTCACTGGTTAGGGGAATGTGGTTACCCTTAGAACAATCTGGCATCATCTGGAGATGGAGGTTAGCATCAACTGTCCTTGTGGCATATGATTTCAAAAAGAAGGCATGGATGTCAGAACAGAATTAGGGTTCACATAGTAAAGAAAAAGGGTAAGTGAATTCTGGGTAGGCAGTCAATAATAACAATGTTCAATTCATTGAGCTCTGAATGTGTTAACTTGTTGCATTTTGTCATTATATTGATAATGATAAGGAGAAAATCATCCATTTTTCTTACGGCAAAGAGAAAGACTGGCTTTCCTATAAATGTTTATATCCTCTGATTCTTTGAAGGATTTTGGTCCTGGCACATATTCTCATGCATGGCTTCTGCCCTAATTCATGACAATTTCAAAATCTACATTCATAGTCTTATGATTATGTGGCTGCTTAGTTCCCTGATCTTCCTTTCTCCAATGACCTTGTCTTATACTGTCTCTTGGCCATATTTCCCAATGTTATAGTTTAGACTTTGTCATTACCAAAAACTATGCCTCATCCTTAATCTCAATTGTAAACAGCTCGCGCGCGCTTGCTCTCTCGCTCTGTGTATGGATGCTAAGGAATGAAATTAAGATAAATTACATGTTCCCTGAAAGCTTGAGTAGAGATAAAATAAAGGATATCAATATACTTGATGTGATGGTCATTCTCTGGAAACTGATGAACTGGTTATATATTAAAATCAAGGTTGGTATTGGGTAGAAATATATAACCTATACTGTTAACGAATGTATCTGACACCTAGATCTTAGAGAATTTTCTGAGATATTTCACAAAGGGCATCTAGTTGCCTCTCCAATTAAAATGTCTTAATAGAGCCTCTAGTGCCTTCTCAGCATGGCTAATAGTGCAGGAAGTGGAGATTGAGGAGCAGTGCTGGTCTTTGGTAAAGAAACTGAATGTCAGAAAGATGCTGTGGAAAAGCCTTTGGAACAATGCTTGTTTCTATATTGAACATTTTACCTGGAGAGTCACACAAGATCAGTATTTTGTGAACTTATTAGAATAGATCAAAGAAACTCCTTCATGAAGTATCCACCTGTAAATTTGTATTTAAAACAAACTTGACATCTTTTCTTAGGAAATTGGAATGTGTCAAGAAAGAAGGTAAGGTTGTATTGTGTATATGCTTGAGCTAATTAAGAGACTCAATCAGCTTTATTAGCTGTAGCAGGTCTGCTATTGAAAACTCTAATAGAGCCAGTGTTTGGGCTCTTGGTTGATAGCTTGTACTACCAAGGAACTAGAGACTTGGCATGGGTGGGGTAGGGAATAGTCCAATGCCAGGAACTTGAGAGAAAGATTTTGAAAGATTAAAATCTAACATTAAAATGTTAGTGAGGTACAAAGCCTCTGAGGTATAGATGCAATAGAGACTAATAGAAAGTTTATAGAGACTGGCACTAAGAATTATTTATGCTTTCAAAAACCACACATGCCTTTCTTTGTACAGCAGAATGTCTACCAATAAGTCAAAAAAGTTACTCAATAATGCAGGTAGATGAGACTTATATGCCACATTTGTGAACACACACCATTGTAAGTATCTTGGCATATATGTTAAGACTTTCAGGGACTTTTGTCACGAAGTCCTGTGAAGTGCAGTATGAAAAATCATGCCCAGCTAATATGAATTGCTACAGGACTATTTACCATGAAGAAAACTTCAGGATCCAGGAAAGACCAGATAGTTTTGCATTTTCTCACAGCTAGTAAAATAAATTCAGGAGAAGAAATGGAGAAGACAATGTTCCTAAAGAAACAAGTGGAATAGTGGGGTTGTATTGGGACTGAAGGCAATGAATGGTTCAGACTGAGGGAGGAGACACTGATGCCGGCATGATTATTCTTCCTGAGTCTAATCACACATGAGCTAAGTGTCAGGGAATGGGAACGACCAGATCATCCACCTCTAGCCTGGAATGTGCCTAGAAGACAGCAGGAAATCTGACCAGAGACTATACCAGGAGTCTGGCTTCCAGTTAGCACAATTGGCTAACTGTTAGCCCAAATAGGGCAGTTGTATCCATCCTGCCAGGCATTGAACTCTTAGCACCTAGGGATCTCAAGTTGAAGTTGGGGGCAGATTCAAAAAGAATATATAAAGGAGTTCCTAGAATTATGTAAACAGAGAAGAGCAGGGTTGAAACAAGAGTGGAGGTCTTAGGAGATGGTGCATCCATAAAGAGAACTACGACATGGTGGTTCAGAGGAAAATGTTAGAAAATGAGATGTGCTAGAGCAATTTTAGTACCACGAAAGAAAAAAAATCTTAATAAAAACTCCCTTTTTAGAATAGATAGTCTGAAGTAGGTTGCTGGTATGGGCAGTGTACACAGGGATGAGTCCTTGCCCTGAGAGGAAAGGAAATACAGCAACAGACTCAGGCTGCTGGAGTAACTTCTGGCTCCCTGTGATGCTTCCTAGGCAAGAATCACTAGAGATAGAAGCTCACACCGTGGAAGGGAATGGTGGCCAAGGGAATATTCTGACTAGATTGGTAGATGTGTACACGTAGAGAGAGGAAAATCTTTCATGTATTTAGGTGACTGGGTGGCCAGGGAGACATTCTTTAAACACAATTACAGATGTGCCAAAAGGCAGAAGAAAAGAATAATCCATGGAATGGCAGGTAAATGCCCTACATTGTTATCTCCTAGAGGAGAGAATCATTCTCTATAAGGAATAGTAGAGATGACTCTTTTGTTTTTTAGGAGAATGCAACAATATTGTGAAACATTTATCTTTTTAGCAACAAATACAGAAATTCTTTTGAGAAAAGTGATCTACTTTGTTAAAGACATACTTACTTTATAAATCAGCCTTTGGAGAAAGGTAGCAGAGGGAGGAGGGGCACAGAACCCCCTGCTTTAAAGGAACAGTCAAGGGAGAGATGTGATCTGGTGGCTGGAGCTATAAGGAAAAAGGCTGAGCATCTGAGGTGAGCTAAGGATTGTGACATGTTACGCATTGTGCAAAGGAACCCATCACACATCCAACACATATTCTGTAAAGCTACATGATTGTAGCTACATGCATTGCACGTAGCTTTCTTCAAAAAGTTGGTGTTGGGGCTCGTTTATGGGTCAAGTCGAGGTTCAGGAGATACAGATTGTATATAGATATGGTGAATGTCTAATAGCTGAGTTATAAATCATTTTCATTGATAGATAAAATTTGTTTTTATCTCTATAGCATCAAAAAATCATATAATTCTGTATCCAGTGTATCTGGAGGAATACATCTATGGAAACTTGGTGGAAAAACACATCCCATAAAAATATTCAAAATGTGTTTTAAATAGGTCTGTTATAAAATGAAAGTTAAGTATAAATGAGAAATAAATGAAAGCAAAATTATCAGGCATTCAATGACTTATTAATGAGCAACTGATTTGATATCTTCAATGGAAGCAAAATTTAGCAGTTAATACTCTCATATTTATATAAAAAGTAATCAATAAGCTAAATCCCATGTCTTTATCACTAGAGAATGTATTAGCACACATACAATTTAGAGTACATTCTCACTTCTTATGCAAAATATTCTTTCATCAGAGTAGCAGAAAGGGAGTAAGGTACTGACTCTGTCTTTCTTTAAAATTTTGACATTTGCTCATAAATTTGATATTTGCTAGCTATAAGTTTTGTATTAATTTAGATTCTTAAAAACATTGCATTTAATATTATTTATTCTGACTACTGAATTTCTTGGCATCCTCTTAAATTTTGTGCCTAAGACAATTGCGTCAATCTTCTCCTCATGACCCCACCCTGGTGGCAGTAACATCATCTGTTTGAGCTGGGTGCTAAGATGAGTAGAAATTGCAAAAAGTCTGCAGAATTGACACCCATAATTGGAGGAACTACTTAAGATATTCTGAATATTTCCCTAATTATCTGAGATAAGCTTCACTTTTTGATGTGACCAGTTCTAATGAAAGTTAGCACCCTCCAAGGCAAGGCCTGATGTACATCTGAAAAAGAGAAGCTTTTAAATTATTGCCGGATTACACATTTCTTTGAAAGAGTATCTTGAGATTCACTTAGCAAGTTTAGAAAGTCAACTTCTGTTCTGTGCATGGTAAAAGAGAGAGTATAACCAACACAGAAGAGACATGATGGACAGGTATGCAATAAGAAGCTCCTATTGAGTTGAGACAGATGGTAAGGGCTTCAGTTTTGCATAAAAGAATGAAAGCAGGATGCCCTTGGGAATTTATGCTTTTTCCCTTTGAACTCTGTTACTCCTTTCATCCTTTAGATTTAAGCTTCTTTGAACTCCACCACTTTAACCCAACCAACATTTTTTTTCTATTTTCATTCCATTATGTTTTTATACCCTTCCATTTTTTTACACAGCTCCATATAGGTCTAGTGAATCAAATATAAACATATAAATATTTGATGAATGACTGAAGAAAGTTAGTGATCCTGCCTCATTTTCTTTCATTACAAAATATTAAGAGGGTACAAATGATCTTGTTACACGGATAACTTGTATACTGCTTAAGTCAGGGCATTTGATGTGCCCATCAGTAGAATAGTGTTCATTGAATTTAACAGGTAAGTTTTTAACTCTTATCTCCCCTCCCACCTTCCTCTGTTTTGGTTTACAATGTGCTTTATATCTCTCTGTGCCTGTGTGTACCCACTGTTTAGCTCCCGCTTATTAGTAAGAATGTATAGTGTTTGTTTTTTCATTCCTGAGATACTTCACTTAGGCTGATAGTTCCATCCAAGTTGCTGCAGATGACATCATTTCATTCTTTTTATGGCTGAATAGTATTTCATGGCATATATATACACCACAATTTCTTTATCCACTCATGAATTGATGGCCACTTAGGTTGATTCTGCATCTTTGCAATTGTAAATTATGCCACAATAAACATTTGAGTGCAGGTGTCTTTTTGATAAAATGACTTATTTTCCTTTGGATAGATACCCAGTAGTAGGATTGCTGGATTCAATAGTAGGTCTACATTATTTCTTTGAGGAATGTCCATACTGTTTTCCATAGAGGTTGTACTAATTTGCAGCCCAACCAATAGTGTATGAATATTCCTCTCTCTCTGCATTCACACCAGCATTTATTGTTTTTTGATTTTTTAACAATGGCCATTCTGACAGGGGTAAGATGATATCTCATTGTAGTTTTAGTTTGCCTTTCCATGATGATTAGTGATGTTGAGCATTATTTCATGTTGGCCATTTGTCTATCTTCTTTTGAAAAATTCTGTTTATATCATTTTCCCACTTATTCATGGGGCTATTTGTTTTTTGCTTGATGATTTGTTTGGGTTCTTTGTAGGTTCTGGATATTAGACCTCTGTCAGATGTATAGTTTGTGAATATTTTCTCCCATTCTGTAGGTTTATTCTGTAGGTTTATTCACTCTGTTGATTATACCTTTGCTATGCAGAAGCTTTTTAATTCAATTAAGTCCCATTTATTTATTTTTGTTGCCACTGCATTTGCCTTTGGGGTCTTAGTTATAATTTTTTTTGCCTAGGCTGATGTTTAGAAGAGTATTTCCTATATTTTCTTCTAGAATTTTTATAATTTTATGCCTTACATTAAAATTTTTTATCCATCTTGAATTTTTGTATATGGTAAGAGATAGGGGTTCTGTTTCAGTCTTCCACATGTGGTTATCCAATTTTTCCAGCACCATTTATTGAATACAGTTTCCTTTCCCCAGTGTAGTTTGTTGTCTGCTTTGTTGAAGATCAGTTGGACACATAAATATGGTTTTATTTCTGGGTTCTCTATTCTGTTCCATTGGTCTATGTCTCTATTTTTATACCAGTGCCAATCTGTTTGGTTTATCATAGCTTTGTAGTATAATTTGAAGTAAGCTAATGTGATGCCTCCAGATTTGTTCTTTTGCTTAAGATTTCTTTGGCTATCCAGGCTTTCTTTTGGCTTCAAATGAAGCTTAGAATTATTTTTTCTATATCTGTGAAATATGATCTTGGTATTTTGATGGAGATTGCATTGAATTTGTAAATGATTTTGGGTGGTAGAGACATTTTAACAAGGTTGGTTTTGCCAGTCCATGAGCAAGGGATGTTTTTCCAGTTGTGTTTGTGATCTACAGTTAATTTCATCAGTGTTTTGTAGTTTTCCTTGTAAAGATCTTTCACTTCCTTGGTTAAATATATTCCTAGGTATATTGTTTTCTTTGTAGCTATTGTGAATGGTATTGAGTTCTTGATTTGACTCTCAGCTTGACTGTTGTTAGTATATGGAAATACAACTAATTTGTGCATATTGATTTTGTAATCTGAGACTTTTCTAAATTTATGCATCAATTCTAGGAGTCTTTTGGTGGAGTCTTCAGGGTTTTCTAGATAGAAGATCATATTTTCACCAAACAGGGATTGTTTGAAATCCTCCTTCCTGATTGGACATCCTTAATTTTTTTTCTCTTGTCTGATTGCTCTGGCATGGACTTCCAATACTATGTTTAATAGAAGAGGTGACAGTAGGCACACTTGTCTTGTTCCAGTTCTTAGAAGAAATACTTTCAACTTTTTGCCATTCAATAGAATGTTGTCTGTGGGCTTGTTATATATGGCTTTTATCTTATGGAGGTATGTTCCTTGTATGACTAGTTTGTTGAGGTTTTTATCATAAAAAGGTACAGAATTTTGTTGAATGCTTTTTCTGAATCTATTGAGATTATCATATAGTCTTTGTTGTTGCTTCTATTTATGTGATGGATCCTGTTTATTGATTTGTGTATGTTGAACCATCCTTGTATCTCTGGGATAAAACCTACCTGATCATGGTGAATTACTTTTTGATGTGCTATTGAATTCAATTTGCTAGTATTTTGTTGATGATTTTCACATCTATGTTCACAAGGGATATTGGTCTGTAGTTTTGTTTTGTGTGTGTGTGTGTGTTCTTTCCTGGCTTTGGTATTAATTAAGATGATAGTGGCTTCATAGAATGAGTTAGGGAGGATTCCCTCCTTCTCAATGTTATGGGATAGTTTCTGTAGGATAGATACTATTAATAGTTCTTCTTTGAAGGTCTGGTAGCATTCAGCTATGAATCCGTCTGGTCCAGGGCTTTTATTTGTTGGAAAATGTTTTATGTTATTGCTTTAATCTTGATACTCATTATTGGTCTGTTCAGGATTTCAATTTCTTCCTGATTAAGGCTAGGTAGGTTGTGTATTTCTCAGAATTTATTCATTTTCCCTGCATTTTCTAGATTGTGTGTGTAGAGGTTTTCATAGAAATCATGGATGATATTTTGTAGTTCTGTAGTATCAGTTGTTATGTCTCTTTTTCCATTTCTGATTGAGCTTAGTTGAGTCCTTTCCATTTAGTTTCTGGCAAGTCTGGCTAGTCTATTGATTTTGTTTATCTTTCCAAAGAACCAACTTTTTGTTTCATTGATCCATTGTAATTTTTGTTTGTTTGTTTCTTTCTTTCTATTTTGTTTAATTCTGCTCTGAGCTTTGTTATTTGTTTGTTTTTTCTGCTGGCTTTGAGTTTAGTTTGTCTATCATTTTCTAGTTCTTCAAGATGTGACATGGGGTTGTTTATTTTGTTTATTTGTGATCTCTCTGCTGTTTTGATGTAAGCATTTAAGAGCACAGATGTCCCCCTTAACACTGCTCTGTCTTTATTCCATAGATTTTGTAAGCTTATGTCCCCTTTGTCATTCAGCTTGAGGAATCTTTTGATTTCTATCTTAATTTCATTATTGACCCAATGATTGTTCAGTAGCAGGTTGTTTAATTTTCTTCAATTTGTCTAGAGTTGAGTGTTTCTTTTGAAATTGATTCCTAGTTTTATTTCCCTGTGGTCTGCAACAGGAGATGGTATGATTTCAATTTTTTTTTTTTGAATTTTTCTGAGACTTAGTTTGTGGCATAAGATATCATCAATCTTGGAAAATGTTTTTTTGTGCTGATGAGATGAATGTATATTCAGTAGTTTTGCATAGAATATGCAATAAATGTCTATTAGGTTTATTCATTCTAGAGTTCCATTAAGTCCAGTGTTTCCTTATTCATTTTCTGCTTCAATGATCTGTCCTGTTCTGTCAGTGGAGTGTTGAAGCCCCTGGCAATTAAGATGCTTCTGTTTGTTTCTTTACTTAGATCTATTAGAATTTACTTTATGAATCTGGGAGCTCCTGCGTTAGGTGCACATATATTTAGGATTGTTATGTGTTCTTGCTAAATTGCTCCCTTTACTGGTATATAATGACAATCATTGTCTTTTTAAAATAATTGTTGATTTAAGATATTTTTTATCTGATATGAGAATAATTATACCTGCTTGCTTTTGGTTTCCATTTGCATGGATCATGTTTTTCTATCCCATTACCTTGAGTCTATGTGAGTCCTGTGGCTTAGATATGTGAAACAGAAAATAATTGGGTTTTTTTTCCATCCATTTAGCCATTCTATATCTTTTAAGTGGGGCATTCAGATCATTCATGTTGAATATTATTATTTAAATGTGAGATGTTCTTTTCATCATGTTGGATCATACCTATTCTTTTGTTTTTCCTCTTATGCTCTTGGATTATAAGACTTGTGGGCTTTAACTTTTGTGTATTTTTACACGGTGGGTATCTATTGTACTATTCCATATATAAGGTACTTTTAAAAATTTCTTTTAGGGCAAGTCTAACAGTGACAAATTCTCTTAGTGTTTGCTTATCTGGAAAAGTCTTTATTTTTCCATAATTTATGAAACTTAGTTTTGCAGGATATAAAATTCTTGGCTGAAGGTTGTTCTTTTTAAGAAGACTAAAAATTAGACCCCAATCCCTTCTGGCTTGTAAGATCTTCTATGAGATGTTTGCTGTTAGCATTATGGGTTTTCCTTTGTAGGTTTCTTTTTGCTTTCACCTTGCAGCTTGTAGAATTTTCGCCACTTTTACTTTGGCCAGGTTGATGACTATGTGTCTTAGAGTTGTCCTATTTTCTATGAATCTTCCTGGTGTTTGATGACCACCTTGTATCTGGATATCTGAATCTCTGTTAGTATCAGGGAATTTCTTCTCAATAATTCTCTCAAATAGGTTTTAGTTTTCTTTTTCTTCTTCTCTCTCAAGGCTACCTATTATTCACATATTGGCTTGTTTCACAGAGTCCCACATTTTTTCTGAGTAATTGTTCATTCTTGGTTCTTTTTTCAACATTTTTGAATGACTAGGTTAGTTCAAGATCCTTGTCTTCAAGCTCTGAGATTCTTTTCTCTGGTTAGTCTAGCTTGTTGTTAAAGCTTTCTGCAGTATTTTATAATTCCCTAAATGACTCTCTCATTTATTTAGGTTCTGTCATATCCTTTCTTATGTTGTCTAGCACCTTAGCAAATTTTTCATTCATGTCCTGAAATGTTTTTGGTTTCTGTTAGTTTTCAATTTTCTCTTCAATCCCATGTATCTTATTTGCCATTCATATTCTGAATTCAATTTTTGACATTTTTACAATTTCTTTTTGGTTAGGGCCCATTGTTTTTGATCTATTGTTATTCTTTAGGGGTGTCAAACTAGCTTGCTTTTTCATGTTGCCAGAATTATTTTACTGGTTTCTTCTCATTTGAAATCTCTTCTCTTAGATCAGGGTGGATAGGTTTATGATGAACCTGTTCTCTTTTGCTGGGAACTCTCCTACTTGGTGAGAAGAAGGAGACTTCCCTAGATAGCACTTTTGTGTTCTACTCCAGAGGACTGAACTGACAAGAATGGGGCAGATGCACTGATAGACTAAAATTCTGCTGTTCTCCTATTTTGTCCCATTTCCCTGTGTTTGTCACAGTCCATGCTGGTGCTGTGAGATAGTCATTTGAATTGGTGGGTTTGTCCACGTGATGCAGTTGGAAGCTTTGGCAGGGTACTGGGCAAGTCCCTCTCTACAGAGATGGGCAGCATGATCTTGGCCAGCACCTGGGCAGGGCATGAGACCTTGGCAGGTGCCTGGACTCAGCACAGGACTGAAGCCAGTGGTGGTGTGGGTCTTAGGACCTTGATGGGCTCCTGTATAGATAAGAGCCTTTAGTCAGTGGCCGGGCAGTTCACAGGACTGTGCCCAGCATCTGGTGGCTTTTCAGGTCACAGTAGGTAGGCCACTCATGGCTGGCTGGGCTAAGAAGATACACAGTGTCATGCCAGGGAGTTACAGTGACTGTAACTCTCCCTCTGTTCAAGTTTGACTGGGACAGCTGCTGTGGTGCCACTAAAGTGGCAGTGGCAGTGCTATGGAGATGGCCAGATAGTGGCAACAGATACTGATAGCCGGTGGGTGCTAATGTGTTCAGATCCTTTCCTATCTAGCTGAGTGGATCACCCTGCTTCTTTCTCCCATACTTTGAGTGTCTTCAGTAGCCTCTCTGATGATTCACAATGATTTCTCTGAGATAGTCCATCCACAGATGATCCTCTCCTACAGCCTTTGATCCTCTCCTGGAGAGTAGCAAGTGAAGGCTGCTTCTAGTCCATCATCTGGGCCTTAATTGGTTTTTATGTGCTATGGAAGACATAAATTAAAATAAAAAAACAACTGAACAATACATTTTGCTGGTTTATTTTCAGAAAGAAAAGATATTTTTGTAAATTCGTGATAGGCTTTGCTTGTGAGATTTGTAAACAGACTCTTTGGCAATGTCAAAGAAAGTTGAGCCTGTTTTGACAAAGCACCAGTTTCCTATTAGGATTTAGCGATGTGAGTTGGCAGTCTAGAAGGACAATGCTCATTTTAAAGTACCTTTTTGCTAATTAAAATAATATTTTCAATGTTTTATAATCAGACATCATAGAGCCTTATGCTAAATGATCAAATTTAATAAAAGTTGGAGTTTATTTTCTGAAAGTGAGAAATTATGTAGGTGTATTCATCATTACTGGTCAGAGGTGATCATGTTACAGATGGGCATCCACATTACAATTAGTGGCCTTAATTAGTTAAATTTTCAAAAGATATAAAAATTAGCTATGCAAATAATGAATCAACTCTTTATAGGATAAACAATTTATACAAATAGAATTGCATTAAACTTTGAATCACCCTTGGCTCTTCTCCTTCTCTCATATATCATATCCAACCTGTATTAGTTTTTTTATTGCTGTTGCAACAAATTACTAGACAATTAGTGACTTAAAAAGAAATCTATCATTCTACAGTTCTGTGGGCTTCCAGTATGACATGGGTCTCACTGAATATAGATCCATCAAGGTATATACACAGGAGGCTCTAAAGAAAAATGTTTCCTTGCCCTTTTTGGTTCCTAGAGCCTGCTTACTTTTCTTGGCATTTGGACCCCTTCTTCCTGGTGCAAAGTCAGAGGGGTTGCATCTTTCTTCAGTAATCACTTCCTCCTCTGACTCACTCTCCTGCCTCCCTCTCCCACTTCTAAAAACCTTTACAATTACATTGGGCCCACTAGGATAGTCCAGGATAATCTCCTTATTTTCAGGTCAGTTCATTAGTGACCTTAATTGCATCAGCATCCTTAATTCCCCTTTGCCGTATAACTTAACATTTTTATAGGTTCTGGAGATTAGACATGGACACTTTGGGAGGCTGTAACTCTACCTTCCACATAGCAAATTGATACCAAGAGAAAAATGTTTTACTCTATTTTCCAAATACATCAGAGGCACCACCCTGCTCACAACTACCACTACTGTCATGGTGGCTCAAGGTCATCATCTCTTGTCTGTAGTCTTGGCATCAGTCTTCTAATAATTCTCACACAATTAAAATAATAGATATGAAACCAAACCTGGGATCAAAATTCCAATTTGTTTTAGAACACATCTAGTATGCTAAACATTCTGGGAACCTATTAATAATCTATAAGGCAGTTATACATATTTTATACTAAAGTATGTCTTAAAAGGCTATACCTTTATAGGTAATAAGCTTCTTACAAAAACACTTTCTTGAATTTTTTATGTTTATTTGGAACAACAAAAATCTTCTGTCACTTTAGAAGGTCAGATATGATAAGCAACTATTAATAAAATAGTGTTTGATCTTGCATAGGGTAGCTGGGTAGCTTCCAATCAATTTTGAAAGGTAATTATCTGCTATGATTTAATCAACCAAGACATTGATTTAAAGTATAATAGAATCTCTCTTTCTTCACAAGATAAATTAAATGAGTAAAGGGAAAAATAATTTAGAAAAGAATCTCTCCCTAAAGAATGACAATATGGGATAACAGAAAGACCACTGAACTGAATGTGTATTTTGCTAACTTTCTTGGATAATTGAGATAAACCAGTTATTGACATTTCTTTGAACCTCAGTTTCTTCATTTGTAAAAGGAGGCAATTGGACTAAATAATCTCTAAAGTTCTTTGTACATCTAGAATGTCTCAATTTGGCTTATTATTATTTTTACAAGATATATTTTCTTTCTTTATATCTTGTATTTCTCTAGCATGCCTACAAAAATGTAATAATGAAGAACAATGAATGTTAATGAACACAATGCTGACAAGATCTCAAGACACTTTAAGAAATAATTATTTTCCTAAAACCTAATCAAATTATTCAAAAATTGAAAGAATAATATATAAAATAATTTACAGTAAGCCAGCATGCTTAATGGAAAAATAATAATGCATTTTTACTCTTTATTTTTTGATACGAACTATCTAAAGGCTACTTATTGTCATAGGAAAAAATTTGATTGCTTTAGTTTGTTGGAAACAATTTTGAAATGAACATCTTCCTATATTCTTTTTTTTTTTTTTTAGACAGAGTCTCACTTTATTGCCCTAGCTAGAGTGCCATGGCATCAGCCTAGCTCACAGCAACCTCAGACTCCTGGGCTCAAGTGATCCTTCTGCCTCAGCCTCCTGAGTAGCTGAGACTATAGGTATGCGCCACCATGCCCGGCTAATTTTTTTCTTTTCTATATATATTTTTAGTTGGACTATTAACTTCTTTCTATTTTTAGTAGAGACAGGGTCTCTCTCTTGCTCAGGCTGGTTTCGAACTCCTGACCTTGAGCAATCCACCTGCCTTGGCCTCCCAGAGTGCTAGGATTACAGGTGTGAGGCACCAAGCCAGGCCTATGTATTCTTTTTAGGGTAGAAGGATGGGGAGGAGCCCTATTAAAGAGAAGATAACATATAAAGGGATTTCCTGTGTAGCAACAACAAAACTCATGAAAGACTTTCCTTCTCTTTATTATTATTTTTTTTGATATCTGCTCACTGCTTTAAAACCACAGCTTTGTTGTTGAAACTTTGTAAGATTAATTAATGTTTTGAGGTTTTTTGGTGACTGTTACATGTTTTCAACATTAATTAAACCTATATTTCAACAAAGACAAAAGTTTTAAATCTCGTGAAATGGCAGTTTTGATGGTGTCATCCTAATCTTTCTTATATCATTTTATTTTACCAAAAAAATGTAGAGGAGCTCTTCTGGGCTTCAGAGTTTTGGTTCTGTATACCGTTTTCAATGTTAGTCACATATATTCTCTCTCTCTCTCTCTCT
The DNA here is from genome assembly GCF_040939455.1 of Microcebus murinus. Classification (NCBI taxonomy): domain Eukaryota; kingdom Metazoa; phylum Chordata; class Mammalia; order Primates; family Cheirogaleidae; genus Microcebus; species Microcebus murinus. The sequence continues at coordinate 42,826,107 of NC_134113.1, read as the reverse complement.
CTCTCTCTCTCTCTTTTGCAAATGTTTATTGTAAAATCAATTGTGTAATACAACTCATTCTTGCCTCTGGAGAACAAAATCATTGTTATATATTTTCATGCTATTATTAATGCCATCAATGTATCCTTATTTTTGTACCTCGGATGAGTCTGTTGTTAATTTATTATGACTATATGATTTATATTGCAGAACTACATTACCAACATCTATAGGGTGGTGAAGAGTGATAGATACATTAATTTTGCAAGATCACAGAATCATGAGGATGAGATTGAAGTACGTAGAACCAGGCCAGTTGTGAAGATGATAGCAGATGTAATAAAACCATTCTTAGAAATAAAAAGTGTCCAAAAGTTCCACCACATTATTTGTTTTTCTTTGTTATTTTAAACATGGATTAAGTGCACTTAACACCAAAAGGGCCACATTTACTTGCACCACTTCTGAGACCAAAAGGGAATCCTTCTGAGGAGAGACTAGGTTTCAGTGGTGGAGGAGATCATTGGTTATCAGATGTGTCTTTGTTCCTTCCTTCTTCTTTTTAGATCTTTTCCTATAATAGCTACTTGCAGAACCTAAGCTATCTATCCATCTCTTGTAGTAAATTTGAAGGAGATTTCAAGAAATCAAAACACTGAATCTCAATACAGGGCCATTAGGAAGAGTTAAGATCTTGCCTGGGTTTCAAAGAACAATTTGGTGCCCTGATGTCACAGATATGTCCATTTTAGTTGCCCCTTCCCTTGTCCCAGAGCCTGGGATGCATGACCAGCATAGGCAAGCCCAGCCAAGGAGCAAGAACTCTCTGCTCATCCGGGAAAACCGTGCCATTTATTCTGAGAAAGTGCAGAAACAGCATTTGATTGGGAAGAGACCTTACGTCAATCATCTCTCACTTTTAAATGATTGGAATGATGTGTCTTTCCTGGGGGCTGTCCCCCTTCTATTCAGCAACAATGCACTCCTTCTTTGCAGAAATGAGCTCCCAATGAGGGGGAATTTCTTAGGGGGGTGGTAGTAAATGGGATCAGGCAACTTTCACTGAAGGATTCCTTTTTGATTTAAATATTTTGTTTTAATTTCCATCTTCCTTTTTAACCTGGCAGAATGACCAAAAGAAAAACAATGTCCCTCCCTGGCCCAGTTTACAGCTTGCCAAAGAAGAGAATCTGGTTACTTCTTCCAAATTGAATACAGGTGGGGCAAAGGTAATATATGTAACCTAAACATTTGTACCCCCGTGATATGTTGAAATAAACAAAAGAAAGAACATCACACAAACAGTAACTCCTAGGACACACTACAGGGAACACTAAAAAGAGCAGAGACTGGATTGGGACAGAGTCAACCTCAGCATGTGTCCTTGAGGTGAGTTTGGAGCCAGGCTCAAAGCAAAGAGTGGGGTGAATCAGCAGCAAGGAGAGAGTGAGCTTTCTGAGAGATTTAATGCCAGATCCCAATCGCAGGCCGCGACACTGGTGGCTGCTTTCCCTTCCAAGGCAAGGCTCACAGGCACCATGGGAACTGTGAAAACAGTACAGATCATTACAGGGTGCATATGGCCCAGAATGTCCCTCCTCCCTGTGCACTTCCTCTTTGTGGGAGGGAACAAAATGGCTGTAAACCTGTCCATGGTGAAGGGAAATCTTTGCGGGTGTCACCGCCCAGGGATTACATCTGCCTACCATTACAAGATGTATCACTTGCACAGAACTCCTTCTAGAACATACTCAACCAAGACAAAAGAAAAGTATTAAATAGCTGGCTATATTCGATCTATATTTTCCATTTTTCTTTTTTCCCCTCCTATAGTTTTTCACCAAAGTCCATGTTGACATGTCTTTAAAAGAAAACCCTCTGTATATGAGCACTAGATTTAAAAAGAAAAAAAAAAAAAGAACACACTAATATATTAAAAGATTCAACATATACAATTTGGAAGAAGTAACCAGATCCTTTTTCTCTTTTTGATCAGAATTCCAGAGATGTTGTAAACAGAGTACCTGCTGTTTCTCATTTCAACATTCCATTGTGATTGTATAGAGCTACATACATAGAAGTGATTTGAATTTTTTTTTCTGAGAAAAGGTAAAGCCAATTACAAAATGTATTAAATCTTTATGTTGTGAAGAGCCTTATTTCTGAGTCACAGAGACATACGCAATTTTTAAAAATTACCTAAGAATGAAGTACTCTTGAGAACAAACCTTAGGGCTTCTGGCCACTAATGATTTCTTAAGCAGATATGAACAAACCAGTGGAAGATTATGACATCCTCATTAAGAACAGTTTGTCTGTTACTACAGTTTATGGCATCGAATTCACTAGAAATTTATGTGGTAGAGAAAATGTCACAAAAAAGCTCTCCAGGGTTCTTTATGATATTAAATGAATTCACCCCGAGTTTCTATCACAAATATCTCCACCAGTTGATACTAAGTATTGTGCTTCAAGGGTTACAGGACCAGAAAACAGCTGCATTCAACCTTTCCCAAAGGCATCAAACTTTTCTTAATAAGTAGTACCTTATGAATATTTATTATAAAGATTAGATAAAATAATGGCTTTGAAAACACCTGGCCAATAGTTAAGGTCTTTATAAAGGGTAGCTATTATGATGAGACTAGTTTATTGCATTGGCTGAACTCAATGGGGATACAAAGAGGAAGCAGCTTTATTTTATTTTATCAAATACCATCTCCCAACAGGGTAGGTCATTCTCCCTTGTCTTCCCCTATATAATATGTTGGGCAGAGGACATACCTTTTCCAAGTGTGTCAGGGTGTTAGAACAGATAGAAAAAAATGTCAGTCAAGTATTAACTATAATACCAATCTGTTGTACAATTCATAGCCAGAATCCAAACTCTGCAGACCAACAGCAGGTAAAGGTTTGCTTTACTGCTCCTCTTACTCTATTCTTTTTGCTAGTTTTGATCCTTCTGGCTCTTAGGAGTTCGGTCAAGACCCTTGTATAGCTTATATATTGAATTCAATTGATTATGGACCTATGTTTTAAAATTAAGTTGATAGCATAACTTTGCATGACATCTTATAGAAAATATTTCAACATTTCATCTCATACAAGAAGGATAAGCAACATTTGGTGAAATTTTGATTCTCTTTCTCTCATCAAAATTTCACACACACACTGAGAGGGAGAAAGAGAGAGAAATACATATAGAGAGAATATGTGCGTGTATGTGAGTGTGTGTACCAAATTGCTGCATAAAGTGTATTTTATGCCATAGGTTATGATCAAAATGGTTTCAAACCATTGGATTATTTGTGCTGGACATTAATACCTTTTGTCCTTAAAACATAGACCTTTGTCTCTAATGGGATGCCTTTGACCTCATCAATATCTCTCGTGGAACACTCCATATAGTGTTTTTCTTTTTTTGACAATGTGCTCTCCTGTTGGCCTTTTATGGCTTCCTTGCTTTTGCTTCCAGTGGTGCCTGTCTGGTCTCTTCACCCTGACAGGCAGCCCTCTCTGGCAGGGTCCTTTACAGTCATACTAAGCCCAGGGGACACACTCACTCTTGCCCTGCCAGCAGCAGGACTGTGGGCTGACTTCACTGCAACCCTCTCAGTGTAGTCTTCCACCTTCAGATTTCTCTAGATAAAAGTCAGGCTCTATTTTCTTTGGCACCCAAGCTCTAGGAGACTCAAGTTATGTTCTTAGAGGAATTTTCTCCCATTTTATCCTAGTACTAGGAGTGACTATGAAGTCCAGAAACTCAATAATCATTCAACTGGAGAGTGAAATCAGTTTTTCCTGCTGATTGTCAAATGCCATCACTGTGATGGTTATTGGATAGCCCTGACTTGGCTCATGAGCTGGGGAGACAAGAAAAAAGAGGAAAATCTCATGGCTCTCTTAAAAATGGTTAATTATCTTCAAAGGATACTTGGAGTTTATTTCTACTCAATAAAGGTTTTGGGAACTCTTGTGTGGATTGAAGGTAGAACTGGGTAGGAGTCATAGGACTGCATTTGGCTATCTCTTAGGTTCTATGGAGGTACATCTTATAACTCTGTGAACATTATGGGTAAATTACTGATTACTAATTGTTCTCAGTGTTGAAACCTCAGTGAATCTCTAGGACAATAAGAAAAGTTCTACTGGGATTCAGGGGATTTTGAATATAAAGTATATGTATTTTTCCTCTCTGGTTCCCTTTAAATCATGGGAAAATATTTCCATAGTGTGAGACTATGATTGGTCCCAGTGTGAGGACCTAATTTAGGTTGGATCAATGAATCTTTTTTCAGAATTTTTTTTTTTTAAAAAACATGATTTTGAAAATGTGTCTCTAAGTCAGCTTCTTTTTAGTGTATAAGATTTTATAAAAACAAGAACTGTTAGTCATTATTGTAACTCAATGACTCCATCATGGTACCCTGATGACCTTTCACATGCCTGCACAGGCCACACAGGCCAACACTTCTGCCGAGACTTGAGGCTCAGAACAGCAGCTCTGGCAATCCTGAGTCTTGCCAGCATACCCCACAATGCTCCCAGGACAGGAGTGTATCAGAGGCCTATAAGAAACTGCTAGGAGGTCATCACCCACTTGCCTTCCTATCTTTCCTGATGCTGTCATGAGACAGTTTTTCCTTCACTGTCTGGGTCTTGCTTCTCCCCTCCCCCTCCATGCCCCAGGAATGGAGCTGCAGGATATAAAAACACTTAACTGCTGTCTAGAATTGGCTGTCAGCAACAGGGTATCTCATAACTCACACTGTACTCATCTGGCCTTATGTTTCAGCTGTTCATGCTTTTTGGTGGGTGGTATGAAAACCCTGGGGAGCTGGTACTTTTGACTTACTCTTCTTTTCACTGTCCATGTAAGTAATAAACTGGATCTAAAAGTGGCTCGTTGTATTTTTACCTGTCAAATCAGTGAGGCTTTGGCCTTGGCCTTGATTTGCCTTGTGTATGCTTGAGAGTTCTGCATCCTCTCCACGATAAAGGGTGGATAGGGGTGGGAGAAGGGGGATATCAGTCTGCAACAAAGGAGGATAAACCAGACAAGAGGAGAGAGTGTTCTGGCAGATGCACTCCCAACCTCACTGTATCTTACTATTAAGCCTTTCCTGGATTCTATACATTATTCGTTTATGTTGAATTTCTGTTTCTTAAAGTTGAATAAGTCCAGACTAATATACATGAGATTTCCCCCGTCCCCCATACCCACCCCTGGTGTCCTGGTGCCAGGAGTTACCAGAATGACTTTAATGAGTCAAATTGTTCTGTGACTCAATTCCTCCAATCCCTACTGCATGTGCTGTTTTAATCAATGAGTGGTCATTATGTGCCTGTTCACATCTATTTGTGGGGAATTGTTGTGGACAGTGATGGACCTACTGTTTGTCTTGGTCTGATCTCAGACACAACTTTCAGCAGGATTTGGTGTCCTTGGTTCCAAGCCAGAACAAATTGATCAATTCACATTGGTGAATGGTGAATTGGCAAATACAAATTAAAAGTAAGAGGTTTAATTCTCCCTGCTGAAAATAAGTGAAGCCACTTCCTTCCACTCTCTTTTCTTAGAACATTTACTTTAGAAAACTTGTTGTGTAAGTTCTTTTTCCATTTCTTTGAAAATACTAAATCCTTCTAATAGCTAAATAAGCCTTTGCCAGTTTTACAACCCAGGGGTGTCTTTCTTAAGGACCTGGGGACAATCTCTTTGAAATGTAAACATCCAGGGATCAAGGGAGATGGTGTGGATATCACTGGGTCTCTTTGGAGGGGTAGGAGCCTAACTTCTGTGGGCTCTTTGCTCTAAGCTGCAAAGCTACCTTCTGTCATAAAGATAGGAGAAGTTTATTTTTTCTTTGTGTAAAGTCAACTAATTAACAGAGGTAGTTCCCAATTACCAGGTAAATTTAGGATGACCTATCTATAATAAATGCATGGTGATGTCTTCTGGTCCTTTCACTTGAGGACTAATTATTGTTTATCTTGAGGACATGCGTATAATGGGTTGTGTCTGCTCAGCTATATAGAAGAGTACTACGGTTTTTCTGTCTTTGCAATCTCTCAGTGATGCCTATTGTATTCTGGTTTAATGCTTATTCTATAACAAATTTGCTTTCTTTCTCCAATATCTTTGTAAAGAAATCCTCTGTCAGGATAAGATTTTGTTGTTAATTACATTTCCCCAACAATGAGTTTGGGCAATTTCTTTCTAAGAACTTCATAAGTATGTTTTTAGGCACCTCTAGTTAATGCTTCATGTCTTGCATAGGAGTGGATGAGCCTCCATGTCTCCCAGCAACAACTTGTCTAAATTCCATTTGTGAAGCACCAGTATAGTCCTATCACACAGCAGAAGTGAGGGTCTTGTATCTCATAAGATTTGAGGGACAATAGTAAGAAAGGATAAGAAATACTAACTTTTAAAAATATGCTCACTATGTAGCCAACTCCAGATCTCAGGAGGCAGGATAGTAAAAGAAGGACAATGGACTCTGCTTCCAGTCTGAGCAGAGTTCTCTTTCTAGCTTCTCCACTTAGGGTGTGACCATGGGCCTGTCACTTTCCCATGCTCGGCCTCAGTTTCCTCACTTAGAAAATTGGCTTTACCTATCTGTACTTTACTGTATCTATCTCACTGATATACTATGATGATGAAATGCTGTGATAAACGCATTATAAAATGTTGGGTTCAGATGCATATTTAGTGTTCAACACTAAATTGTTATAATTACCCTTGCACCCAAAGATTTCTTGCTTCTTTCTAATTATACAACTAGAGCTTCAATCTTTTGTGTCTCAAAGGCCACTCAGTCACTTAACACCATTCATTAAGAGGTAAATGCTGCCTGGGTAAGGTTATCTTTTAAGCTAATTTTAGCATCTTATAAGTAATAGTTTCTAATGGACCAGCAATCTGAAAAAGAAATGTCTGGAGCAAAAAAGAGCAAAAGGATGGGATGGGAGTGACAACTGTGGAAATTGGAAGAGATCAAAGGGGGGATGTGAATTAAAGATGTGGGCCAATCCTTTTAATTTAACAAGCCAGACAGTGTAATAATTCCAAAGAATAGGCTGTTTGACAGCATTAATGAAGATTATATATCTTCTAGGTATTTTGAATGCATCTTTTCATTGAATACTCACAACAACCCTGCAGTAAATGGAATAGTGACCTATTCTAGGTGAGAAAACTCAGACTCAGTGTATTAGGACATTAATGCAGTGACCTCGCAGCTCCCCAGCTCAAATCTCAGTAGCCTAACACATTAATCATGAGCCTTTGTTTCTCACTTTCTGAAGTAGGTCAGGAGTCTCTATGGGGCAGATTTCTTTCAAGCAGGGACTCTGGGATCCAGGCTCCTGCCATAGTGAGGCTTAGCCATTATAGCACTCAGTTTCCTGGGAAGCACTCACAGAGCCTGGGAAGATAGAGGGAGCTAAATTTCCCCTGGATATTTTAGGGGCCAGGTTAGGAAAAGCCATACATAATGTTCATTCATGTTTCGTGGGCATTTTGACCTTAACCTACCCACAAAGAGGACTGAGAAATGTAATCTCTTTCTGTCCCCCAGATGAGGAAATGGGATTCATGAGGATCTAACCTGTTTTAACCACTCTCAGAAACATTGGAGTGTCAGTCTGGAACCTTTATGAAGGCAATAGGAATGTTGCAATATTGATGAAAACAAGATTGAATACAGAATCATGTAGCAAATCCTCAAGAGGGAAAACAAAACCAAAAAAAAACTTTTTTTAAAAAATCATGTTGCTGAACAAAAACAGTAACATTTTTCTAGAGAATTTGCAGGTTGTTAGGTTTACTATTTCCAAGATTTGTTTATGTGCTAAGCATGGATGAAGCCCAGGAAAGTAGCAATGAGCTATGTTCCAAGTGAGTAATCTTGCCAGTAGCAACTAATCTCCTTTATCTAGAGAAATTGTGTTTTCTGCATTGCTGTAGATGCCACTATGCAATTTTGTTATTCTTCTGTAAACATAAATCCTGAGTATATTATAAGACTGTGAAATAGGCAGGATTAGGCAACAGACTGGGTCAATGTTGTCTCTTGGCCTAGAAAGAAGAGATGCATACCAGCTGTGGTCTCCCAGAGAGAAACAGAGGAAGACTGGATTTCTTTACCTAGTAGTCTAGTGTAAATCAGCTTGAGCCCATACTTCTCCAGTAATTACAGATTTGCATTGATTCTGAAAATAAAACGTACTTATTAGGACATCGAAGGCAAATCCTTAATGACTGTCATTTGTGGGCTTTTGGGAACAGCATATCACATTTGGGGATATGGCCTTAAAACAGCTGGTAGGGAAACTCCTACCTCATCTTGTTTTGAGTCACTCGTGCTAATTTTGCAGTGAGATCAATTTCTGGAAAGCTTAATATGGAAGACAGGAACAGATAACTGTTACATAGTTACTGAAATTAGAGCATATCCATTTTCCTCATTCCTGCAATTTTAATTTAGTCTACCTAAAATCAAAAAAGTTGTCAAAGAGAAGGTTTTCATTTTGAAATGAAGGCCATAGTATTTTGATTGGGGGCAATGGATGAATGTAATGGGGGATGCTGATCATGATGGGATTTTCACAATAATTTCAAATACAGTGTTAGTTGTTTTAATATTTACATTTTTATTTCAAGATAATGCAGTTCATTGTAAAAAAACTAATAAATGCAAAATAAACCAAAATAATACAAGTATTATTCATAAATTCTCTCCATATATAACTACTAAAATCATGATTAGTCTATTCTCTCAATTATTTTTTGCTTCTGTATGTCTCTCTACAGAAATGCATCATAGTATATATACTTCGATTTCTGAAACGTGATTTTAAACCTAACAATTTATTTTGAACATTTTCTTTGGTTTAATCTGTGCTTTCTTTAATGAATATATGAAATATCATGGATAATAATACTGATACTATTTCCCTTGCTTGAAGTGCTCTTTTCCCCGGATTTTGTGTAACTATCTCTTTTTATGTTCTATTATAATTTGGAGAGCATGCTTTATAAGACTCTATTCTATTTTTACATTACTGTCTAAGAGAGAGTTAATTTTCCACGTTTTTCTACAGAGATTGTTTTAAAAATTAAATAAAAGTTAAGAAAATATTCACACTTCAGAAATTGCTGGTAGGTTGTCTAGAATGTATTGAATGAACGATTTCAATTTCTCTGAGTTATTAAATGAAATTTATTTAATATAGGCAAGATAGGGGCTTCTTTTAAAAATCTGAATATTTAATGTTTCTTTATAACATTATGGAAGAATAACAAGTTCTCAGTTGAGAAAACAATTGTGGAACAAAGTAATAAAATATATGAAGAATATTTGATTTTAGTGGTGAATATTTTGATTTCTGTTGATTTTATCTTGGGCTCGCCACCTGGCCTCTCTGTGCTACTATTCTTTCATTTGAAAAATGATGGACAAGGTATTCACCAGTATGATTTTCAAATTGAAGTGACTATGTTGTCAGTGATCAAAAGTATTCAGGATATCTTGTGACTTTTCTATGACCTACCTCTGTTGTATATTATCTATTTTATAACATTATTATATGCTTGGAATATCATATGAGTTTTAATTATTAGTCATTAACATTAGTTTCTATAACAGTCCATAGATTTCCTCATCTTACAGTTTTTTGATTAAAAAAGGTGTTTGAAAATATTTCTGGGGAAAGATTGTTTTTATGAGAATAGAAAAAAATAAGACTAAATTGTAAGTTTGTGAATTGTTAATTTTGGTCAAACTATCCAAAAGACATACTTGCATGAAAGATATATTATGGTCCCAATTTAGTCAAGCACATTATTTGCAAAATGACTGAAGAGTATACTGATATATTAGGGGTAAATGTCAGTAAGAAAGCTCTTTATCTAAAAGAGATTTTACAAATATACATAGTTTAAAGTAAACATATTCTTGGCTGCTCTTTGAGCACAAAAAAAAAAAATCCAAAGAAAAATTCTGCCTAACTAGATGATGTCTAAACAGAAAGTTAACATTGCCATTTTTTAAGTTTTTTACTGATTTGAGCAAGATAAAAACACATAGAATGTACTTTATCAATTAGTTGGCTAGCATGGTCCTGGTTCACCACTATAAAAATTGTGTGTAAGTAGAGTGTGGGGGAAGGGCAGCTTTCTTCTCTCTTAACCATATTCTCCATCAGTTCATTCAAATGACAATCCAAGAAAATATTTCATCTAAACAAATCAGTATGCTTGCCATAGAAGTGCAGTTTCGAACAATAACCAAGTTTATCCTATCTTCCCTTCTCCCCATATCAACCAATTTCTATTCCTATACCATTATTATAATAAAATCCAAGAGACTGGTATTGATTATAAGATTTTAATTCAATGTCAAAAGTAGGACATAATGTCAGTTTATTGGATAAACATATCCATATGAACTTGACAGTACTCATTGTGGAGATACGAGTTTTCACAGTGAAAAAGGCCAATGGGAATAAACAGGAACTGAAAAAGAATTAAACATATGTATGCCAAAAAGTACAACTAGTAAATTTATTGACATACTTATGTGTGTGTTTTTATTCAATTACTAATGTTCATTAGGAAACCCTATACTTATCTATTAATATGGCAAGTATTCCAAAATCTCTCTTTAGTATATAAGAAGATATATTACTTCAATGATATTTTTATTTTCTTAACTCAGTCTTACATTCACTTTTTGTTTATATTAGGGTGCAGGCTATAATTATAATTGCAAGAGATATGAATAATGTCAATAGCCTTTGGAAAGCAAAGCCGTCATTTAAATCTCTATCAAGAACCACGCTATTAAAATTTTATGGATTTAAAAACACAGAAATGTCCCTGTAAGCTATGATAGTGTCTCAGTGGAAATCAGTAGGCTTAGTAAGATATTAAACTATCTGGTGAGAAGGCTTTGAAGAAACTATTGCTCTGAGTGAACTTTCTCTGAACTTAAAACGTCCCTCTCATAAACTATTCATATCTGAACATTAACATTTTCATCTATGAAAACGGTATGAAGAATTTTGTTGTATTATTGTATCTCTTTTTAATCAGTTAACAAATATTTGGTCCTTTGCTAATGGTGTGCAAAGTATCTGGTTGGGTTCTGAGAAAATACAAAGCAGTAAAAGGCTGGAGTTCAACAAAATTATAATTCAGTTAGAAGGCCAAGGTGTCTCTAACCTTCAAAGATAAATAACAGTAAACGAAATGGTGCTACATGGCCTATGATTAATTACCTTACCTTTAGTGGAAGTTCAAATTGCACTGAATTCAGAGGCAAGTGAGTTTCTTTTGCCGGAAGTGTTGGGCAGGACTCTTGGACATGACAGAATTTGGAGGGATCTTGAAGACTGGGAAGAAAGCTTTCACTTAGATGTAAACTAACAGCTCTGTAGCAGATAGAGTTGACAGAGGACTTATTGTGCGTATATATTTATCCTCCAGGAAAATAGAAATCTAGCATTTTGATTTCCTAGGTCTTATCTGTGCTAATAACAAAAAAATTAATTAATAATACTGTTAACTAATAATAATAATAATAATAACACTAAGAAAAACAATAAACCCTACTGTTGGAGGGTTTACTATGTGCCAGACTCTATGGTAAGCAGTGTATATATGATTTCAGTTGAGCCACCCATTATATCAGCATGAGGGGAGGGATGATTAAAGCAATAAGGCTTAAACACAGACCTTGCAGTCAAACAGATCTAAGTTTCACTCATAACTCTTCCATTTATCGCCTGTGTGACTTTTGCAAAGTTACTTAACCGTTTAATTTTTCATTTCTTTACCTCTAAAATAAGAATTATATTTAAGCCCTATTACATGACATTAATTTTGTGAGATAATGCAAGTAAAAGTAATTAGTCCAGTGCCAAACCCAAGGTGATTACTTGAAGTTAGCTCTGGATATTTTTAATAACTATGTGAGGTAAGGATTATTATCTTCTTAGTAGGGAGGAGAAGAGTAAGAGACACCACTCATATAACTAGTAAGGGCAGAATTGAAATTTGAACTGCAGTGTATCTGACTCTAGAGTTTGTTCTTTCAACCACCACACTATTCTGTTTTTGTTTTTCTTTATTCATTTAATAAGCAATTTCTTTGTACTGACTACATGCCATGCCCAGGGCTTTGAACTCAAAATGCAATGATAAGAAAATAAAAACTCTACTTGTTTTAATTGAGCCTATAAATGAAAGGTGTCATCATTAATAGATATTTATATAAAAACTGAGATAGGTACTCAGAAAGAAGAAAATGACTCCATAAAAAGATAAAACAGACAAAGTTCACTGGGATTGTGAAGTTAAAAAATATTTCCCTGAGAAAGGAAGATCTAAAGGAATTGTGAAATTTAAAAATATTTCCCTGAGAAAGGAAGATCTAAAGGGTAATACTAAAGAAGTTGGCAAGGGCTAGATCATACAGGGCCTTGTAGGCAATAATAAAGATCTTGGTACTTTTCCTAAGGACAATTCAAAGTCATTGAAGAATTTTAAGCAGAAAGTTATCTGATCTATTGAAAAAAATCAATGCCTAGTGTGAAGAATAGTGGGAGAAGAGGATTAATATTAATATTAATAAAGAAAAAAGCAACTAGTATGCTACCTAATAGTAATATTAATTTATATATTCTAATTTATTATAAATATTGTCCAAGAAAGAGATGACAGTAGCTTGCATAAAGAGCTGATAGCGAGGGAGATTGTGACAAGAGAAGAGGTTTGAAATACATTGGGGTGATCAACTTAAAGAATTTAATGATGAAGGAAGTATGAAAGAATGAAAGGTAATAAGAATGACTCCTAAAAATTTCTGGTTTATGCATCTGGAAATGATGGTGTGGTACCTTAAGAGTGGGAAATTACCAAGGCTTAGAAGGATATTAATGGACTGAACCTTGGATATCAGGAATTTCAAATGCTTTTGGCCTCCAGGTAAAGATGTTCAGTAGGCAGCTGGATGTATGACTGAGAGGAGTCCAGCTGGAACTACAAAGATGGGAGTCATCAGCACATAGATGTATTTAAGAACATAGGTCTGATAGGGACAGAGCCAGAGAGAAGAAAAGACATCTGAGCCATGAGCAACTGTAGTATTAAATAACGAGGTCTAGAAGAATGGACATAAAGAAGAGATTAAAAGGAGATGGAAACATATTAATGGTAAATCAAGAAAGGGTGATGTCTTAGAAACCAAGAAAAGAGAAGGGTACTATCAGGGAGAATAGTGAGAATAGAAATGATGGAGTGGTCAACATTGTCAAATGCTGTGAAAACACCAAATAAGGTGTGATCAGAAAATATCCATTGAATGTTGTGTGTGGCCTGAAGGTCAAGTAGGAGTGAAGCTATCAGTAAGAGTTTTCACTGTAGAAAAGAGAAAGCAAGAAAGCCATTTTGTAGTGGATTTAAGAGTGACCAGAGCTAAAGAAATGGAGATAGCAACTATAAATAATTCTCTCTAAAAGTTAGGTTTGAGGTAAAGAAGAATGTGGAGATAAACTGGAGGTAAATTTGGAATTGAAGGATGACTTTGTGTAACTTTATGTTAGAGAAAGGGATCCAGCTGAGAGGAACTGGTTCATAAACAGAAATTAGAAGTAATAATTAATAGAATTCAAAAGTGAATAGATCTCAATGCACAGATTAAAAGGCTGTGCTTAAAAGAGAGATGCCATTGTTTCTAATGTAACAAGAGAAAAAAAATATGTTATGTGCTGGTGTGAAAAGGTTTGTAAGTTTTGTGTTTTGTGGAATTGAGGAAGTTCCTATTGGATGATTTCAATTTTCTGTGTTCACTATTGTTTCCCTGAAAATCAACTTGTCTGCCTTTTAGGATTTAGGTCATTTATTTATATGTTTATTTTGGTTATTGTATACACCTATAAACAACTGAAGTTACTGTCTGTGGTATTTAAACTATTTTAATGATTGAACAATTTACTTATACAAAGTTAGCCTGAAGCCTTAGGGTAAAGGTTGGATGCTAAAATCAATAATAAAGGCTAGATCTAAATCTGGTTTAATGGAAAGGATCAATATGTTGTAAAGGAGCTTTTGAAAGTGGAACTTTTTACACTAGAAAAGAAAAAAGTTGTTTTTAGCAAAAATTCACAATGATATCCATTATTTTCTTAATTTCTTAAATAATATATTTTAAATAATTTTTATGTTTGCAAGCCCATATTCATGCATACATATTTGAAAGTTTTAATATCATACACACTTTTTCTTATTTTTTCTTCTACCAATTCTCTAAAATGCACCTTCCCACTTGATTCTCCTAAGTATTTACCCCTGATGATCTGTGTCATAAACACAATTATATGTATTCTTCCATACTTTTCTCCATTTTCAAAAGTTATAGGAAGAATTATATATATAAATGTACTTACAAGTTTCGTTCTGGTAATTCATTGTTTTTCAAAAGTGGGTGATAATATGTAGTTTTGTGAATTTAGATATTTCCCCCTCTCAACTATACCTTATGGAAAATCTCTTCAAATCAAGTGATAAAGTTCCAATTTGTTTATTTTAATATTGTAGATTGGTGTTTGTGCCATAAATTATTCAGCCACTCTTATACTGATGGTGACTCACATTTTTACTAATTTGTTTTTCATTTTTGCTTCTATGAACCCATACTGCTGAACTGCCTTCATTATAAAATCTTTTACACTAGAGCCATTTTATACGCACACACATACACATATATTTATGTATACATATACATATTAATGTATACATATATGTATGTGTATATGTATACATATAAATCCATAATCTGGTGGATAAATTCTCAGAAAAGAGATTCCCAAAGTGTCTATGCCTATATAAATTTTATTTTAATGATTTTGTCAGATTGTCAACAAACATGGTTGTAACAATTGACATTTTTACAAGCAATGCATAAGCATGCTTTTATCCTTATATTGCCACTAAACCAAAATGAAAAATTTCAAAGGAAATATGGAGAAAATTTGTCATCTATAAAGTTGATTATTTAAAATATTTCAAAGAGTGGAGATTAGTAGAAGATTTGTGTAGGGATTTTTCTGTACAAAACTGGACTGAGAAATCCATGTCACCCATGCCCAAAGTAGAGGACTGTGGTAGTCCCTTTTCTACCTCAAGTTAAGACAATGAGAACAACAGAACTACTAAGAGTAAGAGTTTACAGATAATATATGGAATATTAAAGCTAAATTTGAATTGCCAATAAACAATGAATAATCTGTTAGTAAAAAATGTATAAAGTATTGTAGGGCATATACTTAACATTAAAAATAATATCTGACACTTGAACTTATACTTTCTATCATAACTGTATGTTTCTACCCATTAAATAACTTCTCTTTATCCTCTCTTTTCACCTCACATCCTTCTTAGACTCTGATAACTGTCATTCAACTCCATATTTCTATGAGAGCAAATTTTTTAGCTGCTATATGAGTGAAAAATGTGTGAAATTTGTTTTTCTGTACCTGACTTATTTTACTTAACATGATGACCTCCAGTTCCATCATGTTGGGGTGAATATTGTTAACCATAATATATTGCATATTTCAAAATAGCTAGAATAGAAAATATGAAATGCTTTCAACACAAAGAAATAAATGTTCGAGGCAATGTATATCCTAAATAGCCTGATTTGATCATTACCCATTGTATACATGTTTCAGACTATCACGTGTACTTCTTCAACATGTACGAATACTATGATCCAATTAAACAATAAAATTTAAAAGTAAAAAATAAAAATAAATAAAAAAGGAACTACAAAAAACCCTAGATTCTAACTTATAAAAATACTTTCATAGATTTATAAGACTATAGATATAAGCATATTTAAAATAGTTTAGAATTGGAGATTCTATAAATGTCTATTAATAAGGAAAATAGATTTAAAAATTGAAACACATTCATACTGTAGAATACTACATACACAGCAGTTAAAAACAATGAGCTAAATTTGCATATATTGACATGAAAGCATATCCATGAATAGAAAAGACTCTAGAAGAATACAGACTATTAACAGTGATTTCTCTTTGAAGGGGTGAATTTCTTTTTTTAAAAAATTTTTATACTTCCATATTATTATGGTTTCATCAAAATAAGCATGTATTACTTTATTTTTTTAATTTTTGGCATGTATTACTTTTAGTATTCAGAAAAAAAAAAAGAAAGAAAAATCTGAAGTTGACCAAAAAAACAAAAATAATAATATGTATTATTTATCCAAAATTCAAATTTAGTTAGAAGTCTTGTACATGAATTTGCTGATAATCCAAACCAGGACAGTTTGCAGCAGACCCTGCAGACCCTGAGTTACAGCAACACAATTGACTAGTGTCTCAAACATGTCTGGGAAATCTAGGTGGGCCACTGACCTGCTTAGGTGGGATTAACCTGTACTTTAATCACTTTTCTGAACAAATAAAGAGTGTTTTTCACCATTGACCTGACGTAGGACATGGGCAAGGGTGTAGTATGTGTCCTGTTCAGGTGTGCTCCTAGAGTATGCTTCTTTGCTAAGTCCTGTTCATATTTCTAGGAGCATGAACTCAGCAGAGAAGCCAGAGGTAAAATAAAAAATTTCTAGAAGCTGAAGAGGGAGTAGGCAATACCAAAATAGAGTGCATTTGGAGGGTCAAGGAAACTTCAGATAATAGAGAGGAACAGAAAGAACCCACAAGAGTAGCAAGGAATGAGAAAGTCAGCCTTGAACCTACCAGACCAAAAGAATGTGAGACTTTCCTATGAGAATAAGATGTTTCCTATCTTACTGAACCTCTATCATTTGCTTTAACTTGGTCAGGTGCCAAAACTTTAAGCCTTTTACATTGTCTTAATTCCAAGAGTTTTTAATATAAAACCTTAGGAATAGTTTTAACTAATTAATTGTGGGGATAAGGAAGACAAAATTCTCAGGGACTGAGGTGACAGCCATGACTTTAAATATGTCCTATTGCTGAATCCCAAGAGCTCTGCATAATATTGTATTACAATTTTTCCTTTTTAATTTTTATGATGGGTGTTTCAAATTGTCTATAAGCCCTTTAAATTACCATATCTCTTGTTTCTTTGAGTTCCCACTATTAGGGAAGTGATCCCTATACAGTAGGTTAGATATATATAATAATTGATTGGTGTCTGTTGGTGACCCTTGAAGGGGTCAAGTGAATGGGACAATAAGAATCCTAGGAATTCAGAAGCAGAGAGGTTGGTATTAGGATAGTTGACAAAAGTCCAGTGGAAAGAGCAGACAGGATCATGTGAGCTTTACAGGAAGAATGGGCATTAGAGGAGGTTTTACATCCATAATGCTTCTCAGGCAGGGTGTGGAATAGGTAAATGGAGGAAGTGTGATTGTATTCAGGGTTGTATTCAGGAATTAAAGAGCAATTCAATTGTCTTTGATAGAGCACAAAAGACCTATGGAAGATTACTAGAAAGATAAGGAGCATATTACAATAGGTGGTAGTAACAGAATGTTTAAGAAATTTGAAATTTATAGTGTAACTTTTGAAGGTATTTGAGGAAGGGGATGATTTGCACAAGCAGGATTTTTTTTTTTTAATGTCCCAATAAGTTCTGAAGTGGAAGGAGAGAAACGGCAAGAGGTTAGAGGACACTGGAGGATGCAGCTGCAGTAATGGTTACATAGAATGACTTCAAAGAAACAGGAAAATCTAGAAAGTGGAGATTTAAAGGTCTACGTGGTATACTTAGTTGAATAAAAACATATATAAATTGTGTAGGTAGATGCTTGCTCACTACATATAAAAATATTTTGCAAATAAATTTGATTTTATACCTATGAAAAATTTAAAACCTTTTCCAAATTCATTTTTTAAAAAGTAAAAACACATGTTTACTTTTTAAAAGTTAAATACAGCTGTCTTTTCCTTCTGCTCTTTTGTAATAATTTTGTTGTTCAGAGTTCTCATTAAGCAGGCAAAGCAAGACCCTAAGTTACACAGGCATGCTTTATGATGTTGGATTTGGTTGAAAAAAAAATTTTTGTAGTTATTCCTGTATTAGAATCCAAATGCTTTTGAGAGTTCAATTAACAGTGAATTTAACATGACAGAAGATTTATTTATTTTCTACATAAAAGTCTAAGCTGGTACGTAATCAGATTTGGAAAAGTTGCTTATCTATCATCAGCATAAATTCCATCCTTGAATCCAAGGTGACTGTTCCACTCATTGCTATTTCCCAGCTTAAAAAGGGGTGAAAGAATAAACAGAATGCAAGTAGTTTTATTTTAAGAAGTGATCTGAAAGTTGTTCATATCCCATTGGCTAAAACTTTGTCATATGGTTTAGGAAATTTTACATCTAAGTGGACATTTCAACTACAATTTGGGGTGAGAGGGATTTGTTTCTAAAATGAAGAATGGTAATCCTATGTGGAAAAGCCCCAGTCTGTTTATATTTCTTGTACTACATTCTGTCCTATTAATGTATATTTATTATTTGGCTTTTCTTTTTCATTCTTTATCATTTTTTATTAATTATAGATTTCCTTTAAAATTTTTAATTTATTGTTACATATATTAGACAGATGCTAAGACATTCTAGAGCAATATTCTCTTTGATGATTATTTTGCTTGAAAGTAGTATAAAGCCATAACCACTTTTTCAAATAAAAGAGTCTTCAAATTTAATCAAAGTATTTTTTTCATCTGATAGCCTGAATGTGATGTATTAATCATAAGAAATAATTTTTGCTAGTCTGAAGTACCTTTTACCTGAAGTGTTATTTACATGATGTAATATGAATGGTGGATTTATTGTTATTATTATTATTATTACTTTTGCTATGTGTGGTACACAGTTCTTTTGGGACTGATATTCTTGGGGGAAAAAAAGAGAGCCATGAGAACAGTAGATATGAAGGGATTGCCCACACTTGGTCCATAGTCTAATCTTGAGCCATTTGAAAAATGTTGCTTGAATAAAAAGATGAATCAGTTGTATACGTGAACAAAGTTTTTGATGAGTTTTGAGAGTTTCCTATGTCCATTATACTACTGTGTGTGGCTTTTATTCCCATTATTTAGCTCCCACTTATAAGTGAGTACATGTGGTATTTGTTTTTCCATTCCTGATATACCTCACTAAGGATAATGGCCTCCAGTTCCATCCAAGTTGCTGCAAAAGACATTATTTCATTCTTTATGATGGTTGAATAGTATTGCATGATGTGTGTGTGTGTGTGTGTGTGTGTGTGTGTGTGTGTACACACATTTCTTTATCCTCTTATAAGTTCATGGGCACTTAGACTGACTCCATATCTTTGCAAATGTGGATTGTGCTGTGAAAAACACATAAGTGCATGTGTCGTTTTTTATATAATGACTTCTTTTCATTTGGGTAGATACCCAGTAGTAGGATTGCTGGATCAAATGGTAGGTCTACTTCTAGTTCTTTGAGAAATTTTTGTACTGTTTTCCATAGAGATTGTACTAATTTGCATCACCAGCCATAGTGCATGAGTATTCCCTTTTCACTGCATTAATGCCAACATCTATTCTTTTTTGACTTTTTAATAGTGGCCATTTTGACAGGGGTAAGGTGGTATCTCATTGTTGCTTTAATTTATAATAATGCCTACATTTCAAAACTGGCTATGCCACTAATAAATGTCATTGAGTAAGTTATTAAAATTCCCTGAGGCTTAGTTTCATTTCTTGAATAGGTTTCTATCAGCATTGTAGTGTTTTCTATTTCTATCCAACAAATATTTCTGATTCTTCCTGTGTACCTGGTTGGATTGCATGCCCATACTTCTTTGGAGTTAGGTATGAGATAATAGCTTTGGTCAATAAAATACAGGCAAAAATGTTATATGTCACCTGTGTGATATGCTACCTTTTTTAAATCTGCCATGATTACTGGCAATAATTTAATAAATGTTTTATCATGAAGACCACCAGAGCAGAACCCTCAGCAAACTCTTGGTGGACATGTACCATGCAAATAACCTTTTACTGTTTTAAGCCATTGAGATAGTAGAAGTATTTATTACATTGGCACAACCTGGTTTACCCTGATCAATACAAACATTAAATGGAAAAAAGACATAAGTATTTATTATGACACAGATATTCTTTTCCCTTTGTTTTCTATTCACAACTCTATAAAATCTATTAATAGCTTTTTATCATTTCTTTGTATCTATATAATAAGTGTCATAAGATATTTTAAGAAATGGTGAAAATCATATTTATCCTTTTTTTAAAAACAATTTTTTAGTCCTTGTAAAGTTATATTGATTCAAAAATGCAGAACTTGCAGATAAATGAAGCTTGGGATCTGTCCAGAGCTTCATTCTCTCCATTATCATGATTAATGTCAAGTGAGCTAGAACTGTTCCACTGAAATCTAATCTGTTGGGTGATATTTAACACTATAACTGATTGGGAAACACAACAACCCATGAAGCAGGCTCACAAAATGGATACTTAGTCACAGTGATGGTTGTTTTTTATTTGTAATATTACATTTTTATTTCTGCATTTTTTTGGCTTGCTAGAAGAATGGCAGTTTTATTATTCCTCTGGGCACTTATTTGAATTTGGCACCAATATGGCAAAGACTCTTCTATTTTTGAGTCATTAGTTCTTTTAATATTTCATCTAACTCAAGAAGAAAAGTGTTAACCAGCATTTCTTTGACCTTTTTGCTGGGTTATAATTTAAGTGTCTGGTATTTCTTTTTTCCCCTCACCTTTCTTCCTGCTCTGTAATCCATGTGACAGAACAAGAATCACCAGCTAATCAAAATAGAGACAATTTACAAGAGATGTTTAAACCAGTCTCCTTTGAACTTTCCTTGTAATTATTCTCTATCATTTCTCTATTTCTTTTTATTTCTCATTTACATACTAACTATCTCTCAGGGCAGGTTTTTTCCCTTTATGCTCATCATATGTATGTTATTTTAAATATTTATCACATAGCTCTTGAAAATATTAATATATAAGAATTTCTCTTTTCATAATTCCATTTAACATATATAAAATCTTTGAAATTCAAGTACGGTATCTGATAGCCATTCATTCATTTACTTACTCAACAAATATTCACTGTAGCACTCTATATGGCCCTGGATATGTAGGATTGACAAAAATACAAAATTTTGCCCTTCATACATATTTTGCCCTTCAAACATATCTTCTAGTAGGTAGAGATAGGTAATTATATATAAAAAAGAGGTATGCAAGGAAGTAATGTTATAGGAGAAAATTGAATCAAGAAAAGAAGGCACAGAGTATCAAGTATTCTCTTCAAATTTGCTACTTCAAATGAGATGTACTGGGAAGGTTTCATTGAAGAAGTGATATTTATACATGAACCTCACAGAGGTATTGGCAGAACTTAAGAGATATCCAGAGAAGGGATTTAAGGGAAGAGGACATATCAATGACCACACTATCCACAGAGACTCAGGTTGACAAAGGATTTGCCAACTTTCCTTCTCACTTTGAAGGTTGCTCTGAGAATCAGTATTGAGTGACAGATGGAAGAGGAGAGAAGGTGGAAGGCTATATTAAAGGTTTGATGAGTTAGTCTTGGGTATGGAGCACCTCACTTTATCCTTACTCCTTTGACTAGGACTCACTTAGATGACCACACTTAAATGCATGGGCGACTGGGAAATAAAACCTAGCATGGTACTCAGGAGGGAAAGAATAGGGGTTTGGTAAATAGATGAGTAGTTTCTGCATTAGCATAAAAATTACTGCACTTAAATCTTTATATTATTTATAGTTTGATATTCATGAGTATTAAATTACTAGGCACACCTAATGAATGAAATTCTTATAAGAGTATATTTTTATGACTATTCATTAAAATACCACAATATTATAATTAACAAAGAATGCTTTGCTTTGTACTGACAAGGTATGATTCCCCTGGATTGAAAATTACTCATTGTGACAGCCAAGTCTCATAATACTTAGGGTGTCATTCACATGATTCTGCTTTGTACCTTAGTGGTAAAAGGAGGCCTCCTCCAGATACTCCTTTGGCTCACATAATTGGAAAACAGGGCATCCAAATTTACTTTTCCACAAAAGACCACTCTTTACTTGAAAGGGGTAATTTTTCAAAATAAATAAATATGCTGTTAGGTAAATGGGTGATGTAAAATGACTGTAAAATGTTAAATCTTCACTATATATGTACATGCATGTGTATATGTATATAGAATATAACATGTAATATATAACATGATATATAGCAAGCAATATGTAATATATAACATATGATATGTATACATATATACACACATGTAGACACATATATACATATACAGGTTGCGCATCCCAAATGCAAAAATCCAAAATCTGAAATTTTTTGAGCAAAAACATGGTACCCAAAAGAAATACTCATAGAAGTATTTCAGATTTCAGATTTTTGGATTTGGGATTCTCAACCAGTAAGTAATGCAAATATTCCAAAATCTGAACAAAAACCCTAAATCCAAAACACTTTTGGTCCCAAGCATTTTGGAGATATCTATCTATCTATCTATAGTTATATATACATGTAGGTTGAGTATCCCTTTAACTATACTCAATATATATATATATATACACTCAACTATATATATATATATATACTCAACTATATATATATATATATATATATACTTAACAATTTAAATATATATGTTTATGTGTGTGTATGCATACATATACACACACATATTCAGGTAGTCTCCAGGTTATGGACAACCTGGTGTTCCCTTACAAATGGGCTCACAAAGCTTCCCATAAGGATAATTTATCATTAAATAATTAAATTAATAATTCAGGAACTAGTTTCTTCCACACATGTAAACAAACTCACATGGTGTAAGCAGTTTGTTGGTGCAGCATCTTTATGCTAGCTGATAGTCTCATTGTTTATAAGATTGCTTGCTCACAGCATCACTTTCATCTTAGCTATTATTATGTTCAATATTGTGAGTTTGTGTTTACCCTTATGAGCAGGCCTCCAAAGCAAAGGTCCACTGCAAGTCCAGGTGAGCCTGCAGCAAAGAGAAGGGGGATTACAATGGAACTAAAAGTAGAAAAGGATAGGCACTGCCATTCACTGGGAAAGCACTAGGCTTCAGTTGCCTGACTATTAGAACAATTATAAAGGATAAAGTGAGAATAATGGAACATGTGAAAGGCAGTGCTCCAAGAAAATATCAATTATTACTAAGCAGTTTAGTGGATTAATTATTGAAATAGAAAGGTTATTATTGATTTGCTTAGAAGATCAAAATAAGCATAACACTCCTATTAGCCTAGTTTTGACATTAGGTGAGTGTTAACTTTTAATATTCTTTTTTTGAAATTTATACTTTCTAAACTTTTTGTATGAGTTAGTTTTTATGCTCTGTTTGAATTAAAAGAAAGAGCACAATAGTTTCTGTAACTTATTGCTACAGTTCAGGGATATTATTTAACATTATTATTATTTCAGTATTACACTATTATTATTACCACATATGAGTCATTATAGTATTATTATTATTATTATTACTGTATATGTGTTCTTCTTTAGGGATCTCAGTTACATACAAATCCAATCTAATGATATTATCAGGAACACATCTCGTCTGTAACCTGGGGGATGCCTATATATATATACATTATGTCCCATATTTGATTAATATAATGGAAGATAAGAACAATGACTCCTGTTTATTTAGCCAGAGTTAATTTAACATATTAAAACACTTGTTTTCTATCAAATCATAATTGACTAAAAACCAAAGAAAGAGATCTTCTGGCACAATTATATATTTTTTCAATTACTATACTGTTTGGCAGTTACACTATAAAAACCTTAGAGATTTTGCTAAATAGATCAGGCCAGAATCCAAATAAATAAACTTCTATTATGTGTTAATCTAGTGAGTATATTAACCTCCATAATGTGCTTCACCACTCCTTGAATGTTTAGGAGAGCTCAAGGATAGATGGAGGTTTAGGGTACAGCTTCTGGGAGCACACTGCCTGAGTTTGAATCTCAGTGCTACCACTTACTGGCTGGATGACCTTGTGCAAAATACTTAACCTCTGCCTTGGTTTCTTTATGAATAAAATGGGTATAAAAATAGTATCCCTCTCATTGGACTATTGTAAGGATTAAGTCAGTTAATATATGGCATGTACTTGGAACAACATCTGGTGCATAGAAAGCTCTATATAAGTGTTAGCTGTTGTTATTAATGCTTTATTTTTCCAAACTCTAATGAATCATAAGCCCTTGAAGGCCAAGATCATGCCTTAAAGAAATTATCTTTAGCCCTTAACACAGTGTCCTGTAAGGTACTTAATAAATGTTTATGAATAAATAAACTACTAAGCAAATAATTTTACATTGTAGGATTAATATCATCTAAGTGTCATATAGGCGATTCCTTATTTAAATAATATTGTTTTTGTTACTTTTTAATTTAACTGTTATTTTACAATAACAAAGATAAAATAATTTTTTTTAAACTAGATAAGTATTAGTGATGATGTGTTTCAATCGTCTGTCCTCTACATTGTTGATGGGGGTATAATTGGAGCAGTCTTATTGGGGAAAATAACATTATTCTATACAATTGATCATTCACATATTTCATGAGCAATTTCACTCCTAGTTATGTATATAAGAAAATTTCTTGTACCTATGTGCAGGAGACATATACAAAAGCATTCATAATAATGCTGTTCTTAAAAACAAATTGCAGGAACCATCTAAATGTCTGTTGACAGGAACTTGGATAAATAAATTGTGGTATACAATTGTCTCTTGGTATCAGTGGGGGATTCATTCCAGGACCTCCCACAAATATCCAAATCTGAGGATACTCAAGTCTGTAATATAAAATAGTGTAGTATTTGCATATAACCTACACATATTCTCCCCTACACTTTAAATCATCCTTAGATTTCTTATAATACCTAATGCAATGTACAAACTGTGTAAATAGTTGTTATACTGCATTGTTTAGTAAAAAATGACAAGAAAAAAAATCTGTGTACATGTTCATTGCTGAAGCAATTTTTTTTTTTTTTTTGGTATATTTTCGATGCATGGTTGGTTGAATCCATGAATGTAGAATCTATGGATATGGAGGGCAGACTTCATGTGGAATAAAATAGAAAAGTACAGGAGATTGTAGCAGTAATGATTCAAATTTTTGTTTACCCCTCCCTTAATCCATGTTCTTAGTTACTACCTTTGTATACTGACTCTGAGCTTTACCCTCTTTTTTGGCCAAAGGGACAACAGCAAATGTGATTTAAGAAAAAAACATTAAAAAAGTGCTTGTTCATTGGAGCTTGTTGCTCATGGAAACTTTGCAACTGCCACTGTGTATTATATACAAGTCCAAGCCAACCTGCTGAAAACACGTTTTCCAGTTAACGCTATCACCCTGAGCTGACAGCCACCACCTACTAAAAGCCTGCATTTATTATCAAACATGTAAGGAATGCTATCCTTGAGTGAACAACTTCCATATAAATCTGAGCTGTATATAGCTGCATGCGTGTGCACAGTGAAGCCAGCATAAGTACTACCTCTTTGAGCCTAGCCTAAGTTGTTGACCCACAAAATTGTGAGCTAATCAATGATTGATCTGTTAAGCCACTGAGTTTTGAGATGGTTTGTTATGTAGCAAAATCCAACTGGTGTGAGCAATAAGAAGAAATGAACTACAGTTACATATGATAGCATGATTAAATCATAATAATATGTTAATTTTAAAAATACCAAGTCTGAGCAGTCTACCTGAAGTTTGAAAACCTATTTATAAAGATTTATAAGCAAATGAAAATAATTATTGCCTAAGCATTTATATGTACTGTGTGTTAATCGTTAAGCAAAAACTAACCACAATTGTAGACTATAAAGATAATCATTTTTAACATTTTAGTATCCCAAACTAGCTTTTTTTCTGTACATGTTGATATATGTAAGGAAAAACATAATTAAATTATATTTGTACATTTTTATGCCTTGTTTCTCTTAACATATCATTAAATTCTCTAAAATTATGACTAAAGATTGCTAATAATCCATCATATCAGATAATATAATGTATTTAATGTCTCCTATTTTTGGTATTTAGGCTATTTGTAACTTTTTATAATTAACAATTACAATGAACAACTTAATATATCATTTTAGACATCTTTGGGACACCAGCACCACAGAAAAACTTCTTAAAAGTTTATTTAACCAAAATATTATAAATATATTTGAAAATTAATACTACTACACTTTTACTAATTGTATTTCAGAATAGGCAACAATTTACATTTCACTAGAAATGTACAAGGTTACTTTCTTTGTTGAACATTTGCAAGCTTTTGGTATTATTCTATTCATAATCTTTAATAAATTGATAGACAAAAATGACATCTCACTATTATATTAATTGTTAAGTTACTAGCTGAATGTACAACCCTATTCATTAGTCATTTATATTTTCACATCTCTGAATTATCTTTTCATGCATTTTACTCTGGCTACTTTCTTTCTTTTGACAGTTCATAATACACTTGATTGGGTTCCACCTTTCTTAATTACAATCATATTTTAGTACCAACTAGGAAGATTATACTCTCATCATTTTGATTGTACATTAGGATGTCTGTAGTTCTTAGTCGCATGTTTAAAAATGATATTTTATCTATGATTAACCTCTTCTTTCATGAGTATCTGATAATTCATATATTTGTATGGTGACTTTCATCTCTTAGAAATCCAAGACCAACTTGAAATGGCTCACTTGGAGTTGGTTCTTAATAATTATATAAGGTATAATTATTTTCACAATTAAAGGACACCTTACACTATTTCTTCCTGTATATTATGATGTCCTACAAGCATACAAATTGGATAAAAGCAATTTAGAAGATAGGATTTTGAAAAAAAAATTATAACCTTTTTTTTCCTTACATAGATTTCATCAGTCAACCCAAGGATTTTTTCTGTCAACTGTGGAATCAAATGAGGATAATTACAGAAAATATGCCATTTGAAAACTTTAACTGAATGAAGTGTGGTTTCAAGATGGTGAATTAATCATAAAATCAAGATAGAATGGTAGCTTGATAAACTATATTTTGATAACAAAATTTGAATATAATCTGTCATTCATTCTGCAAGTCAAAGAAATTGATAAATGTAAAATGCCAAGTAGTCTAATTCAAACATCTTCCATTGGGTCACTTACCCTGTTTTGATTTTCCACCAAGCCTTGTTAAATTTTGCAATTGTTAGGGGAAAGGCAGTTTTCCATGTCTGGATAAAGAGGAATAAAAAAAGATATTCAGTAAAACATAAAATATGGATTAAAGAAGGACTAAAAAATGGAAATAACACCTAAAGGTGAAAATTCAAGGAAATTATATTTTGAGGCTTCTGAGCTGAAAAGACATAGAATGTAAAAGGGCCCAAATTTTTCCAAGTGGCAACAATTTTCCACTGAGTTTATTTTGAAATTTAACTTTTAAAAATCACTTTGGCTACTTCTTCTGGGTAAAAACTTTTTGAATATATTAACATTTTTCTCTTTTTACATTGTAAAGGTACAGTGAACACACAAGATGAAATATATGTAGAAGTGTTCAGGTTAGGAGCCTCGAGCTCTTGGCCACAGCAGGTCATTCATTAGGTTGGGGATGCTATAATAAAAGCATCTGAAACAGCACATTTTTCATTATATATATATATATATATATATATATATATATATATATATATATTTCCTTTGCAAAACTGAATTTAAACCTGCAGGCGATTGAGCGTTCATGAAAACAAAAATATTTTCATTTTTAGAAAGGCCATCAAATTAATACTAGAAGACACTCCCCCTCCTCATAGGTATACATGTTACAAGACTTTGTTCTTAAAGGTTTTATTGAGGACAATATTTTGACTTCCTAGACTACCATTATGCCATTATTCTCCCAGAACTGAAATGTAGAAATAGTATTAAAATGGATGTAGCTAATCAGGAAATAGACTGTACATATTAGAATAGCTCTTAAAGATATTAACTTGAGATATGAAAAACTGTTATGAGAGCACTGCACAGTAGCATAATTAAATACAATTTAGATTTCTCCTGAATCTGCCTTCCAAAACTATTTGTTTGAAAATCAAGTCCTTTATATCTCTCTGAATATGAAGCAAGTTCTTTTCAATCAGTAATACAATAGATGATTATTGTACTACTCACAGAAACCTTTAGTATTCATTAGGATTTCATTATGGAGTTAAGGAGGAAATGGAGAAAAGGAATTGCCTTCTGTCAAAAGAATTTACGTGTAGTTTGCTTCAAAAGACTGATTGCTACAGAAAGAAGAGGAAGATAATGTGATTTGTTAATGATAACTAAACAATATTCTGGACAACCTCATCATTAGTATCTCTCATTAGATTATCATTATTCAATGCTGAGAATATTTTGCATTTCCATTGTTACTCACACTTTCAAAGAGTCTGACACACTTCATTCCTACAGCCCCTCTGCCTTATTGGGAACAGCCCTACCACTTGCTGGGAATAAGCAGCTGCCATTAAAGTAAAGGGCAACAAATATTTGCTTAAACACATATGCACATACAGAAATTTTTCCTCTGAAAACTGGTAGTGTTCTGAGACAGCTGTTAGGTAATTGCCAGTTTGATCTGGGAGGTGAGTGCAGAAATCACCATCGGTCATTGTTTTCCATTCTGCAAGATTTATAATTTGTATGTTACTGTTTTTGTTGGCAAAGGCATACTCATAAATTTATGGATATCATTTAGAGAGCAAATTGAGTTTGCTCAAGAGAAATGCTTTGTAAAGTATAATTTGTGATTTATTTTTAAGTTTGTTTAGAGTTCAGGACTAGAATGGTAGATCCCAAAGCTATTTGATCTTAAGAATAATCTAGAGATTTTTAAAAAATGTTAGTATAAGGTAGAATTTATTACTGTCTCTCCCTCCCCTAAAATGATTGCACCTTCTTGCCCTTTACCATTTGACTTGTAGTACTGCCAGTGGGAGGAATATACTTTCCCTCCACATTAAAGGTGGGTTTGGTCATGTGATTTGAATTGTCCCATGCCATGTGAGCAACACTGATAAACCACAGCATGCCTTTGCCACCTTTCTTACTCCTTTTCTCTTACCATGAGATCAGTGTCGTCCAAATAGGGCTGTTCTTTCTGTCTTGGTCCCAGACATCATGGAGCAGGCACAAGTTGTCTCCACAGTGCCTTATGTGGATTTCTGACCAACAGTTGCTATTTTATATGACTAGTTTTAAAGTGGTTGCTATGCATCAGTTGACAGCAGAATATTAATTCCCCATTAGAACTGCTTTTCACTGCAACCTATAAGCTTGAGTATGTTGAGTTTTCATTTTCCTTAGTCTCTAAGTATTTTCTAATTTCCATTGTGAGTTCTTCTTTGATCTATTGGTTGTTCAAGAGTGTGCTGTTTAATTTTCACAAATTTATAAACTTTTCAGTTTGACTTCTGCATCCCACTGTGGTCAGAGAAGATATTTTGTATTATATGTACCTATATCTTTAAAAAACATTTTGAGGACCTGGCGCGGTGGCTCATGCCTGTAATCCTAGCACTCTGGGAGGCTGAGGCAGGAGGATCACTCAAGGTCAGGAGTTCAAAACCAGCCTGAGCAAGATCGAGACCCTGTCTCTACTAAAAAAAAAAAAAGAAAAGAAAAGAAAAAGAAAAAAAAAAAGAAATTAATTGGCCAACAAAAAATATAGAAAAAAATTAGCTGGACATGGTGGCACATGCCTATAGCCCCAGCTACTCAGGAGGCTGAGGCAGGAAGACTGCTTGAGCCCAAGAGTATGAGGTTGCTATAAGCTAGGCTGACACCATGGCACTCTAGCCCAGGCAACAGAGTGAGACTCTGTCTCAAAAAAAAAATTACATATATATATATATATATATATATATATATATATATATATATATATATATAGAGAGAGAGAGAGAGAGAGAGAGAATTTGTGGCCCTTATATGATCTGTTCTGGAAAATATTCCATGTGCACAATGTATATGCTGATGTTGTTGGGAAGAGTGCTTTGTATATGTCTATTAAATCTAGTTAGTTTATTGTGTTGTTTAAGTCCTCTATTTCCTTACTCATTTTATGTCTTGTTCTATTATTGACAGTGGGATATGAAAATCTCAAGCTATTATTGTGGAATTGTCTGTTTCTTCCTTCAACCCCTATTCTGTATGATGCCATCCCTGCTCTTTTTTGGCTACCATTTTAATGTAATATCTTTTTATTTTTTCCTCCGTTCACTTTCAATCAATTTGTATCATTGATATAAAATGAGTGTCTTGTAGACAGCATATAGTTGAATCATGTTATTTTTTATGCATTCTGCCAATCTCCTTTTGATTGGAGAGTTTAAACCATTTATGTTGAAAGTATAGTTGGACCTCTGGACCTCTGTATCAGTGGGCTCTACATTTGTGGATTCAACCAACTGTAGATCAAGTATATATATATAATTAATAGTTGCATTTGTACTGAATATGTATAGACTATTTTCTGTCATTATTCCCTAAACAATTGTGTGTAACAGCAATTTACATCACATTTATATAGTATTAGATGTTATAAGTAAATGAGATGATTTAAAGTATATAGGAGGATATTCACAAGTTTTATGGAAATACTACACCATTTTATATAAGGGACTTGAGCAAATTCCAATGCCGTGGAATTTGATAGTCAGGGGAAATTCTGGAACCAATCCTGAATGAATATTGAGGGATGACTGTAATTACTGATAAGGAGGGAATTCTGTCATTTTGCTGTTTGTGTTTTATAACCTTATAGTGTTTTATTCCTTATTTTTTGCAAATGTTTTCCTTTATGTTTAGTTTATTTTTGTAGCAAACACTTAAGTTCCTTTTTCATTTCCTTCTGTATATATTCTATATCTATTTGCTGTATAATTACCATGAGATTACATTCAGCATCCTAAAGTTATACCACTCTAATTTGAATTTATATCAGGTTAACTTCAATAACATACAAAAACTCTGCTCCTTTAACAGTTCTGTTCCAACCTCTTTCAGTTGTTTATGTCACAAAATTGCATTGTTATAAAGTAATAAATTTTTAGTGAATTATTTCCTTTAATTGTATAGAAAACAAATGTAGAATTATAAATCAAAGTTATAATGTACTAGCTTTTAGACTAACAACTGGTTTTTAAGGACTGAATTACTTGTCTCATATCTTATTTGGTATATTTACATTTAAGTTTATTCTGTATATAGAGTATTATTTAAGAAACTAAAAAGTAGAGTTACAAACTGTTGTTTCCATAATATGAGCTTTATAGTTGCTCATGTATTTACCTTTATTTAGATGTTTATTTCTTCATACCCCTTCAAGTTACTATCTAGTGTCTTTTCATTTCACCCTGCAGGACTCCTTTGAGCATTTCTTGAAAGGTAGATCTAGTGGTAACAAACTATCTCAGCATTTATGTATCTGGAAATGTCTTAATTTTCCATACTTTTGAAGGACAGATTTGCCAGATATAGGATTCTTGGTTGAGAGAGAAAGAGAGAGTGTTAGAGAGAGAGAAAGGGAGAGAACTGCTGTAAGTAATAAATTTAGATTCTACTCAGCAGTAGATGCTGTTTAGTGATCAAATGTCCATGAATAGGTATAACTCAATTTTGACCACTTTTCTTTCCAGGGAAAAATGACATCTAGATTCACTGTTCACCAACTTCCTTCCAAAGGATTTCTCTTCACTATTGTCTTTCTGGAACATCGCTGTGTTGAGATGTAAGTCAGCAGCACATCACTTTAGGCTGATGCCATTTTATATTGCAAAGATGCTTGTAAACAAAATTACTTTTTTCCCTCACTGGCCACAGGGACCTCTTATGAAGCCATTGTAAAAGGTCTCAGCAATACAATAGGAGTACACATCATGGGAATCTGAGCCACCTACTCATGCTAACTACTTGCACTTTTCAGGAACAGTACTCAGTCCATATTTAGCATTTCTATTTTGTGGTTACACATAATTAACCTTATGGATCAATGGATCAGACAACTCTAGTTCAATGTGAGCTGCATAGGTTTCACATTACTTAGTGCACTATGGATAAGTGTTTATTCTTTATAAAAGCCCAGTACCAGAAGCTACTTTTCAAAAATAAAATAGACACCAGCAGGTGAGGGTATAACTGTGTTTTAACATGAAAGTAGTCTACTGAGTCATAAGGCCCCAGCTATGGAAAAACTCTATCTTGCTCTGAACTCCACCTTTAGTAACAGGGGTGTAATTGTGGGGAATATTGTCTTAAAAAATCAAAGTGGTTGCCAACCATTGTGTTAGGTGTTGCAAGATGTCACTTTTAAAACTTCAGACCACTGGATCTCTAGAATCTTACCCAATGTGACAAGTTCCTAAATTATTTGGGAGTTAATTTTCCATGATTTTGCATTTGAATATCTCACTAAAACAGTTAGCATACTTGCTATTTCCTGCTCACCAGGTCCAATCAATAAGTATGTTCAATGTAGTGATCTCCAGTGATATTCTGTGGAAGAGCCATATGATCTGTTCCCAGAAGACTATATCATGACAGAGAAGACAAAAGTCAACTTCACCTTGAAGTTAGATTGAGAAGTGTTTTGCTGTTCCTACATGGCAAAAGTGAACTTCTATTTTCCCATCAATTGGTATGGTGTAAAAACTTCAATAGCTCTTATGAACCAGGTTTTAATGGCTGTGTGAATTTGTGAATCAGTTATCCTTTGCTATGTAATAATCAGCCACCTCCCAAAGTGGCTTAACACAATGATAGTTTATTAAGTCACAATTCAATAGGTTAGTAATTTGTGTTAGACTCAGATGGGCAGTTCTTATTTCTCCTGAACTCCTTCATGAAGTAGTAGGCAACTAGTGGCTTACTTGGGGCTAGATGATATAGGATGGCTTTAATTACCAGTCTCATGATTAACAGACTGCCTGCCAGGACATATCAGTTCTCCAACTGACCCCTTTAGCAGATTATCTGGGGATTGATTCACATGATGGCCTCAAATTTCTCAAAAGAAAGAGACAACAAGCTCCAATACACACGTGCTTGCATTATATTTGCTTATGTTCCACTGGCCAAAACAAGTTACATGATCAAGACCAGATTCAAGGAATGGAAGAATGATTATGCCTCTTAATTGGAGGTGATGCCTAGTCAAATGCAAAGGATTTGTATACAGGGAGGGGGATTATGGTGGCAATTTTACAAACTATTTATCACCAATTGTCCTAGTAAAGCAACCGTACCTAAAACCATAGCTGTAACTGAAGTTCCCATCTGACAAGGTTTACAATAACCCAGAATCATTTTCCAAGATCTGTTTGGTTTTTACCCAGTTCAAACTACTGAGTTCACTGTGCATAAGACAAGAATAATCACTACTACATTTTCAAATATTTTTATGGTGGATTGCATGTCTCCAATACTCCCAGAGATAGGTTGTTACTTTTGCTTGACTCTGTCCTAAATTCCAGGGACCACCATTTATCTTCTTATCATAAGAACCTTCATTGTACATGTTAGGGAGCCAATGAAGGATTCTGCCAGTTGTGAAGTATATTCCAAATATGCCTTTAGGAACTTAGGAAATAGTCATAAACTGGATCCATGAATCCACAGGACTTGGAGTAAAATGGACTTGGAGCGTTACACAATTTAACTCCTGACTCTGTAAGCTGCCATTTCACTTCAAGTATTTGGGTCACCAGGTATTAGCATTAATTTAGATTGTGTAATAATTCTTAAATGTTTGCCATTTGTCTGGTACACAGCCCACCTACTAAATGACAGGATGAACATTTGTGAAAGAATTAAATATGAGATTATGATATATATTAATACTTCTGGTGGAGTTGAGGGTTTTACTCAAGTGATCCTTACTTTTATTTCAATCAGGGTCTATGGATTCTTGATCTGGCTTAGGTCTAGGACCTTGGTTAGAGGGCATGACTTCCTATTTTTTGTGATCGAAATTAAGTTTCTGCTCAACAATCCTAGAAGTGTTTCCTTTTACAGATTAATTAGTAACATTCACATATCCTTGTAAATCGAAACACTCTGATAGCTACATCATTCCTTTTTCCCATTATGATAAGTTTGCTCTACCTTCTCTCTGATGGCTAAGTGCTGTCACCCAACCTCAAACATTTTTGGATCTCATCATTCTCCTTTCAAAATCAAAACTTCATTTTAAAAGTGGTCCCTCCTATCTTCAATCCTGACCTACAGGTGACAGCTAACACAAACCTTTGCAAGGATGCAGATATTCCCCTATATGATGAAGTTCTCAATGTGTACTGGAAGAAATTGTCTTATGGGCCCCTCAAAATACATACTTGGGTTGGATGAATGGCTACCGGTGATAATTCTCTTCTCCCACAGTGTTTGGGTTCCTTTTTCCATGTAATGCCAGAGTTCTTGCATCCCACCATCATTGAATAGGCCACTTCACTGTCCAAGTTTTGGTCAAATAACTAAGTGAATGTTTATATACCTTTAAATGCTCATGTTAACATATTAAATGCAGCATATATGAATGAATAAAACTGTATTTACAAATTCTGCCTTATCCAATAATATATCTGACCTTCCTTGTTCTAACCCTGAGAAATGCTAATTTAGCATTTAGTATATATGTATTAGTATTTAGTATTTAGAATATATGTATACTAAATATATGTATACTAAATACATGTATCCTAAATTCAAGGCAATATAAGTTAATAATATTCTACCATGTTTTTTTATATGCACTATCATTACCCAGAGTTGACCTTGACATTCTTCCACTAGTTATGGTTCTGAGGGTAATGACAGGTGGATAGGACAGGTCTCGAGAGGAATATGTAGGTATCACCTTTCGAGGCAACTGCCTCCATAGAGGCAACATCTTGCATAATGTACAATATCATAACCAGGGAAATGATGTTAATAAAATCTATTTACCTTCTTTTAAAAAAAAGATAACTGCCTTACTCGATATCATTAAGGATATTTAAGCAAAGGATGAGCAATGTCCTCAGAGGAGAGAAGGAAATGCTTCTGTTCTCAAGAAAAACACAGGGGTATTTTGGGATTCAGGGTTCTCAGATTATCCAAATCCTCCCAAATGACCTGATCTCAAGTATCAGGCCATTTCCAATTAATGCACTAACCTTAACATAATAGACATTGTGGGGCTATATATTCAAATTGCATTTTAATTCTCTGACCCACAAAATTACCTTTTGGATCTGTCTTCAACCATGTCTGCCATATAGCTACTAGAAATAAAGAGATATTTTATGGTCACCAATATAGTTTTTTGGATGACTACTAGTGCTTTGGCATAAGAGTTTATGTTTCTGAGATTAACATTTTATTTTTATTAGCTTTTCAACATCAACAGAACCAGCTCAACATTCCTAGTAGTCATAACTATGAGCATATCAGCCAAGTGTAGTCTTTACTTGATCACCCAAAGCCATCACTTCAATTGACATGTCATCCACAAAAATAACAGATAATAATTTAAATAAATGTAATGCTATATATACTATGGATTATAAGTATATATTTTTTCCTCTACTGGCAGGGAGATTATCACTGTATTTGAGATAATATAGGAGAGCAAACAAATTACAGGATAACATCAAGGATCTGTTTTTTGGATCCCTACTGATGGTATCGGTACTATTTCAGTTATACACATGCAGGAATACCAGAGCCTTCACTAAGTAGTCTGATAGATGAAATTTACAATATAGAAAAAGTTAACATGATCTTATAAAAGGTAAAAAATCAAACAAGATGGTGAGTAACCCAGAGACTAACAACAGCAGAAACCTCTCTCACCCTTAAACCAGGAGGGTAAAAGGAATATGCTCAAAGTTCTGGTCTAAAGTCTGTTAACACCTGGCTGGAGCTGTATTCATGAAAGAGATGTCAGAGATGACAAGTGCAGCAGGTAAGGGATGTGGATAGAGAAAGTAATTCCTTGCTTTCCCCTTCTTCATTTCCTTCAATTTTCTTTGAGTGCCTTCTATTGATGAAATCAACATGGGGACTAAGGAGCATAGAAGTCTGAGAAATGTAGTTTACAGTGAAAGAGTGAGAAAAGGATGTGAGGGCCAAAAGGCAAATAGGCTCATGTCCCAAATCTAACAAATAAACACATGGAAACAACGCATTTATGCATGATTGCTGAGAGAAAGCAAGACAATTGAATCGGTTTGCTTGGGTTCACTTAGCACACATTTGAACTTATAATCTACAAATGCTTAACCAAATTGCAAGTGGAATGGAAAAAGAGGCAGTTGGCCAGTTCTGCCCTAGTGACTTAATTCATTGAAAGCAAGAATATAATGAAGGTCTGTAGCAAATATGTAGAGAAAGTAAAGAGAAAAAGAAGCTACCCCTTTGTGTGCATGGGAGTAAGAGTCCACTTTCTTTTGCAGATTCATGAAGGTAGAAGTGAAGGAGGATTTAAGAAGAGGGAAGAGCTCAGGGGAGGGGGAGAGATAGAGAGAGAAGTAAGATAAATCCATCCAAGGGAAATGAGAGTGGGAGTAACACTGAAAAAAATCCTTCATGGGTTGAGGCAAATATATGCACTCAAGTGTAAGCTGTTTTTGCCTCCCAACATAAAATATTCCATTGAATAGCTTCATTTACTTATTAATCAATACTCAATACATTATTAGCAGTCACTCAGGTTATTTTTCCCTTTATTTTTTATTTCTTTGATTATAGTTGTTAAATTTTTATCCCTAAATCTTTCAAAAAAGCATATGAACAAACATTTGGAAAATACTTCTAAATGTTTACTTGTATATTTTTTGTATGCTCTTTCTTTGAAAGAGTTAAACTCATGGATTGCTCATATTGAGGACTTAATGATTTTCTTATACATTTGAATATATCTTTTATATAACACAATGAACATTTTTTACATATATTACAAACATTTATTATAATTTTTACTTTTGATTAATTTTTGATATGGAAAAGTTTAAACATTTACTAGTTATATTTGTTGAAATTTATGCTGTGTCTTGCATTTTCATTTAAATGTTAATGAGACAGAATATACATAGAAAAGTACATGCATTATAAATGTATAGGCCATTGAATCTTTACAAACTGAGCGTACAATATAATCATCACCTAGATCAATAAACAAAACATTATGCAGTACCCCCAGAGATCCCCTTCTTGCTTTCTTCCAGTTAAATCCTCATCCCTGCATATGGGTAACTATTATCCTGATTCTACAGAATGGATTAATTTCTCCTTTTATATTTAGGTAAATTATATCAAACAATATGAACTCTTTTATATCTGACTTCCTTTGCTCAAAATATTTGTCAGATTCATTCATACTATTGATTGTAGTTGTATATCATTCATTCTCATTATTGTGTGATATTCCAATCTATTTAATTTATTTATCTATTTAACTGTTGATGGGTGTTTGAATGTTTTCCAATTAGGGATATTATAAACAAAGTTTCTAGGAAATTCTATTATCTGCCTTTTGGTAAATATATTTCTCATGAGCCATTCAAGCAGGAGAATTACTAGATCCTACACTATGTATATGCTGAATTTTAGTTCTACTGTTTTTAACACTGCGAGAGTTTGACAAGTATCTCTTTTCATTTCCACTTTCTCTTTTATGTTTGATATTGTGTCACAATGTATTTCCCAAAGATGGCTGTGACGATACCTCCCATCCCACATGCTCTCTAAAATATGACTCTGTCACCTTTCCATCAGACAGGGGAGTCTATATCTCTTCCTGATGAATTTAGGCAGGCTATGATTACTTCAAAAGAAAGACTGGCATTGGCATATATGAACGCCTCTGATTTATGTATATTGATTTTGTAACCTGAGACTTTGCTGAATTCCTTTATTAAATCTAAGAATCTCATGGACGAATCCATGGGGTTTTCTAGATATCATATCATCAGCAAAGAGAGAGTTTGATCTCTTCTTCACCCACTTGGATGCCCTTAATACCCTTCTCTTGCCTGATTGCTATAGCTAGGACTTCAAGCACTATGTTGAATACAGGAGGATATAGTGGGCATCCTTGTCTAGTACCACATTGAAGTGGGAATGGTTTCAAGTTTTCCCCATTCAATATGATATTGGCCATGTGTTTGTCATAAATAGACCTGATAATTTTAAGATATGAGCCACCTATGCCTATTTTGTTAAGAGTTTTTGTCATAAAGGTGTGTTGGACTTTGTCAAATGCTTTTTCTGCATCTACTGAGAGAATCATATGGTCTTTGTTCTTGTTTTTATTTATGAAGTGAATTGCATTTATAGATTTGCATATGTTGAACCAGCCTTACATCCCTGGAATAAAGCCCACCTGGTCACAGTGAATTATGTTTTTGATGTGCTGCTGAATTCTATTTGCTAAAATTTTGTTGAGGATTTTTGCATCTTTATTCATGAGGGATATTGGTCTATAATTTTCTTTTTTTCTTGTGTCCTTTCCTGGCTTTGGTATCAAGGTGATATTGGCTTTGTAGAATGAGTTAGAAAGGATACCATCCTTCTTAATGTTGTGGAATAATTTCTGTAGTATAGGTATCAGTTCATCTTTGCATGTTTGGTAAAACTCTGCAGTGTAGCCATCTTGTCTGGGATTTTTCTATTTGGGGGGGTTATTAATTACTGCTCCAATTTCTGAGCTTGAGATAAGCCAAAACTCAAATCAAAAGTGCAATGCCTTTTACTATAGCCCCAAAGAAAATTAAGTATCTAGGAATATATCTAATGAAAGATACAAAAGATTTATACAAGGAGAACTACAAAACGCTAAAAAAAGAAATTGTAGAATATGTAAACAGATGGAAAAATCTACCTTGTTCATGGATTGGTTGAATCACTATCATTAAAATGTCAATATTACCTAAAGTGATATACAGAATAAATGCAATCACCATCAAAGTGCCACCATCATTCTTTACAGA
Organism: Microcebus murinus; assembly: GCF_040939455.1. NCBI lineage: Eukaryota > Metazoa > Chordata > Mammalia > Primates > Cheirogaleidae > Microcebus > Microcebus murinus. Next base: position 42,786,970 of record NC_134113.1, on the reverse strand, counting down.
TCTAGAAAAAATGATTCTTCACTTTGTATGGAACCAGAAAACACATCATATAGCCCAAGCAATCTTAAGTAAAAAGAACAAACTGGGAGGCATCAGTCTTCCTGATTTCAAGCTGTACTATAAAGCAATAATTAAATCAGCCTGGTACTAGCACAATAATAGAGGCATCAATCTTTGGAACATGACTGAGATTGCAGAGATGAAACCATCTGCATATGGTAACCTAATCTTTGATAAAGCAGACAAAAATATACATTGTAGTAAAAAATCTTTTTTCAATAAATGGTGCTGGGAAAACTAGATAGCCACATGCAGAAGAATGAATCTGGATCCCTACCTCTCACTTCTCACAAAAATCCACTCAAGATGGATAACAGACTTAAACCTAAGGCTTAAACTTAAGAATCCTAGAAGAAGTTATTGGGAAGACCCTTTCAGTCATTGGCCTAGCCAAAGAATTCTTGAAGAAGACCCCCCAAAGCAATCACTGCAGCAACAAAAATAAATAAATGGGATCTGATCAAATTTAAAAGCTTCTGCACAGCCAAGGAAACTATCATTAGAGCAAATAGACAACCTACAGAATGGGAGAAAATATTTGTTCTCTACACTTCTGATAGAGGGCTGATATCAAGAATCTATCTAGAACTCAAAAGAATTAACAAGAAAAAAATCAAACAACCTCATTAAGAAATGTGCAATGGAAGTGAAAAGAAACTTTTTCAAAGAAAACAGAATAATGGCCAACAAACATATAAAAAATGCTCAACATCTCTAATCATTAGAGAAATGCAAATCGAAACCACAATGAGATATCACCTAACCCCACTGAGATTGTCTTCTATCAAAAAATCCCAAAGCAACAAATGCTGGCAAGGATGTAGGGAGACAGGAACACTCTTACACTGCTGGTGGGACTGCAAATTAGTGCAACCTTTGTGGAAAAGAATTTGGAGATACCTCAAAGAGCTAAAAATAGAAATACCTTTCAATCCAGCAATAGAATTATTAGGCATCTACCCAAAAGAGCATGAAACATTCTATTATAAAGACATCTGCACCCGAATGTTTATGGCAGCACAATTCACTATTGCAAGGATGTGGAAGCAACCCTAGCACCCATCAATTAATTCATGAGTAGATTATTAAAATTTGGTATATGTTTACAATGGAATATTACTCAATCTAGGAAATGACAGTGAGTAGCTTCGCTTATATTATCCTGGATTAAGCTTAAGCCCATTATCCAAACTGAGATGACACAAGATCAGAATAATGGGCTCCACATGTACTTGCCATCAAATTGGTACTGACTGATTAACACTATGGTGCTCAAATGGTGGTGGTGTTCAGCAGGGATTCGGGTGTTGGAGGGGTAGACCCACATCTGAGGGATGTGGTGAGCATTGTGGAGGGGAAGGGCATACCTCTAACCCTTGCCAGGGAGAGGCGAATATATAAAATGCAACCAAAATGTTTGTACTCTCATATTTCCTTGAAATAAATAAGTAAATAAAAAGAAAGACTGGCAAAAATGAAGCTATGTGACTTCTGAGGCTATGTCATAGTAGTCAATAAATAGAAGTTCTGCCTTATCTGCCTAGCTACTTGATGTTTAGTCCCAAGCCCCCAGGTAAGAAGTCCAATTACCCTGTGGCTGCCATGCTGTTAGGAAACACAGGCCATATATAGAGACCACACGTGGGGGCCCTGATGAAAAGCACTAGCTGAGGTCCCAATCAAGGGCCAGGGAAATTAATAGTGACCTCCAGATGATTCCAGCCCCCACCCACCACTGGCTGTTCAGTTTTCCCTACAGGGTCCCAGATATTGGCAAGTTTTATTTCTCTAAATTCATAAGTAGTTTGTTACACTGCAAGAGTAATTGGAAAAATAGTTTAATTTTAAATTCATTAATTCATTTGTAATTTAATTTTATGGTTTGAGGTAGTTATCTATTTTATTACATATAATTATATCACTGGCCCCAATTATTAAAAATATTATCTTGTAATAGCCGGGCGCGGTGGCTCACGCCTGTAATCCTAGCTCTTGGGAGGCCGAGGCGGGCGGATTGCTCAAGGTCAGGAGTTCAAAACCAGCCTGAGCAAGAGCGAGACCCCGTCTCTACTATAAATAGAAAGAAATTAATTGGCCAACTGATATATATATGTAAAAAATTAGCTGGGCATGGTGGTGCATGCCTGTAGTCCCAGCTACTCGGGAGGCTGAGGCAGAAGGATCGCTGGAGCCCAGGAGTTTGAGGTTGCTGTGAGCTAGGCTGACGCCATGGCACTCACTCTAGCCTAGGCAACAAAGCGAGACGCTGTCTCAAAAAAAAAAAAAAAAAAAAAAAAATTAAAAAAAAAAATATTATCTTGTAATAAATTTTAAATTTTTAATTTCTATTTTTTGGTATAGTATAGCCTATAAAATCTACTTCTATATATTATTTATCTGTCTATATATATGTAAGTACTATATTGTAAAATTATTTAATTTTTATTATATGTTTTAAGATAGACTTTATTTTTTTAATTTATTTTTAGTTTTATTGTAATCATACTTGTTCATGGCTTCAAATGAATATGCTATCTCATTTTTAATCAAATTATCAATTTTGGTTTCAATAATGTCAGAAGTATTTTGTTTAATAAAGCATTAGAGCCATTATCATGGGCTATAAAATAATTTTTGAATCAGTAATGAATCCAAGCATAACGTGACATTCTGCTATCCTAGAAAGTGCAATATTCTGCCTATTTTACATGGTTGTATGGAATTGAAGTATTACCACAGAGTTAGATTAGGTGATCTTTAAGGTTTTTTCCAACTTTGAAATTCAAAATTGATACATAGTCAATTTCTGGCCACAAATAACAACTTCACATTAACGTTATAAAATTGTGAAATGGGAATAAGATCACTCTACATTTGCAAATGGTTGGAAGATCCCCACTCCTGGGCTTTGCTTTTAGTGGTAGTCACTCTTTTATAATTAATTTCACTCAAAATTTTCGAAATTTTGTGAAAATAAGCCTAACAGAGATAGTAGGCAATTAATTCAGAGAGAAAGGGGTTCCTTTCCATATTTATTTGTTTTTAGTTTTAATCTTTTTACAACTAAAAAATGCATATGTTCTTCTATTAACTGGTTGGTGATCTGATTAGCACAGCCAAGTATTAGGTTTTATATTTCTTTTAATTTATAGAATAACACATTCAAACTTCATAACCAAAAGCACCGATTCTAATGAGGTGCAGAGGAGAACCCCTTTAACAATCTATGAGTTCTTCACTCTTATGTGTACAGTTAATTTATTTCATTCATGAAATCATAGATTTTTCAGTTCACTGTCCATTTCTACTCAGGGTAAAAACATAAAGGTCAGCAAGAAATGGTTAGTGACCAGAAAAGCTGCAAATTAAGGAAATTTAGAAAGTGTGAAATTGTACATTTTCATCTTTTCATACTGCCTGGGAAAATTTCTTTATCTTAAGTCTCATATTTAAAAAACATATCAAAAGTTTGGCAAAATGTTTGTTTCCAAATACATGAAATGTGACTAGCTTACTCTAATGTAGACTTTTGCCTGGCACTATTTTAGGTATAAAGAAACATATAATTCACAGGAATCAGCCGCGACAGTACAATGTTGGATGATAGAGAGCTTTTGAATATATAAAGTTCAGCATTTCCCCAATTGGGTTTAAACAGACTCCCCTTAGGAGCAGTGTCTGCCATAGAGTATTTATTACCTTGAATAATGTGACAGAAAGAAATGGAACAAAGAAAATGATTTTTACTAAATAAAAGCAGCCATCGACTCTCAAAAGATAAACTATCCATATTTTAGGAAGAACACAGTTCACTAGAAAATCCTGGTGTTTTAATGACAATTTTGAAGATGCAGTTTTTATATGCACTGTGCAAAGCAAGCACACAGATTCAGTTTCACAGCTCAAGTGTCCACAGCTAGACATCTAAAAATTGTCAAAATCTACAAAACGGTATTCCTTTTGTTAGTTTTGCCTGAACAAGCAAGGGAGGCCAAACTCCCCAAGCGCAAGTTCTCAGTACAGACAGGAACAATAAATAAGAGTGGCTCCTAGAGCAACCAAGGCAGAGATGAAAGCTCAGGGAGATCCAGGGACCACTAGGAGCTGTCATGATTCACTGTGCTCTCGTAAGACAGGAAGCCTAAATCACGTCAGGTCATCGAGCTTCCAGGAAAATCAGCTGCTGGCTTGGTTTTCCCCTAATCCCCAAATTTGTAAATGGCTGAAGATTATTATTTCATGGAGGAAAAGCACATTAACAAAGAAGAGCTATTTTTCAGAAGCTTAAGTAGAAAGGGAGAAAAGTTGTTAGAAATTATTTCCCTGTCTCTGACCTATTTTTTTTTTTCTTCCTAATGGAAATTTTGGGTCTTTTTTTCTGGCTCAAGATAGGCTTATTGGATTTGTTGCTCAAGGAAAACTTGAATGCTTATAAGGTGGAGAGGAAGTATAGATACAAGATAAAGTTCAGGAAGTGCAGATTGATATAAATTTAAATGCCATGTCTCTGCATATCACTTACTTGTCTAAAATTTCAAATACCCCTTTTTAATACCCTAAAGTCATCTTTGAAATATTAAAGGCTCTTCTACTTTAAGACAATTGCTTTTTATTCTATTGGTAAATTATATTGTCACTTGGCAAAATATCCTTTACTTTTATTGTCAAGTTGCTCAAATGTGCTAGGCATCACGAGAAGTAGGACTTTGTGATCTAGACCCTCTGTGATTGATTTTGAAGACATACGGCCGTGATTATAAAATTAGTCCTCAAATGGGCTGACTCTCCATGGTGCAGCTGCTGCTCCTTTTATGGCTTCTGAGTGCATTATATTGCTTGTAGAAAAGCAACGTTTAGAAGCAACAAGAGATAATGTATTAGAAGCCATGTAAATCAGCATATATGTATCAATTTTCAGTGTGATTTCAGAGTACTGCTGTGAAATTCTATGCAATACCTCATAATAGATACCTGTGAAAGTCAACACCAATATAATAAATAATTCAGGAATGCTAAAAATTATTATGCACTTAGACAAATAACCAGTAAAATTCCAGACACCAGAGAAAGCAATAGTAATCAATGTTGCTTATGACATCATCTCCCTCATGGAGGTATTCATTGCTCCTTGGTTCATTGAATAAACTCTTTGGGGTTTAGCTTTATTAACATAAGTTGTCATAAGAACACTTATCTCAACCTAAATTGGAAAAATAGAAATGCTCAAATTAAACTCATATTTAACATATGAAACTTCCAGACGACACTCCCTTGACAGTGAATATAATTCAAATATATTATATTTTCTTATGTTTAGCAGAGCTTTCAGCTATCTATCCCAAACACGAGAGAATGAATCATTTTATTTTTGCCCCTGCAATTTAAACGATGCAGTGAATAGTAAACCTTATGCTTTCTAAATTTCTCAGTGAAATGCAATTTCATTTATTGGTCAAGAGGCCCATAAGAATGCTCCTTACAAAAACCTTCATTTTATTGAGAGAGAAAAATAAATCACATAATTTAATGCTTCCTTTTCACAAGATAAATCATCCTTTAAAATATGTCTATGTATCTTGAGAAGCACAATTTTATTTTAACAGTATGTGACTCCGACTCCATGTGCTTCAGCCTTGACTTAGTATGTTGAGCCTTGGGTGGGTGTGATCTCTTGTCTAGGGCAGTGTTATCCCCCAGGAGTGCCTGATACTGTGGAAAATGTTCTTCACATTTGCCATCCCTTCCTCATATTTTTCTTTACTTTGTGATGCAACTCACATCAGCCTTTTTAGTAGTCCATAGGAAATTCCTTTGATTCCAGGTAATGATGGTCACTAAAGAAACTATTTTCAAAAGGAAATTCCTTATCTCTATAGGATTATAAGATAGCCCAAGCAAACTTTTTCATACATCAATAAAACTGTATAAAGCCCATCATCTTCAGTTTTCTATGCAGTTATAATATCTGGGAACAATGAAAATCATGAGAAAAAAACATTGAAAACTATATATTGGTATTTACATATGGTCATTCTACATATAATTGCCATGGGCCATACCTACAGGTCTAGGAGATATATTTTACAGTAGCATGGTGCTTATCATTTCAGCAGATATTCCTAATAATCACAATTTTGTGAAAAACATTGAGAGAGATAAATTGATTTTTATCTGCTATACTGAAAAGACTCTATATTGTTCCATATTTGTTTTTATCTATTAGAATAATATATTTACCAAAAAATGTTAATATTAAGATTAGTGGACAACAAAATAACCTTCTCATTTGTTTTTTAAAGGATAATATCAGTCATAAAATCTTAGGATAATAAAACATCATCTACAAAGGCTAAATTATCGAGTATCCAAATTAAGAAAAAATAATATTTTCATGAATAATAATCTAACTCATGCTTTTGTTTTTGATGTAAACTATTTTTTTTTATTAAAATGCCTGAACTTGATTGAGGTCATTACCAGCTTTAAAAAGGAAAATGCATCTGATCTATGCAGTAGTTTCGGAATTTTATAGCCTTGCATTTCACAGAAGAAACCCTTGTCTAGTCACTACTTCCATACCCTGACTCTGTAATAAATACATAAGTTATAGTCTCATAAAAATTTATCTTTAAAAATAGACATGTAGATTGAACCCTGGCTAATAAATTCACTAATTGTTTTGCCTTAGTGCAGCTATTAGTCAGGATTAAATATTTAGCAGCTCTATCTTTTTAAGACTCTTTTCTAATGTTTCTATAGGGACACAGTGATGTCATGGGTTGCTTTTGGTAAGGAAGGAACTCATTGAGTCACTTACGGTTCTATTATATGACAATGGGATGTGGGGATGGTTAGGGGAAAACATTAGCTCTTTCATAGATAGAAGATTGGGAAGAAGAACATTAGCTCTCTTAGGGAAACTATTGCAGCAATTTTAAAAGGAGATAGCTATTGGAATGTGAATATATTAAGTATATACATTTCTATATGTTTCCCTGAAATAAAGTATTTTAATGTAATACAATATAAAATCTCAGTAGATATTTATAAATAGTAATTATGATCGAATAAAACTTCAATATAGATTAAACTACATGTCTCATTTAGTTACTATGATAGCAATGCCTCTATTAATACATGAAGCACATCCTGAAAAAAACCCTCCCAAGACAACAAAAACAAAGTGTATTAATGCTTTTAAAGAGCTGAGTAAAATTGTAAAGTTCATATGGTTATTATAATAATGTAGAGCCACTCAGACTGTCTGATGTCTGATTCTTACAAGCTCTCACAGCAGAACTAAGACTTACAAGGGTCTTTATCTGTTTTGATCTGAGAAAAATGTTGTCTAGGCTTTCCTTGCTATTCAAGGAGAGAAGAAAAATGTTTCATTTTTCTACCAAATGACAAAATTGGGAATATGCCACTTGTATTCTCTGAGAAGTGAGGATATTTTCATGTGGCATGTGCTTCCTTTAGAGATTCATCAAAACACTGACATAACACACAATTTAAGTGTTTCTTAATGCACTACAGTGACAGTTTTAATTCATATTCATTACTTACACAGAGTACTATAATGGTGTAAGGTTAAAAACAATCAGTCTATGTAGGTTATTTCACTAGTGTGCATTTTCCCAGGGAAAGGTTCAGGCAAAATGGCTAATTTGTTCATTATTTTGTTTGCATTCTTTTGTCTTTTTGCATCTTTAAATAGATAATTGATAAATAAAGAGCAAGCTCAATCAACACTGCAACATATGTAAGCTTTATGAATGCACATCATACTTATGGGTTTGAGACCTTAAAGACCTTTCACCTTCTCTTACAGACCCTTGAGAATAAAGTAATTGAGGAATTTGAGAGGCTATTGATTGAAAGCACTGTGATCTCTCCCCAGGTGCACTGAGACCAAAAAAAAAAAAAAAACAAAACAAAAAAAAACCGCATATGGAGAAAGAGCTTGGGCTTTATCTATTTGCTTTCCAAAGTGATCCAAACAAAGAGATTGAGGAGAAGGGAGTACTATGTCCCAATTTAGGTTGATACAGATTTTTGGTTTTTAGTACTTTCATTTTGGGATTTTCACCAACTGAGCATTTTAGAGAATATTAATCTCTACAAAAGTAAAATGGAGGTTTTTTTTAATGGCTGGCGGGGGGTGGATTAAGCAGAAGTACCTTGAAATAACCTGCTATTTCAAGTACATGTAATATAGTGAGCCCTTTGATTATTTGATTAGAAAAAAAAAATCTTCCTTACCTGCAAATACAGGAGTTGACTAATAATTTGATCCAATCCTTTGATGCTGTAAAATACTTTTTCAAAGAGCCTGTAGAGTGAAAGTCAGTGAACAGAAACAGATGTGGTCTTAAATATGAACCATAGTACCCTATGGAAACACTACTATCTTTTTATAAGTTATTATTATAAAACCAAGTTATGTTTTTAAAAATAAATTTTAATAAATGGGCTAGTAATTTCCCTTGATTAATTCAGATGAAGAAACTCAATTTTTTTTTTGACATAGTTATTAGTAAGAAGGTAATGTAGCAATGTGGTAAAAAATACCATCAGTAAGAAGTAGTAAAAGTAGAAACTGACATGTCTATTAAAGGAATAAAATTTTCTAAACACCAAATTGGACATATAACTAAACTATTTTAAATAGTTTCTCTCACTTAAGAACACTTAAAAATCTCTGATAAAAGAAGAGATATAGAAGAGTATCTCTTTGGCTTACAAAACCAATATGTGGATAAAACTTTGTTGACAAAGTATAGACATTTTAAAACTATGTAATACAAATCCTTATAAAAGCTAATAAATAATTAATATCTACAATTTAGGCTCTTTGCCTATGATAAAATACTAAAGCATAATTTAATATCCTCAGAAAATGAACAAAATTTTCAAAAGTAGGTTTAAGTAAGTATTCAATCAACCTCTTTAGCTTTTTTATGTAAAGAGTTTTGGTTTTTACATGTAGGACACACACATGTTGTTTACTTTCAATCTGTGAATTTCCAAAGCAACAGAAGCAGAAAAAAAAAATCCCAGGAAGGCATATCCTGTGGATCTCTCTTCTTGACACATAATTTGTAGGTCTTGATGTGGCTGCATTGATAAAATGCTGGGCGTGTAATGAAGTGAAAATGAAGGCCGTCCCACTGCCTGGCTTTCCGAACACGCTTAGATTGGCTATATGTTCACAAATCAATGATTTTCTCATTGAAAGATAATACATTTTAGTAATGCTAGAGAAGTTGGAAGCTACAGAGGTCACTGTAGGGGGTTAAGGAAAGCTACAGCAGTTGTCAGAACAGCAATTATTCCTAGGTGAACTTGGTTTGATAGAAGGAGTAACAGTCTTGCTGGGCTGGAATTGCTTTTCTATTTGATTAGGCTTATCAGTAATTAGAAGAAAGTGTTAGAGGAAACCAGGGATTGGAGAGAGAGTTCTCTGGGGCTGTCTTTTTATGACAAAAAGTATCAAATCAAATATCATCGGGCAGTTTTGTCTACATTGTACTAAATAAGCTATTTTAAGTTTATATAAAGCCAAAAATTGATTGTTCATGAATGCTTAATGGGAACCTGTACATAGCTGCATGTCAATTTGAGAAAAATAGCATAATAAAAAATTATGATTCAGTATCTTTAAAGAAAACCCATGAAATACAATTGATAAATTAGTAATTACTTCTGGGGAATGATTTCATTTACTGTTTGTGCATGTAGACACAGAAGAGCTCTTCTAATTTTTAGCTTGTTAAGAAAAATCACATAGCAAAATTTCAACTAACTGTAAATAAAAAGCAGTGTAGAGATTTGCTCAGTCCCTGGACAACTGTAGTCTTGCTTCTTGACTTCTGTGAAGATAAGACTTTCTTTAAGTCTTCTTTTTAAAATATATATACTAGGTCATATTTCATACACAAAATTATCCTGATACCTGATCATACTTCCATATATCCTCTTTCCTCACTTGGTTTAGTCCCACTAAGTCTATCCTTTAAACAGATTATGAATCACAGAATTTCACTTTTCAGCTTTTCTTTATTATCCCTTTAGCTGCATGCCTTTCCCTAGTCCTTCCTCTCCAACACAGATGCTATAAACTAGTTCATCACATCAACTACACTTGCCTGTACTATTCTACACATTATTGTTCCATTGTCTGCCCATCCAGCCAGCATTGCAGAACCCTAACCCAAATGAGTCCAATGATCTCTTCTTCCTATTCATGATCATGAGAACCTGCTGATATAGAAAACTTTGCAATCACGTGGACAGACGCTTTTCTAATTTTATGTTCTTTAATTTTGATCTCTCAACTACACACACAAATTCACTTTCCCCTTTTGTTTAGTAGCTTTTTCTTCAAGATTTTCATTCAAATCTCCATTTTTTAAAAAATATTTTTATCCCTCCAACTTTCCCATTAATCTTCTCAGGTGTCCTCACCTCTTTAATGTTAGTGAAAGGGAGATCTTCAACTTCCTCCGGCATCTTAGAACAAAGCAACATCTGTATTCATCCTTTTTTTTTTTTTTTAATAGAGCAAATGCTTCATTTGCTTGTAATTGTCATGCTGCAGCCTTCTTGGGACCTTCTTCTACTGAATATTCTTTTTATTAGCACTGAAACACCTTCAAATAAACAATAAGCAACACCTTCCACCAATAAAAAACAGTTTTTTAAATTCTCAACAATTCTATAGTACTCAATAGATATTGATATCTTTCTTCCCTTTACAGAAAAATGTTTGAAAGAGATGTGTACACTCTTTTTCTCCATTTCTTCATTTTCCACTCATTCCTTTACCTGCTGTGAAATGGTTTCCACTGCTTAAATTTCATTGAAATTGCTCTTTCTGAGATCATTGGACAACTAATCATTAAATCTAAATGTTTTGAATTTTCTTATTTGAGCTCTCTGCACCATTTGACTCTATTACACCCTATCCACTTTGTATAATGCCCTCTTTTCTGAGATTCGCTGGTGCCACATTCTTCTAGCTTCTTCCTACTTCTCTGTTTATTTCTTAATGCTATTTTATTTTAGACTCTTCTTTCTTGAATATTAGTTTCTCTATGATGGATTCTGCATTAGACTCTCTTACCTTATCTTTAACTAGACCCTCTTATCTTATCTTTAGACCCTCTTATCTTATTGTTAACACTCCCTGGATAATCTCATCTCCTCCTAGGGCTTCTATTAGTATCTCTTCTTAATGTTTCTGTATTAGGAATGCATTCAGTTACAAGCAAACACACACTTTGGCTACCATGGCTTAAGTAAGAGGGGATATATTGTTATTGTTATTATAATCATTATTATTATATAATATAAAGTCTAGAAGGAAGACAGGGCAGGGTTTGTGTACCTTCTCAATGTTTCTTTTCTATCTTTCTGCTCTGCCATCCATAGCATCTAGTGTTCTTAGCTCCACATTAAGCTTAATGTGGAGGGTTCAAGGGTTTAGGATAAAGGTCTGGACTTTATAAAGGAAGAAAGCGAAGAGGAGGCACATTAGAATTTATTTATGCCTAACTGGCCTTAACTGTGACACATGCTGATTTGTACCTTTATTGGAGGACAAGAAATCAAGTTTTAGTTAGAACAGCTTCTATAGTAGATGTAGACCATGGAAAAATAGAGTTCAATATGCTATTTGGTACAACTATTAATACAATGTCTGCTATTCTCTCAGATGTGTCTCTTCATCTATACTGATCACTCCTTCGACCCCTTGACCCCTATATTGTGTGCATGTGTGTGTGTTTGTGCACCTCCAGACTGTCCATACACACACACACACACACACAAACATGCACATGCTTACAATCATATGCTATCTATAACCTGGATATTTTCATTTGACTGTCTTTTATGTATCTTATATGCAGTACACCCCACAGGAACTGACTCCCATCTTTCAATCCTAAACATCTTCTCTTGTGTTACTTTTGCAGTGAATGATACCCCCATCCATAACCCAGGCTGGGCACTACAGTTGACACTTCTGTGTCCTCTATACCACGTCTTAAATCTGCCAATCCTGACCCTGACCCAATTCTGTCTAAAACGTTCTGACCCCACTCTTAATTTCAGTCTGAACACCTTGTCCAAAACAAAAGCTCCCTTGGCTTCCAGACATTTTCCTCCTTAAAAATTTTTTCTCTGACAGGACAGCCACAGTGATCTTTCTGTATAGTAATTTGATTAAAGAAGAATGTGTGTTTGTGTGTGGGTGTCTGTCTGTCCACTTGCAGCAGTAAAGGAGAATAGCAAGGGTGTTAAAAAAATAGAATAAAAAGCCCTGCTTTTTTGCTTTGGACCTTAGCTACTTTTTCTGGGAGCCTATACTTTTGACGTTACTGTGTACTACACTATACCATTCCATAAATTAATCAGAAGTCATATTTAATTTTATTTTGGCTCTTTTTTGCCCCCCTGTCTATTTGCCAAAACTTAGGGAAATTAGTGGTTAGCATCCCAAAACTTCTAAAATTTTCTAACTTGAAGTCAGTTCCTAAGGGATCCTTATATCTTAGAATCATGGTAGAGATAATGTCAACTTCTTTCAGTAATTCTCAGAAACTTATAATTTCTCCTGTATTCCCTACCCTAGTTAGGGTTGCCAGACTTAGTAAACAGAATATTTTATCTGGTAGTGCAAACCTCATTGAATTGTCCAACACCAGATTTCCATAGCACAAACTGGCTATGAGCATTAAACTTGTCTTAGCTCTTTGCTTCCCCTTCTTCATTTAGCTTATTTTTACTATTTACGCTATATAAATATCTCTCAATGTCTAAAATTTTTGCTTTCTCACTGCCAGAACCCTCAATTAAATTGCCACCATCTCTCACTTGTCCTACTGCTAGAGGCTCTCGGCTGCTTTCTCTGCCTCCAGACTCGCATCTCTCCATCTCACTCTACTGCACCCAGAAAACTCTTTCCAAAGTGCAAATCTAATGATACAATTTAGTCACCCTTCTGGATGAAGTCTAAACACCTTACATGAGAGCGTGTGAGAGAGCTTGGCACATTGGAAGACATAACAAAAGACAAATGCAGAAGGAAAAGGAGGAGGGGAAATGAGTGTGGGTGACTGAAGAACACAGTCACTGATTACTAGCCTTTCACAATCAAGAGGCCTTCTTTTTCCCTCTGGGAAACTTGCCATCAGCCTAGAAGAATGGGTTAGTTATCTTTCTCATGCTTTCCATTAGCACCTTGTACTTTTCTGCCACTAGTTAACATCTTGCCCTACCCCCATTCCAGTTTATAATTTATCTGCTTCACCAGCAGGGCCATATCTGTCTTATTTATTTATCCTCACTGCCTTGCACATTGCTTTTATCCTATAAGGTACTCAGGAAATGTTTGTTAAATGGATGAATGAATGCATTTACCTATCAGGAAAAAAAACAAAAACAGAGCTCTGATTATGTTATTCCTCTGCCTAGAATTTGTTTTATTTTGGGACCTTAGAGAGCAGAGCTTGAGGCAAAAAAATAATCTCTTGTAATTTTATTATTAAGTAATGCAACTATAAGTAATCTCAAGTGAGGGAAATATTGAATGAAAGGAGGGAAGAAAGGAGAGCCAATATGAGGGTGAAAGCTGCCTACCACTTGATATCCAGAGCATCTGTCTGTTAACTTCATAGATTTCAGAGGCTGTATGAATTGTAGGTTTCTAGGCCATTCTTCCAGGGGAATGAAGGGGAGACAGTTTATCTTCCACCTTCTGTATTCCATTGCTAAAATTTTCCCCAGTACTGCTCTTAGATACAAGCACAGGGGCCCTACATTTTACAGGGTTCCATAACATTTGCTCCTTCTCTGGCTACAACCTTCACATGCAAATTGAGAAGTTCACCAAACATGGGGGATTTGCAGCATACCTGGAATGAATGTCCACCTTTTTTAACCACACTTTGGGTACCTGGAATCCTGAAATTTTCTCCTTCAATAGCTCCAAGAATTCTTCTAAGGTTTGTACATGCCTTTTTCCCTAGTCTGCCCTCCCATGACAAATTACAATATTGGTGCCTGCACCTCTAAACCTGGGAATTAGCTATGAAGCAGCTGTTGGTGCGGCATGTGATCCAAGCTTGAATGATTGATTTGGGTGTTCATACAGGTACATATGAGGTCATTCATGGTTACATGACTGAGCGAATGGAAGAGAAAGAATGGGAGTGGGCTCATGAACCATGGACAAAGTCTATCATGTTTTTATTCTGTGGTGGTTCAAAGTTCAGAAATCCACAAATTTTTTCATGTATCTCCATATAAAAGGTAGGGCCTAACTCCCTTCTGCTTCAGTGTGGCCTACATTTAGTGACTCACTTCTAATCAGTAGAATGTGGTGAAAATGATGGTGTGCAACTCCTAAGATTAATACGTAAAATGCTTTGTAGCTTTCTTTATGCCCATTTCTTGGATCATTTGCTTTGGGTGAAGCTAGCCATCATGTTATAAGGACACTTAAACAGCTCAATGGGAATATCTTTATGGCAAGGAACTGAATCCTCTTCTCTTGCCCCAAATCAGCAAGGAATTGATGCATTCTGGTAATAGCCTTAGAGTGAGCCATCTTAGAAGTAAATCTTCCAGGCCCAGTAAAGATTTTAGGAGATGACAGATCTGGCTGACACGTTGATTAAAACACCATGAGATATTCAGTGATACAATCCCCAAGCTAAGCTGCTTCTGAATTTCTCATTCATAGAAACTTTGAGATAATAAATGCTTATTGTTTTGAACTGCTAAATTGTGGGGTGATTTGTTACAAAGCAATAGGTAACTGCTACATACATGAAATTATAAAGAGTCTGAAAATTTTAATTTCAAATTAGCCTTTTAGAGTGTTATGAAGGTAGGATGATGAAACATATTTCATTCAAGAACTTGTTAAGTTTATTTTAAATTCTTAACATTTAACATATTTCAATGCATGGAATGACACATCCATTTGTACTCTTATCCTTTAAGAATAGGCCTAGACTACATCCCATATTCCTGGGTTGCATATGCAGAGGTACCAAGCAGATCCTATGAAATGTTTTGCCTCAACTGCAACAGGGGAGCCCTTGTGTGTGAGGCTAAAAGCACTCAGTAAAGACTTGAACCTGGGTATGTTTGTTTGTCCATGAGTAAAATTGTTCTGAACCCATGAAGAGTTAATTTCTGCAGCAGCAGCTGAGTTGGGAATAAAATGGCCCAGGGTCCCAGAGATAAGTTGGCCCAAATGGTTTTGCAGTGGTATGTAAGTGTTGTCTGACATAAAATCCTTTAGTGGTTCCCCATTACCCTCAGTATAAATATTGACACTTTAAGATCTGGGTCCCTTGTTACTGTCTTTCCTCATCTAATGGCACTTCTGCACTATGCTATAAGCTCTTGCAATGCTGAACTGCTTGAGATTCCCCAAATGGCCACACTCTTTTTTTCCCTTGGTGCCTTTGAATGTGCCCTTCCATCTGTCAGGAGTATCCTTCACTCTCCTTCTCTCTTAGTTAAAAGTCCTATCAGTAAATCCTCTCAGAACCCTCTGTGATCCATTCACAACTCTTTCTGGTGCTCCCACTCATTCTTCCATAACACACTGCACTTATGTGTTACTGTTACATTATAATGTAACCACATGGTTACTTATCTGTACTTACAGTCAGAGACTATAATGTCCTCAAGGGCAGAGTCTGTGTCTCATACATTCTTGACTCCCCAGTGATATACATAGCACCTGATACATACCAGGTTCAAATCATATTTAGAATGTAAAATTTCAGTGAATCTATGATATGATTTTGTAGAAGGATTTGAATTTGTTAAAATTCTAGGGAAAATACTTGAATTCTGTTTAAAAAATGATACTGTGTAAAAAGTAAAACATAACGAAAACAGTAATGGCCCAATGCCTTATTCGTGTACAATGGTGTTTTAAAAGAACATCTTTCAGAGGTACTAGAGATACTATAAAATGTGATGTAGCAATTACTATCTTAACTACAATACATGGTGTAAATCAATGGTGGCATTAAATCTTGTCTAAATGACCAGAACATGAGCTAAAGCTCCCTTTGTAGCACATATTTCTCTTTAGTTGATTTCACTCCCTTAAGGCTTGTGGTTTGTGAACAGAGGCTTTTAATGACAAGAAAATCATTTTATTTCAGTCTTCCAAAAATGATCTCCCTAGGAAAGTCTATAGTCTAGAAGTAAACACCTAGTAGGTTACAAGCATATTTGCAATGGAAAGCAAGAAATTCTTGAAGTGATAATCCAGTAGAACAGAGTTAGCTTTTTATCCTGGGTATAAACATTTTTAAACATCTCACAGTAATAAGATAGTGAATTCTAATCTTGGTTCTGTGATTCCTGAGATGTCTAAAAGAAATTGCAAATATTCAAAACAAATATGTGTAATTCACTGAGTTTTCTTAATAAGCTCTATAAGTGGTTTATTCTCAGAGAAGGAGATGATCTAGAAAACAATGATAGAGCTCAATTTAAAAATATTTAGGAAGCATTAACATACAATATAATTTTTCTCCTCCTGGCCCAAAGACATTGAGTTAAATATTGAAATATTAAAGAGTTATGATATTCATTTGTGTCTCTCTTCCCTTAACCAAATAATTACACATCTCACCTTTATGAAGTTATTCCATATAAACTTCATCAACTACAAATTTATAGATACAGTAAATTCTGTGATTTTATTGCCTTTTTTCTAATGGCATTTCCAATGCACATATCACTTCATGTTTTCATTTAGGAGACGAAAAGTGGTGGCACCAGCTCCTGATTTCAGTTGAGTTCCTTCTGTGATAGGGACTGCATTGGACAATGGAATCTATCCTTTTTGTAGTTCTGAATCTGTAAATAAGATTTAAATCTTATTTAAAGATTTAAATAGATTTTATTTCAAGATCTTATTTAAAGATAATAAATAAGATCTTATTTAAAGATCTTATTTAAATCTTATTTACCTAAAAATAAGATTTAAATAAAGGTGTCTGAATTATCATCAACACCACCTATTCAGTTTCCTTCGTTATCCAATTTGTATCGAATTTTCTTTTACTGGATTCAGGCAAGTGAGATTTGATTATGTCATTTATATCTTAGTCACTTATATCTTCTATAGCTACATATACACTTTGGTAAATGTCATTTCCTTTTCCTTCTAATGTTTTCTAGTCTTCATGTAACATTTTTATTTTATTATTTTGCTACTCCCTTACTTATTTTGTGAAAAATACATGAAATTAAGCTATTCAAACTTATTTAATTTATTTTACTTTACTGAAGCTATATCTAATCTCATTTTTTTAAACTTATTAGTAACCCATTTCAAAGAAAATTCAGTAGAAAATATCTTTTACTTATTTAAATGGCAAATGGAGCAATGAAGAACTCCAGGTATAATGACATTTATGGATGTTCAGTTGCAGTAAAAACATTAAAATAATGTATAAAATTCAAACTGTGGGAAAATGTAAGCATACATTCTCAGTAAACCACAGAAATAGATGGAGCAGTGGAATCCAGTGATGTGACTAATTTAGTTTCTGTAGCTTCCATATGCTCATTTATTATATGAATATTTTAAATCTGTCAATTATCCAAAGTCAGGAATCCTTAGATGATGCTTTAATGAATCTTGTATCCTAGGAAGGGAAGAGAGGAAGTTTTCAAATGTGAGAACAAACAGGCATTAATCCTGTCATTGTTTGTAGTGTAGTGAATCACATTCTTTTATGCTTTCAGCATTCTACCAGTAAATAATCAATGTAAGTCACTCTCTCCCTGGAATATAACTATAAGTCTGCTATCAAAAGACAAGGTTGCTTTATGTACAGATATAGAAATATACATTTACTAAGGAATAAATGATCCTCTTTCCTTAGTAGCATGACCTTACTCCAATAAGAGGGTCCTTATCTGAGCTTAAGTGCACTGATATACTTGCTGTGAGAAATGACATTTTAATGCATAGGATAACAAGGAGTTTTTCTGTGTTGGCTTGAAACAGGTGCAATTAATTTGTGATCATTTCAATTATCTTTCCCTAAAGGCATGCATTTAACTGAATTCTCAGTGTGGTGTGCAGCAGGAAAATTGTAGCTTCTCAAAATCTCTGTTGTATTCAGATGGATGGTGTGGATTCATTAGGAAAATGAAGAAAACCAGACAGGCAATTTTCCAAAACATATTCTCTCTCTTTTGAGGTGAGTTGACTGCCCTCCTTTTGCCTGCTACTTCGTTGCACTAGTGAGGGTTATTTTGTATGATGTAGCACAGTTTCCTTTTAAGATGACAGGGTAGAAAATCACTAGGGGACTTGGACTGCAAAAACCCTCAAGTCCTCTTCAACATGTCCAATAAAAACACAAATCAGTGAACCAAGAGATAATAGACAGGAGTCTCTAGCACAAACAGTCCATTGTGGATTTCATGGTGGGATCTTAAGAGGAGAGTAATATTGTAGTGACTAATTCAAAACTTTGCCTGATTATGTACCTTAGAACAAATACAATTTAAAAAAAACCCTGAAAACATTTTTTTTTGAAATAGCTATTTTTGGAGTGATCAAGCAGGCTTTGGTTGAATTTCCCTTTGTTTGGAAAGTATCATTTTTGTTAACATTTTTTCTTTCCATGAAATAACTCCAAGGGAAAAATAGAAAACTAAGTAGTAGTTGTCAATGGGCCTGGGATTCTTTTGCCTAATATGAATATTCAGGATCTGTCTTCCCCTCTTCCTCCCATCTCATCAACTTCTTATACATAAGTTATATATGGCAGAGGTGTTCCTGTCCATACATAGCATATATTTATGTTCTTTTGTTAATTTCTGATCTAGTTGAATTTCTTCTTCAAATGTTCTATTAATTTTCTCATTTCATTATTACCTTAGAATTCTAGGATCTTTCCATTAAAAATGTTATAGACCACTTAGTTTCATGCCTGGGGAAACTGAGACTTAAAAAGCAAGGCTATTTCAAGATCACATATCTGACAGTGGAAAATCTGGAACTAGATCTCAAGTTTTCCTGTTTCCAATAGTAGAAGGAACAACACATGATAAGGAGTCTGAATACCTTTGTTCTGGACTCAGATTTGTATTTTTATCTCTCTCTATCTCAGTTCTGCATTGATAAAATAATGGTAGCAGCTACTTTGCCAACTCATAAAAAAATATGTAGAGAATGACAAGAGATGATATATTGACAGTCCTGAGTACAGGTATATAATTGCAGTTAGGTATTTGCAACATTTAAATACAAAAAGAGATAAGATAATACTGCCAGGAGAGTCTTGCTAGCTTTCCTCCAGGCTGTCTCATTGAGTTGAATCACTTCAGGGAATTTTCTATGGTAGAGAGTCTGGTGATCCAAATTAGAAACTGAATTTTGTAAGTAAAATGAATGAAAATAGATCTGTGTCTCATGGGCAAACTCACATTACTTACTCTCCAGTGGCAAAGTTAAACTTTCATCAATTTAGAATGGGAACGCTTACTGTCCTCTAATTTTGAACACCTACATTAGTAATACTGGCATATTCTCCCCTTGCAGGCAAAACCACACAGGAAATGAAATTATAATCCAATGGTTTTCTAGTGGTCATGGAGTCAGAGTTAATGGAGTCAGTTAAATGATATAAATATTTGATAGTATCGGGGATGGATAGCCCTTTGGCTCCATTTTTGTAAAATGTCAAACAATAACATAACATTTTAAGTGCTTAATAATACTATGTGCCAGGCACTGTGCTAGGCACTTTTTAAACAATTATCTCATAAAATATTTATAACCATCCTAGGCAGAGAACATACCCTTTAAGGGAAACTTTATTAACATCTTCCCTTTTGTAATATTAGTTATGTTCCATTAAATATTTTAACTGTATTTACAAATTTGATGTACTTAATTTGATTCTAAAGTGCTACATTTGTTTACCTTAAATAACAAACGCTTCCCAAGTTGATAAGTGGTATTATTATAAATATAATGAGTTTTACGTATTAAATAAGCTAGATAGTTGATTTAGTACTCTGATAGACCATATTCTCTTTAATGTTACTTGTACTACTAAGTACTTGTAATACCAAATATGCATAGATTTCATTAAATAAAATATCATTATGATGGTTTTTGTTTTAATTTTCCATTCCTAAAGTTAATTATAAATCTATTGAGGGTTTAAAGATGACTCTGCAACAAGAAAACAATTATATCATATTGTACAATCTTCAGGAATACATTTCCAAGTAACTTTTGAGGTTGCTTTCTCAGCTTAGAAGCCTGAAGTGACTGAAATTTAATGAAACCGTTCATAGTCCACAGTACATGAAGGAGAGAAAAAAATGTAGTCATGTGGAGGAGTCCCTTATTTTTGAGTAATATTGCTCTTAAGTTTTAAGTGAGATTAGAATCTGTAACTCCCATCCAAATGGTTGTAACACCTGAGTGAGTTTCCTCTTTCTTTGCCACTTGAGATATGCAAATACCTTTGCTATTTAAATGTAAAGACAATTGGACATGACAGAACCCTACATTTGTTTCATATATGCTTGTCTCTTAGGATCACATAGCAATTACAGTTATGAAAATAATATGCAACTGTGTTCCAGGTTTTTTACCCTGACTTTTCAGTACAACTTCTATGTCACCGAGCATGGAAGTTTTTGCCAATCACATTTGTCGGCAGTGTCCTTCTTTCTATGTTTCTCTTTATCATTTTACCTGGCTTAATTTTTCTTCATAGCACTTTTCATACCCTTAGATATTATTTATTGACTTATTAATATTTGTTGTATTCATTTGTTTCCTCTAAAATGTAAGCTTTATAAAGTACAGTGACTTTATTTTCTCCTCTATCACCAATGCCTTGAAGGATTCCTGGCACAAAGGGAGAACTCAAAAATGAGTTTCGAATAGATGAAAAAGAATGAGAGGGGTCAGAAGTGCATCCCGTCATCCCATGCCTATTCATAAAGTAACATACTGGTAGAGGG
Source organism: Microcebus murinus (assembly GCF_040939455.1). NCBI lineage: Eukaryota > Metazoa > Chordata > Mammalia > Primates > Cheirogaleidae > Microcebus > Microcebus murinus. The sequence continues at coordinate 42,765,865 of NC_134113.1, read as the reverse complement.
AATCACACTGCCATGACACTCTTAAGATTGACCTGCATCTGGAGCTGCAGATGATTTTACTTCCTCATTGCCATGGCTTTTAGGATGGGTCCCTAAACACAATCACGATTCTGTAAGTATATAACTGGAAATGGCCCACTTAAATGATCCTAATAACTACATTTAGGGAGGAGGAAAGAGGAAGCAGAGATTGTTTTAGGGCCACAAAGCAATGATACACATGAATTAGAAAGAAAGGTTTTTCCTCCTAAAAATTTTGGCATATCCCAGGCAGCCTCACAGAAAAAAATCACATAACTATTTGATTTTACCATGCCCTCTGTACTAGAGAATGTAGTTGAGATGCCTCTTAGCCCAATCTCAGAGATCACATCATAGAAATAAAAAAAAAGATATTAAACCCTTAATTATATTTTATTCAAAATATAGAAGAAAACTATTCTTATTTTATGTTCTGGTTCTTTCATTAGATTTTTTTCTTAGATAAACGATAATAAAGAATATAATTTTCTATTGACAACTCTTCTTTAATGGAATTTTTAATAGCTTAAGTGCTATAGTATATAAAACATTCCATCTCACTTGCAAAGATGTTGGTAATTCCATATTGAATAAAATGCTGCCAAGTAATGTAACCAATCCAACTGGCTAATAGAAAGCATTAACTGCCTCAAAATTCTCTGCTAAAATTAGATAGAAAATATATTATCTAACACAATATCCATGTAGCACTGGCCTTCCAAGCAGTTGTTTGGAGGGAGCACTTCAAGATAGAACATAATCTGTCTTGGGTAGTTTTACCTGATTCTTGCTTTAATCAGAAGCACCCAAATGCACATAAGTCTCCTCAGTTGTAGGGCAAATCATCTATTCTTCTCACATAGTTTTTAATTCTTAGGATTAATAACTTCAGTAGAGTTATTATCTCTTAATTATGCAATTAGAGAGGTGCTATATAGTTCTGACTAGAGTCAAACAGGAAGGGGAATTGAAGAAAATGGCTTTGAATATTTGAGAAACATACTTACTGACAATACTTGAAAGGAAACACAAATATATACTGGTCTACACATGGTCTTTACAAACAAATGTATATTAAAATGAACTTTAATGGTAAGAGTTGAAGAAAAAATATAATTTAAATATGAAGAGAAACTTTAATGATTAAAGTAACTGTTTTGGGTCTTTTGATAACTCAGGAAACTCTATCCCAAATAACTTAAAGAATTTGCACAGTCACGTAAGGAAGGGCCTGAACTAGAAATATGATCTTTACTTCTGATCTAGTACTTTTCCCTCCCTTATATGTTTCACAAAAATTCATGGTAAAAATAAAATCTAATGAAAAAATAGTTACATAGGTGGATATCTCTCCTAGCAAAAAGGCTTCATTCATTTTGGCTAACTGTAAATTAAGATAATTTATTAATTCAACAAATATTTGTTGAATGACTACCATGAGTACTAGTTATTATTTTAGGTACTGGTAATAGAATAGTGAATTCAAAAGACAAAAAATCTCTCTGTTTTTTCCCGCTACCATTACACATATGTGTGTGTATATATGTATAGTTTTTTTTTTCTTTGAAAGAGCACATATAATCCCATTAAAAAAGTAAAACTCACTGAAGTGTGGTAACAAAAATGGTCTGCAGCAAATAATAAATATCAATGCAACCATCACCAAGTAACAATTAAGAATTCATTATTTACATGACCATAGAACAGATTTTAAGAGAGTTTTATTGCTTGGTAGTAAGTGATGAACCCCTCACATTAGGCAGTCATTTTACATATGTAAATACAAGAAATTAAAGAAAAGATTAATTTTATGACCTTTTCAGAATGAAAGGACTGCAGTAACTAAGAGATCTCATTTATTTGGCTTCATTGGGAAGTAGCAGCTTCCATATATTTGAATTTCCTAGATTAAGAGATCCATTCCTTCATTAATTTGACAAATATTTGTGGAGCACTTCCTATTTGCCAAGTCTTATTCTAGGGACAGAGATAAAGGAGAATACAAGAAAAATTTGCACTGTGTAGTCGTGCACTTAACAGATAAATAAATACGTAGATAGATGTGATCAGGAAAAGTACCATAAAGAAAATCAAAGGAGTAAGAGTTTAGGGAAGGATTAGAAAGGCACTATATTTAATAGTTTGGTCATATGATGATTTTCAGAATCAAAATACTTTTTAATTAATATTTTACAAATATATTCCATGCACACAGAAAAGTTTGTGTAAGCATTGGCTCAATATAAATGTTTTTAAAGCATAGGTAATTTTAGTGTTAAGCAGTAATCAGAAGACAATTTAATAATCACCATTTAAATAAATATATATATATAATAAAATTCATATGTTATGAACAGAGTGTTGCATCTGAAGAAGAGAAACAGTCATATCTTCTTCCTTCCTCAAGAGCACACTCCTAAAATTCTAACAATGGTTTTCATTGCTCTAGAATTTGAATGTGGCCTAACACACTTTCCTTAGTCTAGTCTTTGGCTAATTTTCAAGTCTCATATTTTCACATACTTTTCCCCTATGTGTTTTCTAAGTCTATTAAGTACTGCTTGGAATAGATCCTTACAGATTATTAAAAATTAGAGGAAAAGAACATGTAGTAGACAGTCTTGTGAAAGTGATAGAAAATAAACATGTTCTCAAATCCATAAACAGATTTCTATGGATAGTTCTGATGCAGATGTTATGGAGTGAAACTGATCCAGTTGTGGGAGGTGTGAGCAGGTACATGGAGAGGCCGTACAAACCCAGGAAGGAAGAGAGAACAATGTGTAGGTATCTTTAGATAGCCTAATTAAAGGAGAGGATAACTATTGCCAAGACTCAGAGAAAAGAATGCAAGTCTAAATAAATTAGAGTACAAAGGCTCTGAGTCAAAAGAGTTTATTATTTTATTACTATGCAAACAGAACTGAGGCCATTTTGCTTGATCTCAGGAACTCAGTGGTTTATGTTATGAGGTGATTTGAAAGAAGCAAGTAGGAGTCAGATCATGAAGCAATTTGTAGACTATTATAAGAGCTTTGGAATATATTCTGAGTGCAATGGGGAGCCATGGAAGGCCTTAAGCAGGGGAATGAGGTAGTCAGATTTGCATTTTATTAATAACACATTTTCACTGGCTCTTATGTAGAAAATGGATTTCAAGACATGGGATGCTGAGGAACTGCTGGCAGGTTATTGTAAGAATCAGGCTGAGAGATGGTATGGACTTGATCCAGCACATAGTTGCAAATTTAATCATGTCAGCACAAGAGCTTATGACCTGTTCATAGAATCCCTTTCATCTGAACCCTAAACAGATACTGATTGAAAAGTAGAACTGCAAAAGTAAAGTCCTTTCTTTTCATCTGTGACAGTTGCCTTCACATAAATTTTGTCTATTTGCAAATGTGTGCTGTGTCAAAAGTCTATGTTTTAAAGATCTCTAATAAGAAATTAACAATGCTAAACAGTCCATTTTATCAGTAAAAAGACAAACATAAACATTCACAAATATTCAAGATGTATTTGTGTCATAGTCACTAATACTCTGAATGTATTGAAATCTATATACACATTAATGCATGGAATACATTAGAAACTAGGAATTGATAGGTTCTCATTGTTAAAAGTTGAATGACTTTAGATTTATATGGAACGAAAATATAGATGTAGTGCATCACATAGATCCCCCACTGCAAACTGAGGTAGTCGTTTGTTCAGCTGCTGGGAGTGTTGCTGGCCAATGACTTAGCCTTGTCCTAGATCAAAGTGAGGTGCTTTGTCCACGGTGTTGCCCCTTCCCCAGGGGCACCATATCTAATGACTTGTACATGAAAGACACCAGAACTTGGGACCTTCTTGCTTCAACTTAGGCCCCTGAAGGATGGTCTTCTCTTGGATTTTTTGTTGGGATTGGCTGAGGCCCTAATGCAACTGCATTACAGTTTCTTCTTTGACCAATCCTGCTCCTGCTTTCCTTACTCCTTCATGGGCACTGTTATGAAGAACACTCCCCAAGAAACTACCGCCATGTGAATATCCAGCTGAGAATCTGTTTCCCAAGGAGGCAGACCTAAGATTTTTAAAAAATAAACATAAATCTATCATCAGCTAGTTGTGTGAAATTTCTCATGGATCCTCAGGATAACCTGAGGATTTGCCAAGAAATTTCTTTCTTTTTCACATTTAAAATTTGAATTAAATTTGACATTTAGAGCTAATAAGGCATTCTATTTAAAATATGGAATTAGTATTACAAGCATACCACCAAAGAATATGATATTATTTATTTATTTATAACTTTGATGAAATGTGATGTTTGTAGGTCCTTTATCAAATTAGTAACTCCTTCAGATTTTGACCCACATTGGAAAATTTGTGATTATACTTTGTAGGAAACCTGATAATGGTCTTGCAAAAACTTCTCTGGTTGCAAATATTTCAAAGAAGAAAGAGGTTAAGAGATTTGCTGTCTCTTGTTGTGTTGTGTGGTCTATACATGTAGCCAGGAATTGCAGGTTTTACAGACCTTGTACTCTGGTTGGGCTGTTATTTTAGTATGCTGTGTAAAGTTGGAGCCAGTGGCAAATTGGTGGTCAGTGGTCAGTGGCCAGTGGTCAGAGATTTAGTGACCTCCTCACATTCTCTATTAGCCTTGCCCATGCATGAGAATATAATCAAAATAAATGTTATTTTCTAGGTAAGACAACTTCAACTTGTATCCACCAGTTCCTCTTCTACAACTGTTTCCTATACAGAAATTCTTGAATTATCACTGATTACTTTCCCCCAGAAAGGCAATGAATCATGTCTTTTTCTGTTGAAAGATCCCACTTAATGAGATAAAAATGTCAAAAATTGTACTTTCTAGATCTAAGAAATAAGCATCACAGCTGTGTGGTTAGTATCATTGTCTTTAAGAAATTTGAACATATTTTTAAATTTTACCTAAGGGACTATTATGTGATTTAAAAGGAACCAGACTTTCATCATTGTCAGCAACTGCTCCTGATCACAAGTATGTCCATCTACAATGTCTATGTATGCTAGCTTTTAGAATCATTAACAAGTAATTAATAATAAGGTAATTCTTATTACCTTAGTAAAAAAGTGATAGAAGTGGTTGAGTTTTCCCCAACCCTAAGTAGACAAAAAGAGAAAGCATTGACTTATTTAAACTTCAGTTTTGATGTTTGGACCTTTTTACGTGTCTGGTGCAAGACAATGTTTCTATCTGCCTGGGGAAAAAAAAGTTACTTTAGATGCTAAGTTTGCCATGTTCAAATAAACATAGGTGGAGAATTTGTATGTGTTTTGAGTATCATTATTGGTTTTGCATTCACTTGGAAATTACCAGTATCCAAGTTTGTTGCACTACTCAATTGTTCACTAAAATTCCTTGTAATACATGCTCAGAATTGACAATACAGTTAACAAAATTTGTGGAGGCATTGTGTTATTCACAATGCCCCAGCCATCAAAGAACTCTTTGGGGGGGAGTACAGTGGGAATATACTCCCCTTAATAGAGGGGATGTGATTAATGACTGGGCTTTGCATTTCATTGTTGTTTTACATCATTAACATGAAAATAAAGCATTCATATTATTTTCCAAAAATCACAGAAAAGAACTTCATTTCTTGCTAAGATAAACTTTAATAAAGCTTTTTTTTTGAGCTTCCTATCTCAGAAAATTTGTAGTATAGAATCCAGTCACAAACAGAAATTTTAAAGAAGATTCATATTTAAGGTGGACATTTTTTTTCTTACTGTGCCTTGTACTCTACTGTGTATGGCTTAGAAGGGAGAAATGGTACACAAAGTCTTTGAATGTCATCATTGCAAATCATATATACAGCAGTAGAAAATAGACTCTGGGGAATAATATGGCTGTGGTGGGAGAGAGGCAGCACAGGCCAAAGTAATTTAATTTATCTAACCTAAATCAAAATTTTAAGACTCTCTCATGAAAGAAGTATATGTATTGCCCCCATTTCTAATTCTTGTTTTGCAGACCGGTTTGAGTCCTTGCCTCTCACTCAAATTGATGTTAAATACAAGGATCGTAATCTGAAAATTATTTGTTAAATAATTTAATACACACTATAATGGATTTTTTAGTTTTCCAAATGCCATGTTATTTTCAGTAATACATACTCATTGTTTGCATATATGTGTGTAAAATCTTTTAGAAAATGTATGCCATAACCTAGCAGGTCAGATTATGTTAGGCGGCAGCTCATGTTGTTTGAAATTTACCATTACAACCTTACATGGTATTTATTTATTTAGGATGAATAATAAGCTTCATTTCTCAAGGGCAATGCACTAGAAAATGTACATAAAATCTGGTCTGCTGATTTACCTAATAGACAATAAAAGAATATGGGCTTCATAAAATTTTTAAAAGTGTAAATGAGGAGGTAATATGAAAGGTGGGATTTACAAATCAAATAAGAGAGGGAAATTGTAAACCACCTTCCATGGTATTACATTAGAAACAAAAACACAAAATCATTTAAATTAAAACAATTATATTGGCTGCTTTTAATCTTTTTTATCTTTTTAATCCGAGTTGAAAATATAAAAATAGCTTAATTCTTGTGAAAATATTCAAGTCTCTATTTAAATTATTTTGAATTTAAATGTAATTTTTACTAATACTCTTGAGCAGTAGGAATAATTAGAATGATTTCAGCAAGGTTGGATACTTGAATAATTAAGAGCACAAGATTAATTTTAGAAGCATCATTATCTAAAATCAAATATTAGAATCCCTGTAAAAGGAGTAGGGATGGAGAATAGCCAGAACCACATTTTAGAGTTTTTTAGCCTCGTTAATATCATAAATTTCTTAGAATATATATATAATACATTTGCATTAAATATAAATTTCAAAGTTTCATGATATATCAATATTTATTTCTTATAGAAAGTAGTAATTGAGTAATATTGTTTATAATTCTTACATTGTAGTACAATAGCAGTTTCCAAAGTTACTATTATCTTAATCATTTTGAATAAGCAATACATACAAATTATAAAAATCCAAACATATTTCAAAATAAGATTTCCTCCCACCTTTCTTCCTGCACCAATTATGATACTTTCCCCAGAACAACTGTTTTATTTTTGTTTGTTTTGTTTTTTGCTTTTCATGGTTTATGAGATATCCTAAATAGCTTTATATATTTTTTCTTTAGTAAAGAACACACTGTTATGCTATTACTCAACATTATATCTTATTCATTATTCTGTATTAGTACATAAAACCTTTAGCAGCAGCATAGGATTTCATAATTTATTCAATCAGTTCCAACTGATAGATTTGAGGTTGTTTTCTTTTTTTTTTTTTTGACTATTACAAACAATGCTGAAACGAATATAATTGTACATACATCTTTAAACATCTACAAAATGATTCCTAGAAGATTAACTTCTGGTCAAAGATGAATGGATTAATAATTTAACAAATGACTACAAATTACCATCCTGAGAGGCTTTACCAATTTATATCTTTACAAGCAATATGTGAGAGAGCCTATTTCAAAAAATGTGGGTCAAAATACAATATTTTACAATTTTGAAATTAGCCAATATGATAAGTAAAATGAAATATCATTGTAGCTTCAATTCGCATTTAGGTGTTTACTATGGTTGAGATTGTTTAATGTTTATTTATGCTTAAATGTCACAATATTTCTTCTTCTGGAAGCTGTATGTTCACATCCTATCCTGATTGTAAAAATTGAAAACTTAAAAATAGATTTATTCATCTGCAAAATTGGTGAATTATTTACAAGCATCTATTTCCCACTAGGTTCACATTTCCACTGCTTCACATGCCTTGTGTAGTTGGTTAAGTACCTTTTTGTTGCTTATTGAAGCAAAGAATGAAATCAGTTTTTAGTTTAGAAGGATGACTTATGGAAAATATATGCTCACCACAATAGTATCTTATTCCAGGGGCAGAGAGAAAGATAATTCAATAATGAGTAAAAATTCAAAAAAAAGGGAAAATTATCCTTCTAATGACAATTAAATAACGTCTATATTTCCAAAATAGAGCACTATACATATGAGATTACACTTGAATTTCTCAAAGTACCAGTTTTAATGACTACCTGAATTTGATCATTATCATTGTTTCTTTTGTATGTCTTTGTTTAGAACTCATAGAGGCCATTAAATTTAATTACTTTCCCCTGAGGCTTGCATGGTAAAGGTGCATGAGAAGGTGGGGCTTCTAAATTAGAAACAGATTCTCATGAATAAGGATGCCATTTATTTATTACAATTTGGAAAAAGCAGCAGGTCTGAAAGCTGCCTACTTCAAGTTCTGGACAAGAATGATGGTATGAGGAAAAAGCGTATCTAATTTTGAATAATATGCCTGAGGAACTTTCTAGCAGGATCTATTCACCATTTCTTTGATATATTCTCTGAGCTTTTCTGGACAAGTTTTACAAAAAAAGATGGATAGAGGGCTTAAACTCCAGCACATAACTATTGCTTCTGTTTCCTATCTATATAGCCTAGCATTTTTGAAGTTAATATTGTATATTATTAAATACAAAAAATAAAACAGAATAATATAAATCTTTTGACAATTCACACTTTTCTGTATTTTTTTGTATCAGAATATTAATATTAAGAAGTAGGTGCTTATTTCTTACTTATATTTTGAAAATTTATATCACTTGTTTTATTTAATTTTTATATTTCCATGGCTAATCAATTATAAGACCAAAAAAAAATCATCTGAAATATATGCTAAATCATGTTCCTTCTTTCTGTTAAACTTTTTGTCCAAAACCATTTTTTAAAAAATATCCTGACTATTCTGTATGCAAAAGAATTCCAGGTTAAAAGAAGTGGTTTTTAGTTTGTTTGTTCTAGAAATAAATCAACTATGACAACAACAAAAACATAAGACAAATGTGTTTGGATTACTAGTCACATTTATCTGAGAGTATGAAGAAATTCCCAAGTCTCTCAATATGTTACAGGATCCAGGAAAGGAAAGATAACAGTGAAATGAAACACAGGGAAATAGACTCTTGTGCATGAGAGTAACTATTAATATTAAAGGAATTCTATAATGAAATATCTTTGATTATTTTGAATTTTTCCCTAGAAAATTTTATGAGATAATCTATAAAGAAATATGATATTCTATAATTTCCCACTAGACTCTAAGTATTGAATATAAGGCAGGTACTCAATAAATATTTTCTGAATAAAAAAAAACACAAAATATGCAAATGCTTTTTAAATTATCAATCTCAACAAGATGTATAAACAGGTAGACAACTAATGAAAAGATCCTATGATAAGGTCATCTCTATCTGAAAAAGACTTCTATCATATTAAATATGTATCATGTTAAAAACAAAATTGATAAAAGGGATAGCAGGATTGATTGGGGGAAATGAGGGATAATAAAAAGCATTTAGGGAAAAGAAAACTACGGCAATAAGATGTCATGGACTGTGAAGAACAAAGGGCTTAGGTTTCAATGATAGCTCTGCCATTTACTAGCTGTGCAGGCTTAGACAAGTTTTTTTATCCCTCCTCATACCCTGAATCCTTATCTTTTTGTTTGTTTGTTTTTGTATCCTTATCTTTAAAATGCTTATAAAGTACTGTCTACCCCATGAATGTGGCCAAGACACATACTGCTCACCAAATATCCATATGCCCTTGCCTCAACCCCTTGCAGCTGGGTGAAGCTATATGAATAGCTCTGAAGAATAGGCTATGAGTGGAAGTGATGTGTGTCATTTCCTTGCAGAAAAACTAATTAGCCAATAAGCAACACTTATTCACTCCTTTCTCTAAAGTCATGATAGGGAGGAAGCATATTCCAGAGTTGGAGACAAAGATGGTGGAACATCAGACCTCATGCGATTGTGTGGATCAGAACTCTCTGCCCTCTTCCCCTAAAATGGATTATGCACTCCGTGTGAGGAACACATTTATTTATGTTCATATTAAGCTCTGAGAATTAGAGACTAATATAAAGAAGATTTTGTTAGAGTTAAGTAATATAATGATTGTAAAAGCATCATTTCAATAAATGATACATTGTAAAGGACAAATATTTAACTCAGTGTTTGGTAAACTTTCTGTAAAGGGTCAGAAAGTAGTTTAGGCTTTGTATGCCATATGTTCTTTCTTGTAGCTACTCAACCGTGCCATTATAATCCATGAAATGCCAATACATTATCTGAAAGCAACCATAGAATATGTAAAAAATGAATGTTGCTATTTTCCAATAAAACTATTTACAAAAACAGGTGAGGGGGTAGATTTGGTCCAAGCGCCATAATTTTCTGCCCTCTCTATTAACTCAATACCATTTGGTTATGATGAAGAAGATGATGAAAGAAAACGGTTTATTTGAATTATGTTAAATTTACATGCATTTATTTTATTTTTAAAGTTTATTTTATTTTTAATTATAATATTATGGGTATGTAACAGTTGTATATCTTTATAAGGGACATGTGATGTTTTGATGCAGGCATACAATTTGAATTAATTAAATCAGGGCAATTGGAGTATCTACCACCTCAGGCATTTATCATTTGTCCTTTCTCCACTGAATGTTCTGGACAACTTTGTCAAAGATAAGTTTACTATAGATGTGTGGATTTATTTCTGGGTTCTGTCTTCTTTTCCATTGGTCTATGTGTCTTCTTTTATGCCAATATCATGCTGCTTTGGTTACTACATCTCCAGTATAATAAGAACATTTCAATTCCACTATTTTGATTATTTTAAAGTATATCCTGACTTATTATTGATTATAGTCACTTTCTTGTGCTACCATAGATTTTTCATAGTATCTAATTATATTTTTGCACACATTAACCATCCTCATTTTATTCCCTCCTCCCCACTACCCTTCCTAGTCTTTGGTAATGTCATTGTACCCTCTCTCTCTCTCCATGAGATCAATTGTTTTTAACACTTAGCTTCCATATATCAGTGAGAACAGGTAAGATTCGCCTTTCTGTGCTTGGCTTATTTCACTTAACATAATGTCCTTCAGTTCCATCCCTGTTGTTGCAGATGGCAGGATTTCATTCTTTTTGTGGCTATATAATATTCCATTGTGTATATGTACCACATTTCTTTATTTATTCATCTGTAGATAACCACGCTGATTCCATATCTTGGCTATTGTGAATAGTGCTGCAATAAACATGGGAATGAGAATACCTTTCTGACGTATTGAATTTCCATCCTTTGGATATATACCCAGCAGCAGGATTGCTGGGTCATATGGTAGTTCTATTTTTAGTGTTTTGAGGAAGCTCCATAGTGTGCTTCAAAGTGGTTGCATTGATTTACATTCCCATAACAGTGTAAGAGATTTCCTCTTTCTCCACATCTTTGCTAGCTTTGATTATAGCCTGTCCTTTTGATGAAAACCATTTTAACTGGAGTGAGACAATATCTCATGGTAGTTTTGATTTGCATTTCTCTGACTAAGGTGTTGAGCATTTCTTCATACATCTGTTGGACATTTGTATGTCTTCTTTTGAGAAATGTCTATTCAGATACTTTCCACATTTTTAATTGGATTATTTGATTTCTTCCTATTGAATTGTTGGAGCTTATGTATTCTAGTTATCATTCCCTTGTTGGATGGGTAGTTTGCAAATATTTTCTCCCATTTTGTGGGCTATCTTTTCCCTTTGTTGATTGCTTCCTTTGCTGTACAGAAACTTTTTAGCTTAATGTGGTCCTGTTTGTCCAATTTTGTTTTGGTTGCCTGTGTTTTGTGGGTATTACTTAAGAAATCATTGTCCATGGCGTGGATGCGGAGAGAGGGGAACACTCCTACACTGCTGGTGGGACTGCAAACTAGTTCATCCTCTGTGGAAAGCAATATGGAGATACCTCAAAGAGATACAAGTAGATCTACCATTTGATCCAGCAATTCCACTACTGGGCATCTATCCAAAAGATCAAAAGTCACTTTATGAAAAAGACACATGCACTCAAATGTTTATAGCACCACAATTCACAATTGCAAAGCTGTTGAAACAACCCAAGTGCCCATCAATTCATGAGTGGATTAATAAAATGTAGTATATGTATACCATGGAGTATTACTCAGCTTTAAGAAACAATGGTGATATAGCACCTCTTGTATATTCCTTGATAGAGCTGGAACCCATTCTACTAAGTGAAGTATCTCAAGAATGGAAAATCTAGCGCCACATGTACTCACCAGCAAATTGGTATTAATGGATCAACACCTAAGTGGACATATAGGAGTAACATTTATCGGGTGTCAGGAGGGTGGTAGGGGGGAGGAGGGGATGAGTATATACAACCACAACGAGTAAGATGTGCAACATTTGGGGGATGGACACGCTTGAAGCTCTTACTCGAGGGGGGAGGGGGGATGGGCAATATATGTAACCTTAACACTTGTACCCCCATAATACGCTAAAATTAAAAAAAGGAAAAAAAGAAATCATTGCCCAGACTGTCCTGAAGCATTTCTAAATGTTTTCTTTTAGTGGTTTCATAGTTATAGGTCTTAGATTCAAGTCTTTAATCCACTTTGATTTATTTTTGTATATGGTGAGACATAAGGGTCTAGTTTCATTCTTCTGCCTATGGATGTCTAGCATTCCTAGGACCATTTATTGAAGAGATTGTCCTTTCTCCACTGTATGTTCTGGACAACTTTGTCAAAGATAAGTTTACTATAGATGTGTGGATTTATTTCTGGGTTCTGTCTTCTTTTCCATTGGTCTATGTGTCTTCTTTTATGCCAATATTATGCTGTTTTGGTTACTACATCTCTAGTATAATTTGAATTCAGGTAATGTGATTCCTCTAGCTTTGTTGTTTTTGCTCAGGATGGCTTTGGCTTATTCTGGGTCTTTTGTGGTTCCATATAAATTTTAGGATTATTTTTTCTATATCTGTGACAAATGTCATTGGTATTTTGATGGGTATTGCATTGACTCTGTAGACTGATTTGAGTAGTATGGACATTTTAATAATATTAATGTTAGTATGGACATTTTAACAATATTAATTTTTCTAATCCATGAGCATGGGATATCTTTTCATTCTTTGTGTGTTCTCCTTAATTTCTTTCATCAATATTTTATATTTTTCTTTGTAGAGATCTTTTACTTCTTTGGTTAAGTTCACTGCTAGGTATTTTTTTTTTTTTTTTGTAGCTATTGTAAATGGGATTACTGTCTTGGTTTCTTTGGCAGATTGTTTACTGTTAGCATATAGAAATGCTACTGATTTTTGTATATTGATTTTGTATCCTGCAACTTTACTGAATTTGTTTATCTGTTATAATAGTTTTTTGTGTGGAGTATTTAGGTTTCTCTAGATATAAGATCATACCATCTTCAAATAAGGATAATTGACTTCTTCCTTTCCAACATGGATGCCATTTATTTCTTTCCCTTGTTTGATTGCTCTAGCTAGAACTTCCAGTAGTTTGTTGAATAACAGTGGTGAAAGCAGGCATCTTTGTCTTGTTCCAAATCTTAGAGGAAAGGCTTTCACTTTTTCCCCATTTGATATGATACTAGTTGTGGATCTGTCATATATGGCTTTTATCATGTTGAGGTAAGTTCCTTCTATATCCAATTTTTTGAGAGTTTTTATTATGAAGGAATGTTGAATTTCACTGAAGACTTTCACATTAATTAAAATGATCATATGTTGTTTGTCCTTCATTTTGCTGATATGATATATCACATTGATTGATTTGCATATGTTGATCCATATTTCCATCCCTGGGATGAATCTCACTTGATTATGATGCATAATATTTTTAATGTTATTTAGTTTGCCAGTATTTTGTTGAGGAATTTTGCATCCATGTTCATCAGAGATATTGGCCTATATTATCTTTTTTTTGTTGTTGTTATTGTTGTGTTTTTGTCTGGATTTGATATCAGGATGATATAGGCCTCAAAGAATGAGTTTGGGAGTACTCCTTTCTCCTTGATTTTTTGCAATAGTTTAAGTAGGACTGATATTAATTCTTCTTTGAATGATTGATATAATTCAGCAGTGAAGGCATTGGGTTCTGAGTTTTTTTTTGATAAGAGACTTTTTATTACTGCTTCTATTTTTTTATACATTATTTGTATATATTCAGGTTTTCAATTTCTTCCTGGTTCATTCTTGGTAGGTTGTATGTGTCTAGCAATTTATTCATTTATTCTAGCTTTTCCAATTTATTGACATATAGTTGCTCATAATGGTCTCTAATGATCTTTGGATTTCTGCAGTATCAGTTGTAATGTCTTCTTTTTTATCTCTGATTTTATTTATTTGGTCTACTCTCTTTTTTTCTTAATTCATCTGGCTAAAGGTTTGTCAATGTTGTTTGTCTTTTCAAAAAACTAACTTTTTGTTTTGTTTATTTTTGTACTTTTTGTTTCAATTTCATTTATTTCTGCTCTGATCTTTATTATTTCTTTTCTTCTACTAATTTTAGATTTGGTTTGCTCTTGTTTTTTCAGTGTGTTGAGAGACATTATTAGGTTGTTTATTTGAACCCTTTCCACTTTTTTGATGTAGGAACTTATTGTTATAAACTTTTCTGTTGTTACTGCTCCTGCCCTATCCCATAGTTTTTTGTTCATTGTGTTTTCATTTTAATTTATTTTGAAAATTTTTAAATTTCCTTCTTAATCTCTTACACTGGTCATTCAGGAGCATGTTGTTTAATTTCCATATGTTTTTATATTTTCCAATGTTACTCTTGTTATTGATTTCTGGTTTTATTCCTTTGTAGTCAGAGAAAGTACTTGGTATAATTTCAATTTTCTGAATTTTTTGGGACTTGTTTTGTAGCCTAACATATGATTTACCCCTTAAGAATTAGCCGGGCGCGGTGGCTCACGCCTGTAATCCTAGCACTCTGGGAGGCTGAGGCGGGCGGATTGCTCGAGGTCAGGAGTTCGAAACCAGCCTGAGCAAGAGCGAGACCCCGTCTCTACTATAAATAGAAAGAAATTAATTGGCCAACTAATATATATATAAAATTAGCCGGGCATGGTGGCGCATGCCTGTAGTCCCAGCTACTCGGGAGGCTGAGGCAGAAGGATTGCTTGAGCCCAGGAGTTTGAGGTTGCTGTGAGCTAGGCTGACGCCACGGCACTCACTCTAGCCTGGTCAATAAGCGAGACTCTGTCTCAAAAAAAAAAAAAAAAAAAGAATGGTCCATAAGCTAAGGAGAAGAATGTGTATCTGATCTGTTGGATGAAGGATTTTGTGAATATCTATTAGGTCAATTTGGTTTCTAGTACAGGTTAAGTCCAGTGTTTCTTTGTAAATTCTCTATCAGAATAATCTTTCCAATGCTGAAAGTATAGTGTTGAGGCCTCCAACAATTATTGTACTGGGCTCTAGCTCTATCTTTCACTTAATAATATTTGCTTTATATATCTGGGTGCTCCAGTGTTGGGAACATATATATTTAGAATTATTATATCCTCTTGGTCAATTGATTCATTTATCATTATATAATAACCTTCTTTGTCTCTTTTACAGTTTTTGTCTTGAAATCTATTTTATCTGGTGGAAATACAGCTAGTCTTGCTCTTTTTCGGTTTCCATTTGCATGGAATATCTTTTCCATTCTTTTATTTTCAGTCTATATGGATTTTTATAGGTGCATTGAGTTTCTTACAGACAACATATAACTGGCTCTTTTTTTAAATCCATTCAGCCACTCTGTGTCTTTTGATTGGAGAGTTTAGTCCATTCAAATTCAATGATGTTGATAGGTCAGGATTTACTACCGCCATGTTATTATTGGATTTCTTGTTGTTTTGTGATCCTCTCTTTCTTTCTTTCTTTTTTTTTTTTTGATCCTCTCTTTCTTAGTTTCTTCTTGTCTTCCTTTGTCAAAAGTTATTTTCTCTCATAATGTGTTTTAATTTCTTCCTTTTATTTTTTGTGTATCTGTTGTTGGCTGTTTGATTTGAAGTTACCAGGAGGCTTGAAAAAAACATTTTATAACCAATTATTTTAAACATATGACAACTCTTCCTACAAACAAATAAAAAAGCAAAGAGAAATCTAACAGAAATTCTACCCTTTAACTCCATCCCCCCTTTTTAACTTTTTGTTGTTTCAATCCATATCCTTTTTATAGACTATCTTTCAAAAAATTGTTGTTATTGTTGATAGTTTGTCTTTTAGTCTTCTTAGTCAAGGTATAAGTAGTTTATGCACTCTAATTACAGCAATAGAATATTTTGTATTTGTTTACTTACTGTTACTGGTTAGTTGTATAATTTCAGATGATTTCTAATCACTCATTAATATCCTTTTCTTTCAGATTGAAGAACTCCTTTTAGCATTTCTTGAAGGACAGGTCTGGTGTTGATGAAATCTCTCAGCTTTTGTTTCTTGGGAAAGTCTCTATTCCTCCTTCATGTTTGAAGGATATTTTTGCAGGATACAATATCCAAGGGTTAAGGTGCTTTTTTTTCTTGCTTTTTTTTTTTTTTTTTTTTTTTGCCTTCAGCACTTTGAATATGTCATGCTCCTATCTCCTGGCCTGTAAAGTTTTCACTGAGAAGTCTGATGCCAGACATATTGGAGCTCCTTCATATGTTATTATTATTTTTTATTTTTTTCTTGCTTCCCTTAGGATCTTTTCTTTATACATGACCTTTTGGAGTTTGATTATTAAATGCCTTGAGATAGTCTTGTTTGAGTTAAATCTGGTTGGTGTTCTTTGACTTTCTTGTACCTGAATACAGATATCTTTCTCTAAGTTTGGAAAATTCTCTGTTATTATTTCTTTGAATAAACATTATATTCCAGTCTCTTTCTCTACCTCCTCTTTAAGACAAATAACTCTTAGATTTTGAGGGCATTTTCTAGATCTTGTAGATATGCTTAATTCTCTTTTATTCCTTTTTTCCTCTTCTGACTGTGTATTTTCAAATAGCCTGTTTTCAAGCTCACTAATTCTTTCTTCTGCTTGCTCAATTTTGCTATTGAGAGACTCTCATACATTTTTTAGTCTATCAGTTGAATCCTTAAGCTCCAAAATTTCTGCTTGGTTTTTAAAATTATTTTAATCTCTGTGTTAAATTTCTCTGACAGACTTCTGAATTCCTTCTCTGTGTCTTCTTGGAGTTCATTGAGCTTCTTCAGGACAGCTATTTTGAATTTTTCATCTGAGTGGTCATATATCTCCCTTGCTCCAGGATTGCTCACCAGTGCCTTATTTAGTTTGTTTGGTGAGGTCATGTTTTCCTGAGTGTTCTTAATACTTGTAGATATTCATTGATGTCTGGAAATTGGAGAGTTAGGTATTTAATTTGATCATCAGTCTGGGCTTATTTGAACCTATCTTTCTTGAGAAGGCTTTCCAGGAATTCAAAGAGAATTTAGTTGTCTTCTCAGTCTTTGGTCACTGCAGCTATATTAGCATTGGATTTGTCCTAAGATTAGTAATGCTGTGATTCTTAAAGACTCCTAGTGGTACTGGCTTGATGGGCTTGGGTAAGATATAGGATAATTTCTTGTCTTACCAGGCAAAATCTCTCACTCTCTTCCCTCACTCTCTGTGCTAGGCTGCTGGATTTTAGGGAGGAGTGATGTGGTCTCCTAGTAGTGCCCACTAGTATCAGGTCACACCTGAAACCAGCCCAATCTCACCCAAAGCCTGTGGTAACTGTTATCTGGCTACCTCTGGTATTTACTCAAAGCCCAAGGTTTCTTTAGTTGGCAGGTGCCTGGACTGCGTCCTTCCCTTCAAGGCAGTATGTTTCCTTCTGGCCCAGAGGGGGTCTAGAAATGCCTTCCAGGAACAAAGTCCTGAACTCGTGGGCTTCTGGAGTCTGTTTAGTGCTTTATTTTACTGTGGCTGAGCTGGTACCCAAGATGCAAAACAATGACCTCTAAACTTTTCCCTTTCCTTTCCTCAAGTGGAAGATGATTCCCTGAGCCACACTGCCTATAGTTGGGGACAGGGGACACAGGCACTTGCTTGGCTTCCAACACTGGTGTCTACTTAGGTTATGTGCACTCCAAGTCCCATGGCTCTGATATAGCACAGCCACAAGAATTGCCCAAGTACTGGGGCTGTTGTGGCCTGACTGCCTCAACAAATTTAGCCCAGGCCCCAGGCTGCTCTTTTGTCAGCCAGTGGTGGTGGGGCTTACCTAAATGCTCCCTCTACAGGCACTGGGAGAATTCTGCCCTGTGCTGGTGTTCCTCAGTGCCAGGGCAACCCTGCCTTTCAATTCAAAGCCCACAGTCACTTCACTCTTCCTCTCCCAGGCACACAGATTCTCTCTCCACTTGGGGTGCTGGTGTGGCACTGTGTGGGGAAGGGTGGCATAGGCAATGCAAGATTGTTTTTTCTGCCCTCTTCAGTGCCTCTTTCCTTGATATAATGTTAAAACCAGGTAGTATGATCACTCACCTGATTTTTGGTTCTTCTGAAGGTGCTTGCAAGTGTGAACAGTTGTTGAATTTGGTGTTTTTGTGGAGGGACAATCACTGAAGATTTCTATTTGGCCATCTTGCTCTGTCCCCTCCACATTTAAAGAGCATATAAATGTACTTGGAACTCTGCTCTTTGCTATAGAAAATAAATTTATGAATATTGAGCATTCTCTATGTGGCAAGCAATCTGTCAAATTCTTTATATGCATACATAATCTCATTTAATTTTTATAGGTTGAAGTTTTGCAGCCAAGGAACTTGAGGCCCAAAGAAATTAACTTAGGAATCCAAGATTACACTGTTAACAATTCTCAAATATAGGATTAGAATCCAGTTCTATTTGACTCCAGGTTTTGAGTATTTTCCATATTCTTGTGACTGTTACATTGAATAATCAAACCCAGATTGTAATCATAAAGACACTTTTCTTCTCATAATTATGTCTACACACTCCGTCTATGGGGCCATTATATTCCTCTCATGCAGTAAAATTTGGGCAGATGGCCCAGAAAGCTTATGTATTCACACTAAGATAATAATAATGTTTTAAAAAATCCTCTGACCACTTTAGTCTCTCAAATAGTCTCAGTTCAATAATTAATATATCCTGCCCTGTGTAGTATAAAAACAAAAACTCTGAACTTCACTTAAAGTGAAATGTTTGCCTTAACCTAGTTCAGGCCTGCTAAGGATAGAAAATCTGCAGCTGGAAAGGAGACAGTGAGGACAGGGAACAGAGGGTACTTTCTTCTTACTTTCTCAGCTCTTCCTCACTATCCCCAATACCACTTTGCAAAAAACAAACAAACAAAAATAGACTCTTTCTGCTGGGAGTGTAGGGAGTGTGCTCTCATCTGAATTTTTCTTTTTTCCACTGAATATATTTCCTGCTACTTCCTTACCCCATCCGCCCTCCTTCTGCCAATGTGTGCTCCTCCCTCCAGGTGATTGCATGGGATCTAAAACAACTCCAGTGTTCTCTCTCTTCCTCTCACAAACATGGTACTTATGGCCCAAATCAGGGCTTCTCAAGCTACAGGGATCTGTTTAAGGCACTTCTCATTATATTTGAGAAGGTACAGAAGTAGCCTTCACTCCCTGTGACGCTCTCCAGACTCCAACTCCTGGCTGCTTCTAAAATTCACAAAAGCAGTATTCCACCACCTCCTTAGTGGTCTCTGCCTAGTTGGTCAAACATCTCCCTATGAAATGTGGGAGAAATTAGTGTCTATAATTTTAGAGCAGCTGCAGATACTTTTTAAAAGGCTCGTAGAAAAACTTAAAATACTTTATTTTTTCTAAAGGCACTTGCAGTATAGTTGTGAATACAAAACTAAGACTCCAGAAATATTTACAAGATATTCATGGTCAGCAGGAACTTAAGGGTCAATAAATTAATTCCTTGGCTGAATTGATGAATATTTACTTACTGTCTAATATTTGTAAAGTGCTAGGCTAGGGCTGAAGTAAGAATGAAACTAAATGCAGATGTCATTGCAGTCACTACTTTAATCTCTCTGGTTTGGGAGAATTTACTACCTTTTAATAGTCCTATTTTCATTGCTTTTCTAAATCTTGGGGTCTCCCTGTATTTTTTTTTTCTTTTCAAATGAATATGCCTGCATAGCAAATCAATACAAATCTTTAAAGAATAGAATAAATTACAGAATTCAAATGTTGAAGCCATGGCTTAAGTTTCCTTTCATTTTTCTTTCTTTGGATTTTCCATCATTTGTTTTTTGATGTGGAACAGGGATTCACGTCACTACTTTAATTGCATTCAGCTCCAAAGGCTAAAGATTTCTTTTAGAGACCACCCTTACTACTTTAGGAAAAAAATACTGATCCTACATTTTTGGGAGCTTCTATATATCTTAGGTTATCTCTTTGTCCTGACTTTGCTCTTTGCATGTGATCTTCTTAGATCCAGTTCCTTATCCCTAGATTTCTTAACTTACATCAATATCACATACATTGCTACCAAACACACCAAAATTGTGCTTTTCAGGTAATAAACATTTTTTAAAAGAATAATTAATGAATAGAGAAATAAGGAAAATTCACAGGGTGTTGGAAAGTAGAATATTATAAAGTGAAACAAAAATGCTGGCTGCCTGCTATGGACAATATGCCATATCATGGTAGTTACAGGGAAATGCAAAAACAAACATCAGTATTATTGCATAACAACTAGAGTGACACAAATTTAGAAGCCTGCTAATAATAACTACAGATGAGGTTGTAAAGTCAAATGTCCCCTCTACTTCTAGCAGGAGTGCAAATTGGCAAAGTCACTTTAGAGAACAATATGGTAATATCTAGTGAATACAAAAATGGCCAGGCCCTATGGTTCAGCAATTTCTCCCTCAATAGTATGCAATAAAGATAAGTTCAAATATATGCATAAAGAGATCTGTAAAATCATGTCCTAGCAGCAATGTCCATGACTGAAAAAACAAACAACAACAAAATTGAGACCAGCCTAATGTCCATGATAGAATAGATTTTAAAATGTGGTATACTAATGTGTAGGGTACCATACAGAAATGGTAATGAATGAACCAGATTGAATAATACAAAAGAGAATGATTTCACAAATATGAATTTGAATGTATAGAACAAATTGTAGAAGGATATATACAATTTAAAAATAACTAGAAAAGTACTATATTTTATTTAGATTAGATGTACATATGTGGGAAATATATAAAGAAATGTATGATATAATGAAACTCTTGTAACCACAGAAAAACCTAAAAAATAATCAAGTAAAGGAAGGAAGGAGTAAATAGAGGGAGGCATGACAAATGAAAGCAGAGTAGAAGTAAACTTTAACTATATACTATTTATATTTTAAATTATAAACTATGTGATCATATTATTTTCAAAAGTGCATGGAAATGATTAGAGACTAAATGTAAGATAGTGGAGAAAAAAGAATGTGATTAAATGGAGAGGGATACAAAGAAGACCACAATTGTATTTATAAGCATTTAGTTTATTAAGCTAAATGATGAATATATATTACTTATAATTCTTTATCTTTTGCAAATCTGAAACATATTATTTTAAAATAAACCTTGGCTTTCAAAAACATTGTTTCTACTAAGGGCTTGACAATCCAAAGTTGGAAGTCAACAACTAAGTGTTGACTTTTCATTCTTCTTTGTAATTTTACTATAGTAATCTCAATTTGTATCAAGGAAATGTGGATGACTCTAACTCTGGGAAAGCAAATTACCAGGAAGCACAAAGTGTGGAAGAGAAAAACAGATTAATATTTAGAGATTTATTTTACCCTGTTTACAGATCCCTCACTGTCTTTGACACTGTTGACTTTGATTTCTTAAATCTCTTCTCCAGAATTAAACAGATTTTTATGATATTACCTTCCAATGATAGTGTTTGTTATCTTTGGGTGCAGCTATTTATCATAAAGGTGACCCAATATTCTATTTATATAAATATAGCCTTGATTTTATACCAATATATTTTATATGAAAAATGAAATGAGTTCATAAAACTAAGCTTCAATTCACCCTTTTAGAGTTTGATTTTGGCAGGTCAATTTTGTTCTTCAAACATTAGCTTCTTTAGAATGTAGAGAGGTCTATGCAAAAAGGACATTGTGAAAATTATATCAAATTGAAATACTAATATTAAACTAAAACAATATATATAAAATAACTAAGGCTCTGGAACAAAGCAAATGTTCAAAAATCAGCCATTTCATCTGGCAATAAAAGGAAAAGGAA
Organism: Microcebus murinus; assembly: GCF_040939455.1. Classification (NCBI taxonomy): domain Eukaryota; kingdom Metazoa; phylum Chordata; class Mammalia; order Primates; family Cheirogaleidae; genus Microcebus; species Microcebus murinus. The sequence continues at coordinate 42,743,615 of NC_134113.1, read as the reverse complement.
ATATTTCCATAGAAAAAGGTAGCCAACACACCCAAGAGAAGATGCCTACATTTGTGACCATTTTGGAAGTTCTTACAAGATCTCGGGATCTTTATTTAATCACTTTCTAGTACTTAGATACAGTGCTATGAATGAAGAAGTTAGACTATATTGGGTAACTGTGCATATTCCATGAATATTTACATATTTTTGTAATAAATCTCTGATATGAGGTAATTTCCAAAACTTTTGTCAATGTCTTCTAAAACTAATTTAGAGAAACAGAAATTTAAAATTCCAAAACAAACTAAAAGCCCAATTAGTTAACAGTTTCACAAATTATATTATAGTTCATTTTTAATATGTAGATATTTATATGCTTTTCCTGACATATATGTAAACTAACTGTTCATATATATAATAATCATTAGTGTATACATATATTAAAATATGAAATACATAAAATAAACACACCTATACGAACACATTTGTGTGGCTATATACATACATACATAAATGAAAGTATGAATATACAAACAGAAATACAAATTAGGAAGAGAGCCTTTATGAGAAAGTTCAAAATGTTATTTCTTTAAAACACAATTCCTTTTACAATTATTTAATACATATTTCTAACATCAAGTGTTACATAAAATGAGTTGAACACTAATACTGTTTCTTAGGTGCTCTAATTAATAAGATGAGTTAATTTGTGGTAAAAAGAGTAAGATGAAAGAAACTCTGACCTACACATTAAACTTCCATTTAAAAACTATTTGACAGAAACTCCACAAGAAATTAAAAACTACAAATTATTTTCTCTTGAATTTTTTCTCTTTAACAAATACTAATGTATTGTATTTAATGTCCACCATTTGAAATAATTCAGGCCTAATATTTCAGGATGAAGTAAAGTCTTTAAGTGGTGTTTGCAGCATAAGACACCAGAGATTAAGAATAAAAAAAACAAACTTAACTTGGTACCTGCTAAGAGTACGTATTAACCCCATAGCTTATGATGCATTTCCCCTATCCTGGCAAACAGGTAGTGGTGCTATTTTTGTTCTTAGCATATAGTCAGCTTCTTTTGAAATTCAGTCATATATTGGATGTACTGACCCCCTGCCATAGTGAATTCCACAGGCAGGAACTCCATGCTATGATAAGTGCTATTCCGCTAGAGGGGTTCGTGAAGAAAGCAAAAGTCTCTCAAATTAATTTCTCAAAATGCCCTGAGCCCCAGCCATCTCCCCTCCAATGTTCTTTGCAGCTACTTAACACTTCCCGACTAGTTGAGCCTGAGTGAGTTGGCTGCCTCCCCCTACGGCAATATTTCCTTTTCAAAGTGTAGTTGCCATGGTTGTATAATTTTGTGCAGGGAATGGAAGACTTAGTGACTGACCAAGCTGTGCTGAAAAAGATAACAAGCACAAAAACCACAAGTTGAGCTGAGGAAAACTTTGCCAAACTCTCAGTGGAAAGTGGAAGAAAGAGTGCTTTCTATATTGAAAATGGCTTGCATTTTTAAACATCGTTGACTATAAAGGACTTGGGACACCTGACGGGTTTTATTACATTTGGCTACACCTCTCAATCTCCTAGTGAGCATATGGAAAGCAGGAGCATGTAGACAAAATTAGTACAAAGTTGAGAAACATTGGAATGAACTAAAAATTCTAGCTCATTTACTGTCGCACTTTGTGTCATTTAAATTATTGGTACCTTTTAGATCTTCCTTTTGCTCTAGGCTGATGCACCATTATTCATCCTGATATTCTCATTACCATCCTCTATCACTAGTGTCAGGCATTTCCTTCCACCTAAAATTTCCTCTTAAAATTCTACACATGAGCAAAATTTTGGACTCAAATCTCCTATGATAGTCTTACTAATAAAATAGTAAACTTCTGACTGGCTAAAGGTAGTATTGGATAGATTTAAATATGGGGAAGATCATATTCACATAATGTTGCTCAACAGCAGGACCTATATATACCAAACAACCTACTGCCAGGTACTTTGCTAAGGGCTATTGCTTACATTGTCTCAATTAATCCCCTTAAAAAACATAGTTCTGGCCAATGAGATGGAGATGGAAGTCTCTAAGGGAAGGCTTTCTTTCAGATATTTACCTTCAGAAATAAATGGGGTAAACCTTTGTGAAGATAAGGTTTTGTCTTTTGTCTTTAGCTCTTATTCCTTCTTATCAACTGGGACAATAGTGTGATGGTGACATCAGTGACACAAGGGGCCATCTTTGACCAAACCACACAATAAAGAGGTCCGAGGAGAAAGATAAACTAAATATGAATTTTGGATGATGTTTTTAAGCATTTCAAGAGGTCCTGAAGTCTCTACCTCACACATTTTTATTAAACAAAAATATAATCCTATTTAAGTCATTTTTTTGTCAAGCTTCCTGCTATTCCCAGTTTGATGTAATCATTACTTATGCACACATCATAGGAACTCTTTAAGCTATGTGATAATATGTCACAGCTTGGGAGTAGGAAGAGAAAGTGGGATTTGAAGCTTTGTTTGTAACTTTAAATTCCATTCTCTTTTCACTCACTTGTTAATGATTTTATATAGCTTAACATTTTTATTAATGATTTAAATGGATAGGAGAGTCAGCTATCAGATTTGAAGTTTCCCAAAATGTGAATGGTAGTTAATATACTACAATCTGAGACTACAACTGTGTTGACATATTGGATTTCCTGTGTCAAGCTTTTCAACATTGGTTGAATTTATATTCAAATAATTCATGATTTGATAAGTTTATTAGAATCCAAGAAGAGCTATTGAGTAGGGAGTTGGATATGGTAATCTGGAATTCAGAAGAAGGGTCTGGTATAAATTTATTCACCAGTGGCATATGAATAATATTTTACACCATGCGACTAGATGAGATTGCAAAGGATATAGGGCTGAGTGTGGTGGCTCACACCTGTAATCCTAGCACTTTGGGATGCTAAGGCAGGAAAGGAGGATTGCTAGGCTAGGAGTTCAAGACTAGCCTGAGCAACAGTGAGATCCTGTCTCTACAAAAAATAGAAAAATTAGCTGGATGTGATGGTGCGCACCTGTAGTCCCAGCTACTTGGTAAGCTGAGGCAGGAGGATCACTTGAGCCCAGGAGTTTGAGGTCGCAGTGAGCTATGATGATGCCATTGCACTCTAGCCTGGGTGACAGACAAAGACCCTGTCTCAAAAAGAAAAAAAAAAAAGGTGAAAAAGGTGGGGGTAATAGGATTAGTGGCTGAAGCTTTGGCTCCCACCATAATATAGTTAAGAAGACTAATATTGTTCAGAGAAGGAACAGTTAGTGAATGTATTAACCAGAAAACAAATGAATGAAACTATATAATCTATGGTGTCAAATGCTGCATAATGAAATTTTGGTTAACAATAGACATCATATATAACAGTGGTCACATAAGATTATAACGGAGCTGAAAAATTCCTGTCACCTAGTGATGTCATAGCCATCAGAATGTCATAGAAAAATTTTTTGCTAATTGTCATTGTTTTTGTGGTAATGCTGCTGTAAACAAATCCACTTCACTGCCAGGCATATAAAAATATAGCAAATGCAATTATGTTTAGTACATATTACTTGATAATGATAATAAATGGCTATATTACTGGTTATTTACTATACTGCACTTTTCATGGTTATGTTAGAGTATACTTCCTCTACTTATAAAAAACTCTAACTGTAAAACAGATTCTGGCATGTCCTTCAGGAAGTATTTCAGAAGAAGGCATTGTTATCATAGGAGAAGAAAGCTCATGCCTGTTATTGCCCTTGAAGATCTTCCAGTGGCACAAAATGCAGAAGTGAAAGAAAGTGATATCGATGATCTTGAGGTATTGTAGGCTAATGTATTTGTTTGTGTCTTAGTTTTTAAGAAAAATATTTAAAAAGTAAAAAAAAAAATTAGAAATGAAAGCTTATAGAATAAGTATATAAAGAAAGAAAATATTTTCAAACAGCTGTACAATGTGTTTGTTTTAAGCTAAGTGTTATTGCAAAAGAGTTAGAAAGTTGGAAAAATTAAAATGTTTATAAAGTAAAAAGTTATGGTAAGCTAAGGTTAATTTGTTATTGAAGAAAGAATAATATTTTTAAAATAAATTTACCGTAGTCTAAATGTGCAGTGTTCATAAGTGCTCAGTTATATCCTATGCTTTCACATTCACTCACCACTCACTTACTCACTGACTCACCCAGAGCAACATCTAGTCCTACAAGCTCCATTACTGCTAAGTATCCTATACAGGTGTACTATTTTTTGTTTGTTTTACTGTATCTTTTCTATGTTTAGATATGCTTAGATACATATCAAGTTTTTTGCTAAACTTGTGCTTCACATGAGCTTAATTGGTTATTTTGGTTTTTGTGATCCTGGAAGGACACACACACACACACACACACACACACACTAGAAAAATCAGCCAGGTGTGGTGGCACATACCTGTTTTCCCAGCTACTCGGGAGGCTGAGGCAGGAGGATTGCTTGAGCTCACGATATTGAGGTTGCAGTGAGCTGTGATGATGCCACTGCACCCTAGCCTGGGCAAAAGTCAGACACTGTCTAAAAAAAATAAAAATAATTTTTATTAGGGGATCATCCATTCCAATACACTTACGGTGGCACTTTGAATTTGTATATGTTGTCTTGTTTTAAATAATAATAATGTCCACTCTTGTTCTTTAGTGTCATAGTTTGGATGATAAGTTACATGGTCATCATTAGTCATTGATGATCTTCCTAAGGGCAATTTGAGTGGAATTCTGTGAGCAAAAGTCTGATTGGAGTGTATGTAAGAACAAAGGAAGAAAGAGTTCAGGGGTCATACTCCCTTTTCTATGTTGCCTCTAGGAATTGGTGCTTAGCAAACTGAATAAAAATTTTGATACTCTGGCTATTGTTTTTGCTATGGATAATAAACTGTTCTATATCTATGGTCCAAGAATTATGTGTCTTCTACCACTATCCGTGAGTCTTGTGGAGCAACTTGTCTTCTTGGATGTAGGGTAAAATCTCAGATCTTTCACAGTTCTTGACAATAAAATCTTAGATGACCTAGAATAATACATATTACAAATGTCTATTTTATTATTTTACATAAAAATATTACAAATTTTATTTTTTTACCACATATAAGATTTAAGTTTTTACATAATCAAATACATCAATGTAAACTTTTATAACTTATATGTTTAGTGGCTTCCTTAGAAAAATTTTATTCATCCTCTTATAGATGAATAAGACTGTCTTTTATTTTCTTTTAGTATTTATCTTTAAATTTAACCTTTAGAGGTAAGATCTTGAATTCACATGAAATATATTATTGTTTTTTTGTAAGTGATAAGGTTTTTTCCCTAAGTGTATAGCTATAATTTTCTCAACACCATTATAATCTATCTTTACCTGATTATCTGAAATGTCTTTTTAATAGTATATTAAATACCTTGTATGGAAATTTTTATGCTCTGGATTCTTGAGGTTTGTGTGTGTATATGTATATGTGTGTGTGTATGAATATATGTGTATATGAATATATATAATCATTTCTTTAAGCATCTTCAGTTAATGCCTGCTATGTACTAAACACTGTGACATGCACTATTCCATAGTGGTTAACATAATGAACATCATATCTGCTCCCATAAAAATCAGAGCCTAGCTGAAAAGAAGATAATAAAAAAATCACCAAATAAATAACATAATTTAAAAATGTGGTAAACACTATGAAGGAAATAAAATAGATACTTTGAGAGAATATTGAGATAGGAAAGAGAGCTATAAATATAGGTCTCTCCTGAGGAAGATATAATTTCAGCCTACACCCAAAATATAACACTTGAGAATTATAAAGTATGGATGGAAAAGTGTTCTAAGCTGATGGAACAGCATACTCATAGATAAAAGTTGTTTCAGAAAAGGACTGTGCTATGGTTTTTGTTCCCCAACCAACAAAGTCTGCAATGTAGGGGTTGATCTTTCAATTAACTGAATTCAAGTCAACTAATTATACCATGTATCTATGGAGTTGATATATTTTCAAAAAGTAAATATTTACTTATTTTTAGAATTAAATTTCAATCATTTTATGAATAGTAGTGGTCATTGTGATTATCATTGCAACATCACTCTATTTGAACTAATCAATCTAATCTAATCTTCTTGCTAGAAATAGGTTTTAGGGATATATTCAAATCTGGAAAATAAGATGCGAAGAGATATTTGCTAGGTAACTTTTGAAAAAACAATTTCCAGCTCCCTAGAAGTTATAAAATTAGAAGGATTCTTTATGCTTAGGAGATTGAATATAACTTTTGCACTCTTGCAGGTGCTTATTGTCACCTCGAGGATAAGTCAATAGGTGGGAAAGCAGAACAATGACTATTGAAGAAAGCAGAATAGCAGGCCAGAGCCCTGACATGTGGTGCCTGGAGCCTGCCAGACATCTGGGCTTATTTTTAAGTTCAGTAATGCATTTTTAAAGTTAAATTATTTTAAATTGAGATTTTCTGGTTTTACAGCTAAAAGCATTTGATAGTTTATTGTCACATTAACTCAAGTCTGGGGCCTGAAAAGTGGGAGAAGCTTATCAGAGAAAAGTGGCTGATGGCTTCAAAATTCCCACTCCTCTTGGCCCCAGACATGTCTATATAATATTTCTTGAAATTATTTGATAACAACTGTGGAATTTCAATGCTTTTGTCTACTACCACCTTTTAGTAGTCTTTATTGTTATATAATTGATTTTTATTCCCTATTTCTACTTCTTCTTAAGTATGCATGGCAAGTCTGTGTTAGGTATCATGCTTTCACTCTCCCATGCTTAACCTCTGGAAATAAAGTAGACCTAAAGTAGTTTGATAGTGAACTTGACTTCTTGAAAAAACTTGACTTATTGAAGTCAAGTTCACTATCGAACTGGGACTCATAGTAGAGAGTATGATAAAAGTGAGCCACACAAAATTGAATCTTTCATTTCATGTGCTCTTGTCCTGTGCCTTTATACCCCAATATCTGTTTTCTCCTTGCATTTGTTGCTGGGTGAGAATTTGTGTTTTTCTTTTCTTTTTTTTTTTTTTATCACTGTTATTAATTGCCTGGCCACAAATATAGTCTAGCACTATTTTTATGTAATTTTTGTTAGACTTGATGCTGAGACTTTTTCTAGTGTTCCTGTTTATCAGGATAATTAGATGCCTTCTTTTCCAGGTACCCTCTCTCTTACAGTTGTTTTTCTATTCTGCATAGTGATAGTGGTGTAGCAAGAATATCTATTGTTAAAATACATATTATATTGTATTTTCGTATTTTTATATTCCAAATGTATACTGCTGATCATTTCAATCCATTACTATTCTTTGGAAGAAATAATTTTTGACTACATATGACAACTCTTTGGCTTGTACATTTATAATTTTCATTAAATTTAGTTTTAATTCAATTATATGAAAACATAAATTTACCATCAATAGAAATTTCTAGACACGTCAACAAAAAAGATAATCCCATAACGTGTTTTGTTGCTTTCTATGACATTTTCAGAAATCAAATATCACCATTATCTGGCCGGAAAAAAATCAAACTTTTTGATACATCATTGTCTTTCTATTATGAAATTCCAGACGGTTTAATTGAACAACAAGCTTGTCACTAAGATGACACATTCTGGGGGTTTTTGTTACCAGAGGAATTTAATTAGTGTCTAAACGCTAAGGAAAGGGAAATAAAGTCATTCGTGGATGGCAAGGCACTTTCCATGTATTAATAGCTGTTAGGAATACGTGGGATAGAAGTAGTAAACAATTGAATATTAATTTTTCCATTCGAATCATTAGCTTGTGAGTGATCCAAATTTTATAACTAAAAATTTCAGAGATATAGTGGAACCTCTCTGTTTTACAAATTGAAAAAAAAAGGCTCAGGGAAAAAAATTTCCTCAAGCATCGATGAGCAAAAGTAAAATTATATTTCTTTTAATTGCCAATGTGCTAATGGACAAACAGCACATAATCAAGTTTTTTTTTTTAATAAAGAAAAATAATTTATACATTAAAAAGTCACCAGCTACTTATGGAATTTTTCTAAATTCCTTTTGAAATTATATTGGCCTAATATGTGAATAACAAGGCTAACGATAAACCCCAAAATGTAATAGGTCCACATAACAAAACTTGGGTAGGATATAGCTTTAAACTATGTAATATTTGAATTATGTATCTCTTATTTGAACTTGATTGCAGTTTGGAAAAAATGAGAAAAGCCTTAAAAACAGTTTACTAGCACATTGAAATTTTTCAATATGACAGTCAGTATAACAATTGGCCTTGAACTGCACCCAAATACATTTAGTTCATAAATCAGTTTAATTCATTTCTATATTTTCTAGGAAGAGAAATTAAAATCTTCCTTTGGCTATTTTCTAACTTTTCCATTACTGAATAGAAAAGCTATTAGGTCAAATAGATTATTTTCTAGAAGAAGTTATTGAGGATCATTTTAAAATCACTAGCGTATATAGATTGTGCTTTAACATCTTACTGCTGAAAATGTAGATGCAAAATGAGGTGGTTATGAAATGGCCTAAAGGAAAAAGTTTTGTGTGCTATGTGAGCAAAGTTCTTAGAGGCAAAAAGACATGGAAGAATAGAAAAATAAGAAAAGTAATGCTTTAAACATGTAGCACTTAAACAATTAATTTATAAGTTAAATTTGGAATTTCTAGAATAAAAATGCCAAAAAGTAGGTTAAATATCCTCTCAGGAAGAAATCATTGAGCAGAGAGTCTGGCTTATGTTTGTTCTATATGTCTCATCTGTGTTGCTTCTATGACCCTCCAGGTGAGGTACATAGAACTTATTGTACATCCTTTAATTGTCTATGCTTTTCTTTTCATATGTTTATTAGCTCTTTGTGATTTCTTCACTGTGAATTTGCCATTCATATCCATTACCCATTATAATTGGCTGCTAGCCTTATTCTTTTCTTCATCAAAACATCATTAGCAATTGTTTTGTGTTTACACATCAATATAAATATTAGACATTCTGTCTAGTATTAAGAAAAAAAGATTGAGACTTCCATTTATAGAAAAATAGTGGGCTAGATTATTTAGTGTAAACATCTACTGAAAATATCAAAATAGTTAGATATAACATTTATTAAAATCATTTTGGACTGTAAGAAATCCAACAAGACAGTAATGGATTTAAGAGGACTGGGAATCTAGAGTGATAAGTACAACCCTGCCTCAACTTTTGCTATAAAGGCATCTGCCAATCCATGAATAGGTAGAATTTCTGTTTTGATGACTTTTAGTGGCCTGGGGTACAGAAGTTGAAGCCTCAGGTTTTTCCAAAGCAGGGACTCCAGTAGGACCCACTTCATATTAAACTGGGATTTCCAGAAAATATACCTTCAGAGTAAAGGAGCCAGAACTATGACACCAACACAAAGAATTATCATGAAAAGTTGCTCAGAACTTAGCAGAATAAAAGAAAAAAAATTCTAAGCAATGAAAATGAAAAGTTGTCCTATACATTTGCAATTCCAACCAGACCTATGTATCTATGAGCTATTCTTGGGTGGCAAAGGTGATCAATGGAGAAAGTGTGAACCATTCTGAGTTAAAGTGGTCCAAAAGAGATATTTTATACAAGATTTGTTTACAGTAAGTGGAGAATCAGTCATGTCCCTTTATACTTTGGAATTTGGAGATGCTGTAATATGTTGCTGTTTCACCTGCTCAGTGTCAGGCCAAAGCCAGGCATTGAAGGTTGAGTTGTGTCCCCAAAAAACATATACTGAAGTCTCCACCCCCAGAATCTGTGAATGTGATATATTTGGCAATAACGTATTTGACATGTTATCACATTTAAGATGAGGTCATACTGGATTACGGAGAGTTCTAATCCAATATAAATTGGTGTCAATATAAGAAAACAGGATATATAAACACACAAGGGAGAAGGCTATGTGAAGGCAGAAACCGAAAATGGAGTGATGTAGCTATAAGGTAAGGAATAGAAACGAAGCTAGCAGAAGCAAGAAAAAAAATTCCTTCCCTAGAGCTTTCATAGAGACCAAACCCCTGCTGATATCCTAATTTTGGACCACTAGTTCCAGAAGTGTGAAATAATACATTTCTGTTGCTTTAAACCATTTAATGTATATGTTATCTTTTAATCTTAGTTTTTAAAAATATTTAGTGAATACAGATTAGAACATATTTTTAACTAGTTGTGGCACTTTGTTATGGCAGCCCTAGAAAACTAATACACCAGGTATACTATTCCTGCCAGATTTTCTTTTGCAGCTTCTCCAATTCTCAGTCAGGGAGTATGTTTATCTGAGACACAGGGTGCTAGCTTCTGCTGCAGGACATCCCCATCGTTAAAGCTGTCAAAGCAGGGACAAATTCGGTTTTCCATACAAACTTGTGTATTCCAGTTCAGCTTCACAGTTTCCAGTTTGTTCTTACTTGCCCCACCTTTATAACCATTCTGTTTTCCTAATTGCATATCTGGCAGACTTTGGGCTTCAGCATCAGACCCAGACACAATAGCCACTGCTTCTCTGATTGAACTCTGACTAATATGCCCAGATAAAAGATTATATATTTCTATAAACTTGTTTTGGTTAATTGTGTAAACATTATACTTCACTATTGTCCAATAACTTTATATTTTCTTTTATATTGTTTTCTTTTTATCTTAGTTTTAAAAAATATTTCATGAATACAGATTATAACATATTTTTACCTAAGAGTATTATATGCCTGGAAAATCCTATAATTACTACACCTGTGAAAAATAAATGGATAAAAATGTACCAGCGTGACAATTATAATGTTAGCAAATGTAAAAGATATGAATCAGAACTAATTCTACTACTTGAAAAAAAATAGAGAAATTGCTTACTTTTATATAAAACATTAATCACTTGCAGCCAGCATCAAGCTTTTACACAGAGAATGATTCTGTGTGGTACCAAAACACTCACAAAATCAGTTAATTATTCATAAAATAGATTGTTTCTATAAAACAAATCAACAAACAGTTGTTTGTGTGAACTTAGTGATTATGTTGTTAAAAATAACCTGACAGTTCTATTTTTAAAATTAATTTAGTATGGAGAGATCCTATTAACATTTCCAAATGTTTTCATCCTGTGAGCATTCCACAAACTTAAAAAATCTTAAAGCCTAACCTAATATTGTTACATACACGAATACTAAATCCTCCCTGCCCCTACACACATACTTACAAAGTTTAGTACACATAATATTTGAAAAGTGGATTTGTACTGTGAAAACTTTATTTGTTTCTTTCTTTTCAGATATGAAGCCTGAACTCAGAAGAAATGTTCTGATTAGAAATACCAGAAAAAGAAAGAAGTCTAAATGGAAGGATATAGTCTGAGTATGAAATTCCACACATAAGCAGCAACTTCTGGCTGCTGAAGAAAACAAAATTCTGTATTCTACTTTTTACAGTGCACTAAAAGATAAATTTATTCATGCATTTCATAAATTATATATTTATATATGATGTACAAAGGTCTATGTGTATATTAATGCTTATATGACATAATTCCTGCCTGCTAAATGTAACTCTTAGTTATATACAAGCTATTTTTAGTTGAATTAAATTTTAAGATAGTGGTGAATAAGAAATTTTGTGTGTATTAACTTGTATAATATATGCACTAATATTAGCAGTTAGATACTCATTTTCTTTGCAAGTTATACTTGAAATCTGGATCTTCATAAATTTAGGTTACTTTCCTAAACACTCTGTAAGTTATAGAATCAGTATTCACCTTTAATTAGTAATCCTGACTCCAGAGCCTGTATGTTTAATAGCTATGCATGCTGTCCTGCCTCTTTACTGGCCAAATAATAGTCTGTCACTTTTAATTATGACAGAATGAGGGGAAATATCAGACACTTTTAATTTTCTTCTAAAGTGTCCACGAATGCATATGTAAGGAAATACTTTAAAACAGCATGTGAAACTGATAACACTAAAAAGCGATGGAGTCAAGCATATTCTAGAGATAAAATGAAAAATGGGATTAAAAACCCACCAATGATTATGATTTCTCAACTATGCAGGACAGGACCAAGAGTGAACAAACTGGGGGGAGCTGTCCAGAGTGCTGAAGCACAGGAGCACAAACACCTTACTGGACTAAATATAAAATCTTATACTAACTCAAGTTTCCACATTGGGTTCCTGAGGTAACATGAGATATGATCATTCATCACAGTATGACAATGGGACAGCACCTAATTTTCAATTATCTAATAAATAAATGAAGAAAAAAGAAGCATTTGTCACCAGATTGACTTTAAAAATTACACACAGAACATTATACAAATAGTCATATAAAATAATATACTAATAATATAGTAGAATTGTTTTGTTTCATATCTTAAAAATTATAAGAGTTGGCATTTTGGTTAAGATAGTAAATTTTGCCTTCAATGGATGAAATTAAATATTCGTTATTAATAAGTTTTATTTTTCTGGTCCAACGTTGGTGGCTATGTAAGTTTTGCAGTCTCAAATGCATTTTTTTTGTGGAAATATCTGTGATCCACTTTTATAATTATTTAATTGAAGCTTAAAAACATATATAACAAGTTTTGTAAGAATTAAAATTTAATAAATATATATGAAAGTTATTTTAGGTCACTATTTCAAATACTGTATATTCTATTTTTAACTTATATGATCTCTCAGACCCTATGAAGTCTCTCAGTATAAATATTTAAAATATTTCTGTCACCTTTTCTTCATACTTCTAACATTTTTCATGTTGTATTATGTTACTTTTTAATTTGAAGAATATAGTTTTAGGAGTAAAAATGTATCCCCAATATTTTGTTTACTATTTTTAATTCAAATTATTTATTGAGATTAATATTAATAACCTGTCTATGTCTTGTCTGGCATACCTAAAAAGCTTTAGCTTTCTACTTAAAGTGTGTTGCATTTAAGAAATACATATTATAACTTCTGTTTTAAGATACTGAACTGAGCACACACTTCAACTCTTACTATCCTGCATTAAATATCTAGAAACAACATAAAATTTAAATAAGAAAAAATTGGCTTTTATTGGACAGAAATTGTGATAAGATCCTGAAAGTTATAAAACAAATAAAATTGAAGATATAAACCTCAGCCAAGGACATATACAAAAAATTACAACTGTGAATGATGCTGAAAGCTAGCTGAAGCCAAACAAAAAAGAGACCCTGGAGTGACCAGGCATCATCTTTTCTAAATTGCCTACATTCTGTCTTCATTATGTGTCCAATGTATTAAGCAACAGGATGTTTGCCTTAGCAAAACTCCAAAGCAAAAAAATATATATATAAATTCCTTTTAAAGATGGTGATATATTTATAAAAATTAGCTATATTTAAGAGAAGATTCAGAAAAAAGTTGATAACATGCAAGTAAAGTTCAATAATCATAAAACAGTTAACTTTAAAACTTGCCAAAAGAATTAGCAAAGTATCAAGCAAAGTATCTCTTGATCATAAAAGTAAAAATAGCCAACTTAATACTTCTAAATAATTTTGGGGTTTTTAGATAAAAGGGAGATTACTAATTATTTAGACCTACATGATAAGGTTGACATTAAAAATAATACCATTGATATTTATTCTGTTTTTACCATGTGTAGTTACAAATGTGTCAGGCATATTTATATGTTTAATTATCATAAAAACCTTATGTTATCAGTACTATTATTAATGCCATTTAAAGACAAAGGGAACTTAAAGAGTGTGCTAAATTTTACATAGCTAACATGTCATGAAGCTAAGATTTGAATGCCAACAGTTTAGTTTCAAATTCCGAAGCCTAAATCACTATACTTTACTTTCTCCATACTCCAAGGAAGATAAACTACATATGTAACAAAAGTGACATATGATCAAAGTGACAAAGGAAAATACAGCTTTAAGTATAACTATTAGAAAACAGGAAGAGTAGAAATAAATGAACTAAGCCTGTAATTCAATAATAGAGTAAAAGAATGAAGTAGATTTAAAAGTAATACAACTACATTATACATTTTAAACAGTTAGGAATGAATATTTTATGATTTTCATGAATTTTAAACCCTCTTATGTGAATTTATGTACTGTAGAACATGAACATATCATGCTACTCTTCTAGATTGTAAAACTATCTCTATTGCCTTTTTCTTATTCTGATTTCCAGGTCCCCAGAGACTTCTTCACTAGTTTATAATATTTGGCTAACAAATCTGTTTGGAACTGAAGGAAACAGCATCTGTTATTAAAGTTGATTTCTCTTTTAAAATTATCCTTAGACCTGATACCATTTTCTGGAGGATCAATGCTATCTTGAACAATGTCATCTTGAAACATAAGGCTTTTTATTTATTTATTTATTCTAAGAAGGGGAAAACACACGGGTCAGCACATATGGAGTGCAATGGATGAGCCTCCCCCTGGGAAAAGTGCCTTTGTAAGGCTTTGTTTTTATGACTTTCTTTCTCAGTTAAAAACCAAGTGAAAGTATTTTATTTTTAAATCCCAAGTTTCTCTGATGAATGAGATACTTCTTCTTTTCTGGAGTATTGTGCACAGCAACACATTATTGCTAAATTTTTAAATTAGAAATTTGGATATTCCAGGTCTTTCCTTAACCTAATCAGATTTCAGGCCAATATAGGTCTGAGCTTTCCTGAGTTTTGCATGCAAAGTCCTACCGACAGCCACTTATTTCAATCTCCTTGTAAAAAGACTCACTCCATTTGCTGTATCACAACCTGTTCTGCTTTTGAACGAATAGCTGCAAATTCTTCATCTTTAGTTTTGCAAACTGGATGTTTATATTATTCTTTTGGAAACCCTGGAAATCTGAAGAGACTTCTATTTTAATTCTCTCACAGATAATTCCTCTCTTTCTCTTTAGAGATATTCCTTAAAGGTGACTTCTGAAGAAATTTGCCTGTCTAGTTCAGTTCATGTCCAATTGTCTATTAGGCATATTCATTTACACAAAACTTAAGAGTGGAGTCATGATGTGGAAGATGTTTTAATCCTCTTTTCTTTTCTTTAAACATTTTTTTTTCAAATTAAATCTGTGACATATCAAGGGTTATTTTCATATTTCTTCCTCTGTATGTATCATGACTCATCTCAAGGATATGACTAACAGTTTGGCCAATTTCTTATTGGTTTTCAGCAGTTATTTCACTTTGTTCAAGTCAATATTGGGTAGTCTCTTATTCCGCACATTCAGATACCAGATATCATCAGTAGCATTCAGCACATTTCCTCTATGCTTTAGGTGAATCCAGGAGAGAAAGGGGTACCTAAATCAAATGACATGAGATGGCATACACCTTTTAGACTCTCTATAGTACTAAATATCCAACCTCATTAATTTTTCCCATGTTGTATATGGAGGTGAATTTCTCAAATTTCTCTAGTGGTCCTTTACAAAGCAACTGGATATTATCACATTGTTGAAGGAGGTCATTTAAAAAAAAAAATGTATCGTCCTATGCAAACTTGATGATATTTTTGGCAATAGACATAAAATTTTTAAAAAGTGTGGGCTCTCTCTTCCTGAGAGGCCTCTTCCCTGAGATGGCCTCAGTCATGAAAGCTTCAGCCCCCAAATCTAAGTTTATTGCCAAAAAGATGCTTCCTCTGCTTTTTACAGACAGCATTTAGGACAACTTAATCATGATGCAAGAGATAGAAAATGATCAGGAGCCTCTCCCCTCAACACTACCAGGAGTGATGCTCCTTCACTTTTTTGCTTCATGCTCTGGAGTAAAGGCTCAGGCATGACCCAGCATACCAGACACACCTCATAGAATTTTGAGGCACTATGAACTCAGGATCACTGGCAGTGACAAATGCATAAATTATGGCCCACTATAGCCCCTGAAACCACCCCTCTTCTCCCATCCTTCACCCTTCCTCTTCTCTCTGCTTCTTTCTCTTCTCCTGTCTATCCATAGATCACATCAAGGATATTCTGCTCTGACTCTAGTTTGGTAATCTTAACTACTTCGGTAGGAGCGTCAACTATAGTCAATAGCCACAGATGAACGCGTGCAGCCCAGCGTTGACTTTAGTCTATAATTTTGAATTGACTTTTCTAATTTTTCAATATCATAATAAAATTGTGAACATTTAAAAATAACATAATAAAAACATATATGTATATGATACCTATTCTGATTTACATTACAAGTAAAACTGCCTGTAAAGTAAAACAAGCTTTCAGTACTTTCAAGCTTTCCTCATCACACAAGAGCAAAACGGATTCGTCGTCAATGCACAGCACAAACTATCATGTGAACTATGAGTGCCGGCTGTGGGCAAGGTTTCCCGGCCAGTGAGCGCTGTACTGGAGTGGTTAAAAATATTTTCAGGGCAAGCTCTTTTCACAGGATTTAAGTTCCTTGGGTTTATTTTCTTTTTTATTTTCTATTGTTCTTTATTCTCCTCCACATAAGAGATGTTTACCTATCTGTTGGTGACCAATAAACAGGAACAATGGATTTTCATTGATATTACCCACTGCATGGTAGATACTATTGAAATCCTCTCTGGTTTTTAGCAGGAGAGATTGTTGATGAGCGCAGACAGTAAGCAAATTTTTCATGTCTATGCTATGTATCTGATTTTTTCTTTCTTGGGCAAAGAAGAAAACTTTTGCTCTCAGAGTCTATTTGTCAGCAGTATGACAGAAAGTTATCCTTATGAAATTTGAAGTATTTTGAAGTGTGTGTAACAACAGACAGAATGTGAATGACTATAAGTTTTATTGCTCCCATGGCTTCTAGTATTTCTATCTTCCTATTGCTAAGTTCACAGCTCAGGTTATAATGCACCATCAGTTGGTAATTTCTGCCTTTGGCAATGTTGCTCTAGTGAGAAGTGTGTCTAAAGGAATGTGGAAGAAAATTAATAATAAACTAATGTTTATTAACTAAGTTAACAAACTTAGTTATAAACTTAGTTTATAAACTAAGTTAATAATAAACTAATGGTCTTAAGTAACTACCTTTGAAGAGAGCTACCTGCATAACAGTGCTATATAGAGTTAGAGAAACCTTCCAAGTGAGGTACCTGGGTTTTTAAGGTAGAAGAATTCAGTGTGGATTAGTGCAATAACTTCTTAAGTCTTACTACCCTACTCTTTGGTCTCAGTCCATAACGTGCTTTTTGCTATTGGAAATTCCCCCTGGGTTTTGGTGAATTTGACAAATACTGAAAATTTTAAGTATTGTCACCACTTTATATGTTGTCTGAAATTCTTCTCTGTTAAATACCTACAAAATTTATTTATTGCCATACTTTTATAACAGTTATGAAAGAACCTGAATAGCATTTATCAAATAGCATTATATTGTTCTTACACATGATAAAAAGAGAAAAGGTCTAGGTAGTAATGGTTGCTTGATTCAGATACATATAGGTTTACTGGATCTGATTGTGCATCTATAAAAGCTCAAGGGTTTCCACCTTATGACCAGCCCATCATGTTTTCTTAACACTATTGATTGCTTTGGCTTGGCACTGATTGACCTAGCATATCATTACGGTCAACATCAGCATCTTTCACATTCATTAGAGAATTGTGACTATGAGACTTAGGCATTACTGTGGAGGATCTTAATTTCAAATACAGATCATAAACCAGTAGGTTATAAGTAGTAATTTGATGTGTGTCTTTTTATACAATAGTCTGGGAACTCATTGATGTCATAAATATTATCTTATTCACCTTCTTATCACCTGACCATCCTATAGGTTGTGGCCTAGGGAAAGTACTTTTTAATTATTTATTGAATATAAATTGAAATGTTGACTATAAATATTTTGGTAGGAAATAAAGTTTACCACTGAAAGATGCACCTGAATAATTTTAGAACCTTTTAAAATTTATAAATTTATTTATTTAATAAAATAGTTTGTCTACAACATACCAAGGAGAGATTATTTTTTTTTAATAATGGATAGAAACTTGGATGCTGCTAAACACAATGCTATAAAACTCTGGAGGTCATCAAAAGATTTTAAAACTAAATTAATTGATTTGTCTGAGCATCAAGAGAGTTTTGTACTTTCTCTGGCTGAGCAAAGTGTACAAGTTTGTTGTTATTAACTGCTTCTGACATTTGGCTGAACTCAGCCTACCTTGTAATCCATTATAATCCAAATTTATTGAAAAAAGTAATAAACATAATTAAATTTAGGACCCTTCTTCTGAAAGTGATTTCAGATGTCTCATTACTTTAATAATAGTTTTTCTTTTATCTTTTTTGTCATTCTTTCTGCTCAGAGTCAGGTTGGCCAGGCAGCAGATTGTTTAGGCATGGGGCACTTAAGGTCAGCTTTAGCCTGCCCACCCTATTTTGGCACATTCTTGAGAGGAAATCTTCCAGTGCAGTGTGAGCAGAGAACTATGCATTTATTATTTCAATTGCAAGAGTTTAACTATGGATTGAGGAAGATAATAACCTGAACTTTCTTGTTTTTATAATCAACAAACTCAGACAGAAAGATGCTGATGTGAGTGCACAGTGAATTTTAATTGGAAATAAAACTAGTTTAAAATATCTAACTCAAAGATGGAGATACAGAAGAAATCGTGAGTATCATTTTATTAATAATATTGGCTATAGAACATGTATAAAAGTATAATTTCTATTAAATACTTTTCAGGACTTGCAATCTACCATTAAAATAATATAATGGTAAATTTATTCAAATAGGAATTTTCCTCTTTGGTCCCAGATGCTTTCCAGAGAGAAATGACTTATGGAAAAATGCATATATTGACAGATTCCCTTCAATACTAGTTTTTGGTGCTCCTAAAGCCATTATGTCAACTAGAAGGCATTTCAGTAGATGTAAAGTTCGTAAGGCTGTCAAATTGATTCCCTACATCTGAGAAATCTGCATGAATTTTAATAGAAAGTTAATATATTAAGACATTCCAATTTGTTCTTTCCAGGAAGTTGGATTAAAAGAAGGAAGAAATACATTATTTTTAATATATCAAGTAACTCCAAAATTAAGCCTTTGATGTTACAGAAAAATGTTATGAAGCTTTTACCAAGAAGAGTATTTGAATATGAAAATATATAATATTTCAGAATTTATTTCACCAGTGGAATTATTGTGCAGCATATCTCCATATTGGTTTATGTATAATGTATAAAGCAAACTTTGATTTTTTTTTGAGGCAGCTAATATTGAAAGAGTAACTGTAAAATTTTGTCTGCAGTTTGAACTCTTGTTGGTATGTAGTCATGAAGTTCTAAGCCTTGTCTTTTTTTTTGTTAATTTTTTAAACAGTTATACTGGAAAATACACTTAAAAGTATCCTTTTTTTAGTAGCCACCATGGTAGTTAATGCTTGTTTTTCAGAGTTGTTTCAATTGATCAAGACTTTATAGAATCCTTTTGAAACTGCTTTATGAGGCAGATTTTGAGTAACATAGGATTGTCAGTGTCCTTGTTTATTTACCTAAAGTGGCATTAAATAATGTTTGCGTGCTTTGTAAAACTGATTCGCTCTAAAAAGAGAAACTGTTAATCTGAGGATACTTGAAATTATACACTACAAATTCTCAAAGAATCTCAGAAACATTTCGAGCAAAGGCATTATAAGAATTTCCCTTCTCATTTAACAATTTGTAACAATGGATAGTGATGGATTCTTAATTTTATTTGCTAAAATATTATTGATGTTACTTTATGGTCAAATCACATACATTTGTTTTTTGCTATTGTTTAGGAATTTTTCTTGAATTAATGTCAGAATTACACTAATTATTTTTATATATTTCAGGCATATATAGCAAATACAATGCAATATATTTAAAGCCTTTGATTCTCAGTTGTTCTACATAAACTCATGGTTCAGCCTACTCTCTTCTCTCATGTTGAATCAGGTATCAGTTCTCATTTTTCGTTTCTATTTCATCTCATTTGATAGATGATATTAGCATGTATGACGTATTTATAAGACATGTATAGGATGTCCCAAAGTCTCCATGTAAAGGAAAAATTTTATAAAATTTTGTAATGAATATTTCATAAATAAAGGTACATTTAGCTACAATTTCCTATTTTCCTTATATATGGCAACTTTTAGGACACCTTGTAATTGTAACTCCACTTTCCCTTCCAAAGTAACTTCAAAGAAAGAACAGAAGGAAGGAAAGAATGAAGGAAGGAAGGAAGGAAGGGAGGGAGGGAGGGAGGGAAGGAGGGAGGGAGGGAGGGAGGGAGGGAGGGAGGGAGGGAGGGGAATAGAGGGAGGGAGGGAGAGGGAGAGAAAAAGAAAACTTTATTGCTTTATTATAGAAATAAGATACATGCAGAACGTCTCACAGCTGGTTGACTTATGCAAGTTCATAGAGAAATGATGATTAGGGGGATGCTGGAGGTTTAGGATATCAACACATGTATTCTATGCCAACATACAGAGATGGAAAATCTATTTAAAGCCTATGCTAATTAACAGGCCCATCTATGTGTTTTCACAGTGTTACTGATGTGCAGTTTGGCCCTCTTTCATTCGTGTCATGCATGTACCCATTTTTTTTTCATCTTGTTTTAGAGGCTCGTTTGAGCAAGTTACCTATTTAATAGTAGTCTATGGACTCCTTCAAACTCTTCATTCCTGTAGACTCTCTTAACTATCCTTTTCAGCATATGGGGATGGGGAGTGGTTTCCAATTGCTTTTCACATCTCCTGATCTTAACAAAATTCCCTGGTTGTATATAGCCTCAGTTGGAAATGAATAGTACCTACTATGCTCATGTCTGGCAAACAATTCTTTGGTGTCTATCTCCTAAAAATATTTTAAAGGAAACTCTCTCTTTTAGACTTGCTTCTGCTGCTTTAATTCAGGGCATTCATCTTTTAGAATGTAATCCCATTGATGTCACTTTTGAAATCTTAGCATTTGTCACAATACCTGGCCTACAGTAAGCTTTATAAATGATTATAGGTTGAGGGAATGTTTCAGTCTTAACACTGTTCCTCCAGCCCAGGCAAACCCTGAAGGTTTTCTCTAGTTGTCCTCATTCTTGTTAGCTCTTATTGGTACTTTTCTCTTAGGGGGTCTTTTATGTTCTTGTTCACTGCATTTGTTATATTAATAGCTCACAAGAAAATCTTTAGCATTGTTCAAACCCCAGCAGCCTATAGGCCAAATCAGGCACGGTTTGCATACTGCTTTAGACTATCCTCAGTTTGAAAGTCTTTAATTGGATCACTCATGTTCACCACCCGTCATTCCTTGCTGTTTTACATAGGCCCTACCCACATGTTTTTGTTTCTGCCTGGTTGTGGTAGACAATGAGATCTTGACTCCAATCTAAGTTGCATTGGCCAAGAGCTAATTATAATTCCCAGGGATCAGGTGGATAATATTTATTCTTGGAAAAAGAAGGAGGAGGAACAGGAGGAAAAATAGGTTAAAATTAGAATGTGAAATATTCAAACATTGTAAAAACATAGAAAATGAACACCTATAAACTCATATTTGCCACATTTGCTTCCAATTTATTTTCAAGAAATAAAATATTAGACACTAAAGCTCTACTCCTCCATCCACTTGCCTGCCATCCTAGAGGACACAGCTATCAAAATTACCATATATCCTTTCTCTGCAGTGTTTTAATACTTTTATTACATACATACATTTATTATATACATTTGCATTCATAATAAAACATAATACTGTTTCCTAAGTCCTACAATATAGTACTACCTTAAAAAATGTTCCTTCATTTCCAGCTAGTGTTATGTTTTGAGAAATCATTATTTTGATACTTGAAGACTTAGTTCGTGTATTTTCACAGTCACGTAGTGATAGACTGAATGTACAAATGGACAATAGCTACACCATGTATAAAGATAGAACTTTGACCCACAATCTCTGCATTAAGCAGCACAAAATAGTAAATAAATGGGTCAAATAACTGCCAGCTTCTGTAATTTTTGTTCCTGCTTCCAATTTAGGACAAGCCAGAAAAAGCTAAATATGCTTCTCTAACCAATAACATAGACACCTTGCTTCCTGTTAGTCCACCTCAAGTTTTCCCATTCCAGCAACCCCCAATTATAAAACACTTTAAGGTTTCCTTTTTTTTCTACTACAAAATTTCCCACTCCCCTGTCTGCCCTTAAGTATCTGCCAAATACAAGTGATGGTGGCCGACTCCCTTGCTGTAGCAAGCTTTCAGTACATTGCCTTTGCTTGTTTTCATTTTGGTAGCCTTTGTTTATTTCAACACTAGTTCAGTCACGCATCACTTAATGACAGAGATACACTCTCAGAAGTACACCATTAGGTGATTTTGTCGTTCTGTAATCATACAAATTTTGTAATTACACAAACCTAGATGATACTGCCTACTATACATATAGGCTGTTTGGTATGGCCTATTGCTCCTAGGCTATAAATCTGTACTGAATGTTACTGTACTGAATACTGTAGGCAATTGTGACCCAATGTTAAATATTTGTGTCTAAACATGTCTAAACAGAAAAGATACAGTAAATATATAGTATTATAATCTTATGGGTAACCTTCTTATATGTGTTCCATCATTGACCAAAATATTATGCAGAGCAAGACTATATTCAAATTACATGTCCACTCTCACAATGATGGACATCTAAGTTTACAAATTATCATTGTTACAATCCTGCAGACTACATCTATATATACTTGCAAGAATTTGACTAGAATATTTATCTTAAAGTGTAATTATATTTTAGACCATTTATAACTTTTATTTAGCTATTCCCAAGTTGGTATCCAAGATTTGAACAAAATCTTACTTTTTATCAGTAAGAGTTTCTGTTTTCCAAATCTTTATCAATAATTAATCTTATCAGACTTTTTATTTTTTGGCAATTACCAGAGCTACTGTGGGCTAGGACTGTAATGAGAAAACAATTATTAATAGCTTCATCTGATAAAAATTGTTTCTCATTTGTGTAGAGCTTATTGTTGTTCTGTGTATAGATCCATTTGAAAGAGAGATTGATATTGTCAAAAATAATGTAAGATCACATTTAAAAATTGTAGAAGTTTATTGTACATACAAATGAACAGTTCACAAACTCGGAGACCTGAAACCAAAGTGGTAAGTCCTACTCACAGCTGTTACTGTACAGCATATAAAGCATAAATGAGGAAGTAAATTGATTTTCATTCTGATGGGATATAATAAAATTATGTTTCTTTTAGGCAAGTAGAGATGTTTAAGCTTATTTGTCTATAGCTGATTGGTTTAATTTCACTATGTTATGCTGACAAGGACAAAAAGCTTAAGTTTTGTGTTTTGTTGATGATTAGAACTAGCATATGAGGGGCAATCAAGATGATCTGCATTTTGGCTATGTGGCTGTGGGTGGTTGGCCTTAAGATATTTAAATTATGGCCTCAAATTTTAACTTTATTAACCATTATTTTAACAATATTGACTCATCCAATATATGAACATTTACTAGGTCTTTTAAAGTCTGTGACAGATTTCTGTGCAAGTCTTGCAAATATTTTGGCAAATTTATGCCTTGATATTTTTTGTTTCAGGAGGTTTTTGTAATTTTATTGTACTTTTATTTTTACTAATTGCTAGTACACAGAAAGGTTATTAATTTTTGTATAAAGACCTCATATCCAGGGACCTTACTGAAGTCACTTACTAATTCTATTTCAATTGATCATTTTGGATTTTTTTGTCATCTGCAAATAAAAGAAGTATTCTCTATCCTCTATCTTAATTCTCTATCATAAGAATAGGATGGTGGGCTGTGAGAGAGAGAAATATACTCAATAAAATTTAAAAGACCAAAAGTCTTAATTAAATGTTAATTCTTGAGCTTGAAGTTTTTTGAGCCTATAAAAATAGAGTAATAGTGAAGCAATTTTTAAGTAGTCCACCAAACTAGAATAAAATTAAGGCTTTTAATAAAGCCAATTTTTATAGTCTTAAATAAATAATACTGTAAAATATGTTTTTAAGGGAAATATTTTATTAAAGATTGTTATCATGTACAATAGGCTATAATTAAAGTGCTAAGTTAAAATTACTCCAAGAAACTATTTGTAAGCTTCCAGATTTATCAGTGTATAGCCATGATTTATAATTGTGTACCAAAAAAATTAATATCTACTGGATTTAGGAAGTATTTTATAGAAAATTACATAAATGATGACTTTCTACTAATGCTTCAATATTATCACCATAGCTTTACTGAGAGTCATATTATTTTTAATTGTGTTTTCTAGTTCAAGACTTGTCCTACCTCAATGATAACTAAGTGAACATTAAAAGCATACCAGAAACTATTTAGTTCCAAAAATTGATTTTTGATTTTAAAATGTAAATATGAATATATGCTGTAAAGGGTGTGCTGGTAACTGTTTTTCTAGGAAAAATATTAATAATAAAAGCCTAATTTTAATGTTTGCTGATTTCCATGATTGAAATATTCCCACCATTGCCATTTTCAAGCTTCCAGTGTGAGATCACTGAGTACAGAATTTGGAAAGAGCACAATAGGGTCTTTTGAGCTGGTAGAAGCCACTGGGTATTCACATGTTCATGCTAGCTATCAATCTGTTTTTAATATCTTTGGTCTAGAAAGTATTTCTATGACTCAGACAATATTCAACAAAACAAGATAAAATAAAACCAAGTAGAAGTTAAATTACACATAATATATGAGTAAGGGAGATTCACATAAAGCTACAAGTGAGGTTGGTATAAGGTTCGTAACTTAAAAAGCATGATATTTTCTGCATTTATTAGAATTGGTTCTAGATTTTCAAATAACAACACAGCCATGTTTAGTTCTAGGAGTCAGAGGCTCCTTACAGTAAAAATTAACTTGTTGCTCAGGATCTTACGAATCATAATAAAGAGGACTTTATTTGGTGTACAATGTTTTCAGCTATATTTTGGATCATAATACAGTACATCTGACAGTGTTCTTTGTAGAAAATGTCACTGGCATTTCATATAACGGCAAGCATAAGGGAAGATGGAGGTAGGGAGGATTCAACATCATATAGTCCAGTTATGACATTCACAATAATGTGGTTTAGTTTTAATTCTCTCATCTCTGATTGAATGGAT
This sequence comes from Microcebus murinus, assembly GCF_040939455.1. Classification (NCBI taxonomy): domain Eukaryota; kingdom Metazoa; phylum Chordata; class Mammalia; order Primates; family Cheirogaleidae; genus Microcebus; species Microcebus murinus. Next base: position 42,718,422 of record NC_134113.1, on the reverse strand, counting down.
GGCATATATGTCAGTAATGTGAGCTGCATTGAGTTGAAGATTAGTGAAGGATTAGGCTCCCTGAGAATTACCTGCAGATAATATAGCTAAAAATATCCTGTTTTAAATGTGGCCTATAATGAATGCGTAGTTTTGATTAATAACCTCCCTGGAAGCTCACTAAAAAGTTTACCAAATCCTAACAAAACACCCCTCATGGTACTGGGCTGAGGCAGGAGAATAGCCACTGTGGAGAAGAGATGTACAAAACTCCACTTTCTCTGCAAAACAAGAGCCTTATATTAGACAAAGAAGAGTCAGCAACCAATGCAGAAAAGTCTTTGTGGCTGACAGAAGGAAACAGAAATAAAAGTGTCTATCTCTTGGGAGAAGAGCAGGAATACCTATTGAGCCCAGAACTACCCCTGAGATGGGGGGGGGGGAGTTAGAAGGCCATATCATCCAGACCCAGAGACACAGTGACTTCTGATAATTTAGGCTTAATCAGTGCAACAAAGAACTACCATATCAGCACCACTTCCAATAACACCAATGTGGATTAACATTGGTGTTAATCTAGCAATGAAATGCTTCTATCTAGCAATGAAATGCTTCTATAAAAAATACAAAAGCATAGAGAGTCCCTCTCTAAGATGCAATACAAAAGCATGATTTAGGATGAAGGCAGAGAAACTTTTCTGTGAACCAACCCCTACATTAAAGAACTGATGACACTAGAGGAATTTGAAGCTTCTGCTGCACTGAAGTAAAATAGCAATGAAAAATTCTAATCTAGCTCAATTATTGACTAGATTGATCCAACTCCCTTACTAAAGACCTAGAATAAGTAAAGGCATACTCATTTCTAGTTATAAAAAAAATTACCTTAGGATACATTGTCCTATACAAATTGTATGGCTTTAAATAAAAAAATGATGAGGCGTACAGAAAAGAAAAAAACAATACATTGTCAGGAGACAAAGCAATATGACACTGATGGTCAAACTCTCAGAGAGAAAATCTAAAATATTAATAAGTGTGATTAATATGTAATAGGCTTTATTAAAAAATATGAACAACATGCAATATGAAATGTATAATTTCAGCAGAGAAGTGGAAGCTATAAAAGAAGAATCAAATATATGTGCCATAAATGAAAACCAGAGTAACAAAGGTGAAGGATGCATTTAACAGGCTCATCAGTACGCTTGACATAGTCAAAGAAATAATCAGTAAACTTGAAGATAGGGCACCAGAACTTACCCAGGTTGGAAAGAAATAAAACTCTCTGTTTGTAGATGATATTTGTCTACAAATAAAATATACACCCCTACCTAGACCGACAAAAAAGCTTCTAGACCTAATAAGTCAGTTGTCCCCTCCCAAACTCATTTTGAAATTGAATTGCCATTTTAACAGAACTGAGAAATGGGACCATTAAGAGATAATTCCACTCATGAGAAATCTGCCCTCATGAGCGAAGTGAGCCGTCCTTGGGTCAGATTGGCAGAGACCCAAAGTCAGCAGAACATGAGCCCATTGCTCGTTCCCACAATTAGCAGGACATGACTTGTTGATCGGCCGAGAGAACGGTTCCTGTGGGCAAATGACCAAGAACCTGTGGTCTCCCATGCAAGCCGAGGTTGTCTGGTATCCTGCATGCAGGGCCAGATGTTGCAGACAGCCAAGGACCTGTGGACAACCTAGTGCTACGACTGGAGAAGCAGGTGCTGTTGGCTGTAGGAAGTCACGTACCAAAAGGTAACTGGGAAAGTAGCTGGCATGAGAAAATAGTTGTGGGACGCTTGCCCAGTTAAACTGTATAAAACTCAAATGACTGGCGCTTTAAGCTGCTGAAGTCTTCAACCATCTCTGTCTCTGTGTACTTTGCTTTTCTGGGACTGCAGCCAACTCTGACTGTGTCTTATGTCTATGTCTTTATGTGTCATCCCCCATCCTGCTATCGGGCCACAACACATGAGTGAAGTAAGGACATGACTGCAGGAGTGGGGTTGTTATCATGGGAGTAGTTTCCTTAGAAAATTACAAGTTGGATCTTCTCCTGTTCTCTCTTATAATCCCTTTGTCATGGGATAATGCAGCAAGAAGGCCCTCACCAGATGCTGGCCCCTCAGTCTTGGACTTCCCAACCTCCAAATTTGTGAGCCAACAAATGTCTGTTTATTATAAATTAGCCAGTCTATGGTATTCTGTTAAAACAGTAAAAAACAAACTAAGATATTATACAAGATCAATATATAATAGTCAACTTTATTTCTATATACTACCAAAAACTTTGGAATTAAAAAAAAAACTATCATTTACAATACCACCAATAATAAATGAAATATTCACATATACATTTAACAAATGTGTGTAGAATCTGTATGCTGAAAACTACAAGGCATTGATGAAAGAAGACAAAGAATACCTAAATAAAGAAGTTGAATGTGTTCATGGATTAGAGACCCAATATTGTCATGATGTTAATGATTTCTAACCAAAATCTCAGCATAATTTTGTTGTAAATATTGACAGACTGATACTATAATTATATGGAAAGACAAAGGAAATACATTAGCCAAAATAGTTTGACAAATAAGAACAAAGTTAATTGACTGATACTACCTGATTTAAAGATTTATAATGTTACAGTAATCAAGATATTGTGCTATTGATGAAAAAATAGACCCATAAATTAAGAATTTATGACTCATAATTAATATTTATATTAATATTTATAACTCATTTTAATAAATTAAGAATTAAGACTCATAAATTAAGAAACAGAATAGAACTTTCAGAAATAGACTCAAATAAATATAGTTGACTGTTTCTTCTTACAACAGTAAAAAGGAAAATTAATGGTGAGACTGTAGTATTTTTTTAAGCAAATTGTGCAGAAAAATTGGATGGCCAGGTGCAATTAAATAAAACTTAACCCATAGTTTGTATCTTATACAAAAATTAACGTAAACATAAATGTTAAAAGTAAAACTATAAAACTTCTGTAATGAAAACATAGGAGAAAATCTTTGTTGTTATCTTGTGTTAGGCAAAAAGAGTTCTTGGATAAGACACCAAAAGCATAATTTATAACAGAAAAACAAACCAATAAATTAATCTTATAAAATTAAAAATTTTAATCCATTAAAATAATCTGAAAAGAGAAAGAAATAAATCTAAGGCTAGGAAAAAATATTTGCAAATATTATACCTGTTGAAGGACATGTGTTAGAATATATAAGAAAGTTTCGAAGTTGACAATAAGAAATAAAAAAACTCCCGTTCCCCTAGAAATGTGCCAAAATTTGAGTAGACACTCCATCAAGAAGGTATATGGCTAGCAAGAAAGAAAATGTGTATAACATAATTAGTTATTAATTATCAGTTATTAGGAAAATGCAAATTAAACCCACAATTAGATACCATTATACAAATATTAAAACATCAAGAACAAAAAATATTAACTTACAATATGAAGTGCTGGTAAGAATGCAGAGCATTGGAACTCTCATACTTTGCTGGTGGGAATACAAAATGGTACAACCATTTTGGAAAACAGTTTGGAAATTTCTTATGAGTTAAAAATACTTGCCCTATGACCCAGCTATCCCACTCCTAGGTATTTACCCAAGAGTATGAAAACCTATGTTCACATCAAAATTTATGCATTAATATTTATAACTTATTTTTTCATAATCACTGAAAACTAGAAGTGTTCTTCAGTTGGTGAATGGATAAAAAATAATGGAATAATACTAAGCAATCTAAAGAAACAAATTATTTACATATGCAACAACAACATGAAGTAATTTCATGCACATTTTTCTTAATGAAAGAAGCCAGACCCAGTAAGTTATATACTGTATGATTCCATTTGGAAAAAAATATATAGAACAGAACAGGTCAACAAATAACAAATCAACTGCTGGTTGCAAGTGGCTGAATGGTAGGGGTAGGGGTAAAAAGCATAGATTTGGGGGGATTATCAACCATTCTCTATCATAACTGTGGGGGTAAATGAATAATTCTGTATTGGTCAAAACTCATAAATTTACATCACAAAGTGTAAATTTTCCTGTATGTAAATTGAAAACAATTTTTTTAAAAGTATAAATAATATGGTTACATTTTCATAATAAAATAAATGTAAATGATTTTTCTCTAGTTAGAATAATACAACAAAAAATAAAATATTTCCTATTATTATTAAATGTGGTAAATAAAAAGTTACAATATAATCCTTAGTTTACATTTCCTTTATTCCTCAAAGATTTTGAGAGACTTTTTTTCTTAACATCAATAGCCTTTTGATATTTCTACCAACTGCATCCATAATACAGCAGATTTTATAATTGGTTCTTAAAAGTCACTAATTTGTCAATATAAGTTAATATAAATTAAGCATTAAGTTCTTTTATATTGGTAGTAATTATATGAGTATAATTATTAAATTATTTGAATTTAACCCATACCTTTCTCCAGTCTAATTCTTGAAATTCTTCATCGACATTCCCCTAGAAAGTCAATGACTATACTTCATTGCAATGATAAGAACGGTTTTACAAATCTAATGTTAATAATCTATTGTTGTCAGATTCTAAGATTGGTTCGTGTTTCTTAGCATTTTGTTAATTTGTTCATACAGTAGCCCCCCCCTTGCCAGTGAGGGGTATGTTCCAAGACTCCCAGGGGATGCCTAAACCAAGCATAGTATTAAACTCTATATATACTATGTTTCTTTCTATATAGGTATACTTAGGATAAAGTTGAATTTGTAAATTAGGCACAGTAAAAGATTAAGAACAGTAACTAATAATACAATCAAACAATTATAACAATATGCAAGCATTATACTCTTGTGCTTTGGGGCCATTATTAAGTAAATTAAAGGTTATTTAATTTACTATTTAATTTACAAGCACTGTGATACTACAACAGTTGATCTGATAACTGAGACAACTACAGAGTGATTGATGAGCAGGTAGATGGAGTATATGGCATGGATACAGATGAACAAAAGGTTGATTCACATCTCAGGTGGGACACAGCAGGTTGACACAAGATTTCATAATGCTACTTAGAATGGCACATAATTTCAAATGTCTGAATAGTTTATTTCTCGAATTATTATTTAATATATTTTTTTACTATGGTTGACCTAGGGTGACTGAAACCGTGGAAAGTGAAACTGGATAACAGAGGACTACCATAAATATAGTTTAGATGCATAGATCATATGATCTCAATACTTTTATCTAATTGTGGGGAAGGTCTGTCTGAATTTAAAATACCCTTAGAAGTTAATGAACAGATAAGATTCTCATTTGTCACTAAATATTTTTTATTTGAAGTCATAGCAGCAATGCATGATTGATACTGTGTATGAATTTATTCAAATTTTCTTGGCCACTTGCATGGTTGAAACTCTAAAACTTCATCCAAGAAATGAAAGTACAGTTTTGGAAAAGACGTAAGGAAATATAAAACCAGGCAATTGAAAACATTAAATTCAAGCAGTGAAAAGTATAGGATTCAGTCTATAAATATATTCTAGATAAAAATTGGTAGATAATACAACAGCAGAGCATAGGACCTTGGGTTGTCACTTTGGTGGTAAGGATAAATGAATTCATGTGGAGAAAATTTGGTTACATTGGTGTATCTTTGAAGGTCTTATATTCTAACCCTGTAGGCAGGCTTCATGGAACTTAAAAATATTTTAGGTTGACTGTACTCTTCCTCTCCTCCCCTTATACCACCATTTAGTTAATTATGATATAGTACTGATGTGTTCCTTCTACAAATTAAATTAAGACCATGCATATCCCTGGAAACAACAACTATTTTGAAAATATTCTCACAAATTAGCTGAGATGCTTCTGCTGTTACTATTATATCAAGAACTTCAATGGATTTGTAAAAAGTAAGCCTGCCACAGTTTCATGGTTTCTGGCAGGAGACACCAGACTCCTGGATCAGAGACAAAACACTTTGTTACACATGTCTCAGTAGGCAGCATGAACACTGCATGTTGGCATCATTTTCGTCCCCTGAATCCCTTGGGAACAATGGGAAGTGGCTAGGTAGAAGCTGGGCATACAGTGCATTTGAGTCATGGCCAGGAACTGCAGAGCTAAAGAAATCCCAATCTTTTAAAGGAACTACATGCAAAACTCTTCAGTATTTTCCCTGGAGAGAGAGATTATCTTCACCACATTGAAGAGCAAACAAATCTTTCTGTACAAGGAGATACTACATCTTCTGAGGCTGTTTGTTATATAAAATATCCTTACAAAATAAATCTGAAACAAAAGTTAACAGTGTCTCTGTTGTAAGATGTGCAGAAACATGAGAGATCAATGAAAAATTGAAGAATTTTGTCTCAATATACCCAATGAATGAATGCAATTAAAACCATATTGTCCAAGCATTATCCAAAAGGAATTTGTATTAAACCAACTAGGTCTTTGACATTCCAAGTCATTCTTAATCACAACTAGAAATCCCAAACAGACCGATTGTGGTGGCTCACACCTGTAATTGTAGCACTCTTGGAGGCCGAGGCTGGCACATCGTTTGAACTCAGGAGTTCAAGACCAGCCTGAGCAAGAGTGAGACCCCGTCTCTACTAAAATAGAAAGAAATTAATTGGCCAACTAAAAATATATAGAAAATATTAGCCGGGCATTGTGGAACATGCTACTCGGGAGGCTGAGGCAGGAGGATTGCTTGAGCCCAGGAGTTTGAGGTTGCTGTGAGCTAGGTTGATGCCATGGCACTTTAGCTAGGGCAATAAAGTGAGACTCTGTCTCAAAAAAAAAAAAAAAAAAAAAAAAAGAAAAGAAAAATCCAAAACAATGTCATAAATATCATAGCAAACAACCAAAACATTTTTAATACTTACTATTCATACATAGACACTGTTCTAAGACCTTTTAAAATGCATCATCTCATTTCAGTCTGTGACAGAGATGGTATTATTATTCCTTTGACCTCATATATAACTCTATTCTAGTCTGTCCAGGATGTCCTGCAAAATACCAATAAGTGACCCTAAGAAGATATTTGCTTAATAGTTTGCTTATGGTGAACTGCTTTGAAGGCATATAGCATTATCAGTGGTGCAGGAGTGGAGACACTCAAAATAGGTGAGATCATGTAACTGTTTCCTGAATTTTCCAGACACTCCACATAATTCATGCCTAGTCCACTATACAAATTATAGAAAAGGATTTTTCTTTATATATTTCTCTACTATTTCCACTTATCTTTAAACAGCTTAATATTTTGCTAATCTTTGCTTCTACATAGTCCATTCATGTTGCCTTTGAATCTATACCTCCAGTACTATGATGAGGTTCATCCTTGAGTAAGGGGGTCCAGATATTTAGAGCTTATATTACTTCAAATTATTTCTCAAAGAAAATTATCCCTCCTAAATTTATTTATCCATGTAATAAACAAGAAGTGCTGATGATCCAGAATACTTTTGAGGAAGGGATATATAACTTACCTGGTCCTACTATCCAATTATGGTACCAGCAGAATCTAAAGTGCCTGAGGAGACCCAAAAAAGGGCCTTGAACTGGTAGTTTTGACTTTTCCATCAGCTATATTTTAGGCAGCCAGAGATAATAGGCTTATACATTGAAAACTTTTCAAGAATAGAATTCTCTGGCTTGAGTACTTTGTGATCAATCATTTCTAACTAGTATGATCTAAGATACTTTGATGTGATCATCAGACTGCCAAGAGTGATTAATCAAAATTAAAGTCACTTCGTTAGGGTAATAGGCAGCGTAATGGAGGAATTGACTATCTTCCAGGGAGTCTTCATTTGATTACTACTGGTTTGTCTTATGGTCTTCCTGGAAACTACTTCATCTGATTCAAAATACCAACAAAATCTTGAACAGCATTTAGTTGCCCTATATCTAACATATCCATACTGCTGTGGTTTGAATATGTCCTCCCGAAAAAGCATGTGTTGGAAAGTGAATCTCCAATGCAATAATGTTGGGAGGTGAGGATTAATGAGAGGTGATTAGGCCACAAGGGCTCTGTCCTCATGAGTGGATTAATCCTGGTGTCAAGGGAACAGTTTGTTATAAAAGGGCAAGTTTTCTCCCCATCTCTCGCTCTCTCTTGCCCTCTGCCACTTCTGCCATGGGACGATGCAGCAAGAAGGCCCCGGTCAGATGCTGGCCCCTCGATCTGGAACTTCCTAGTCTCCAAACTATGAGAAATAAATTTCCGTTCATTATAAATTACTTACTCTGTGATATTCTGTTATAGCAGCACAAAATGGATATGACATACTCAGTGTACTGCCAACTAGGAAATCTGCAGCCAAGGTTAGGACAGGCTTGTTGAAGATACCTCTTAATGTCTCAATTTTGCCATCATGTTTTTTATTTCCAGTCTTACATTTTCTACAACAAGGAAAATATTTTATTGTTTGTAGATTAACAATAAACCAAAACATTTTAGTCTTTATATTGTTTCCATACTTTTTTTTCAATTGACTTCTTTGCCATTTGTTCAGGTAGTCTGTCTTCATAGATACTCTTGGCCTTATTCCACAGATTCTGGATCTCAGCTAGAATAACAGTTTAGGAGTTATTCTTCCAACCATTTTATCTCTAAACTATCAGTCTGCTACCAGCTCTGAGGACTTATAGCCAGATGGATCATCTCAACTAGATTTTAAGTGATACAGGGCTACATGGGCTACAGATAACATGCTCTCTACCCATTATGTTTCCATAGAATTTTCATATAATGCCACTATCTTTTAGTGCACCTGGTTATACAGCAAATTTCTATTGTTGATATGACTCATAGGTCCTAGAACCATCTAGAACCACCATCACCCCTAAGGGAATATGAAGATGAGAGACACAATGTCTGGATGCTTGAGACATGGTATAGAAATATACTATACACTGTTTATAACCACAGAGAAGATTTTATTTAACTCTGCTGAACCTGATGAACAAGTGCCAAGACTAAAATATTTGGAAATGCAACCTTAAAACCTACTCTGTAAACACTCCCATACTCTCATCCCACCTTCTTTATTCAATCTAGATCACCTGCATCAGCAGAGGTGACTGAGAAAAGTTAAACTCTTCAACGTTTTTACTTTGAAATAATGTAATATTCTCCAATTTTGCTTCTTTTTATGTGTTCTTGTCACTGGATCCAGAGAATCATTCTAAATTGAAATTTGTAAATTCAAATCACTCCCTGGCTTAAAACCTTTTAATATGTGGCCTTATATGCCACTGCCCCTCCACATGCCTTCCTTGCCTCCAAACCACTCCATACTACAATTCTTAAGGCTGCTTTGGGTACCCATGTTTTGCAAATGTCATTCACTTTGTCTGAACTAACTCATATGTATACCCCTCCACCACCCTCTCTTCTCATTATCTCATTCTTCAAGTTTAGTATGGAACAGAACATTATAAAAATGCAAGCCCTGAGATAGTGGTGAGTACATCTTATGTGCTGCTAATTCCAATTGGTGAGCAAATTAGATGTGAGCAAATTAGAGATGAACTGTGAGTTCCTTGGACTACATAACATTGTGAGATGTACACTTAGCACACCAGCACAGCAAGACTTTAAGCACTTTGGTAGTTGGATTGCCAGTTTGAATGCAGCCTTTAGTGCATACTACTATATTTTTGTATATATATTGCATACTACACACACACACACACATATATATATATATATATATATATATATATTTTTTTTTTTTTTGACAGCCTGGCTCCGTTGCCTGGGCCAGAGTGCTGTGGCATCAGTGTAGCTCACAGCAACCTCAAGGTCATTATATATTGTTAAATGAATTGTAAGCTTGGGCTTATCAATTTTATATGTCCAGATGAAGAGCTATCATATTTCAGAAATATATTTAAAACCATTTGTTAAAATTGATATAGACATTTCTTCGTGGTATAAACTTCAATGTGAAATTTCAATAGGAAATTGTTGGTATGTTTCAAGTAATACTCCAGTATGTATAATTCTTTACTATTGTACAACCTGAAGAGTTAATTTAGATTCAAGGCTAGAGATCTTTCTGCTGATAGATGCCATGAGAGTGTCAGAACACTTCAGCTGAACTTTATCAAACTGAGTGGCAGATTGGTTTATCTAAATTGAGGGCTTTTTTCCCCTCTACCTTTTAATTGTGGATCATTCTTAAGGTGTTTTATTATAATGGTTCACAGCTTGTGCTGCTTTATTGATTAAACTGCTGTGAAGCTCTTGGTGAAAGTACAGCATAAACTATGTGATATAAGCCTTTTAATGTTATTGTTATGCTTGTAGTCAGATGGCTGCAGTTGTGATGGCTGTGATTGAAAAACAAATGAAATGTTTTTAGGAAACTGTAATCACATTAGTCTTGACATTTCACTACTTCCCCCTGGGTAACTAATAGATTCTTTCCATCTCTGAAAGGAAACTTCTAATTAAATATTATTTTTCTTCTATTTTTTGTTAGGAAAGAATTCTAATTCTATAAAGACCTCAGGGATTATATGAAGTTCTACCTCTTTCTTGGTATTTGATTTCCTACTATGTGTGCCACTAAATATATATGTATACATATATTTCAAGAGCTTTAGGTGTATTTACTTACTGTGAGATAAGAATATGTGCTTATAAGCAATAAGATTTTCTTAGAAAATACAAAGAACTAACAAATGTGATCCAGAATGTATCTTCTATTGATAACTATGAAACTACCAACTTCACTGAGCATGAATGAGAAGCCAACAAAAGAGATGAACTGTGAGTTCCTTGGACTACATAACATTGTGAGATGTTGTACACTTAACACACCAGCACAGCAAGACTTTAAGCACTTTGGTAGTTGGATTGTCAGTTTGAATGCAGCCTTTATTGCATACTACTATTTCTGTGATCTTGGTAAAATTTTTAACCTCTTAAGTCTCTGTTTTCTCATCTATAACTGTAGGATAAAAATAGTAACTAATATGATTGTTGGATACTTTACTTAGACTTAATAAATTAACCCAAGTAAAGTATTTAGAACATTCTAATCACTTAGTGTTAGCTCAACTAAATTCATCATAATAGATAGAACAACTACTAGTATGAGGCATAGAAGAAAAGACAGATAATGTCTGTCTATCAGGGTATTTACGCATTCCGATGCATGACACTGTTCTGAATGAAAACTTTGTAGAACTAAAATATTGGCATCATTTCCCTTAGACAGAAAAAAAATGTCACTGAAAGCATTACTAAGTCAATAGATGGTAGGTGTGTTGCATAAGAATAGTGTGTGTGTTTAAAGGAAATGTTCATACTGAGTCACTAATGCTGATGAATAAGATAAAGCTGTGGCTGGTCAGTATTTTCTTGATGATTGATGTTGCCAGTTGCTTTGTATTCAGGGATTATGTGTAAGTGCCATTGCACCACACTTTTTTGCTCATTACATGTGCAAGTGCATACATATCATCAACTAAAAAAGAAATAATTAATTTTCTCTGGTGGGCAAAGTCTCAGGATATACCCATTATGGATGAAGCTGACCGGCATTAATTATTTGGGCCTTGTAACATCAATATTCAATTTGCCAATGTTAAGACCCTTCTCAGGAGTAACATAGCCATGATTTATCTCTCTAAATTAAAAAGGTTGAATGGTATTATCTCATATACATAATTCATTTTAATTAAATGCATATTCTTGAATGCCTTCTTAATGGATATCCAATGCCTCATTAATCTTAAATGTAACAACCTGAGATCCTTTGGGAGGTCATGTGGTAACTCAGAATTCACAAACATAATGTGTAATGCCCAAGCAGAATGTCTATTACGCAATCTATACTGGTTGAGTATATTCCAGCCATGATATTCATTCATGATATAGTTAGCTCAGGCAAATATTACGTAGATAAGAGACATGAATTAAAAAAATTCAAAAGAGCTGATATTTTTTATCATTGCCATTTTCAAAATTCTCTTCCAAATAACAGTTAGATATTCACATTTTAATTCATCTTCTAAGAGAAGAGTTTATAGGGATTTGGGATATATCAGGTTAACCCAAATCAAATTAGATTTCTTTTGCATAATAGATGTTTCCTATACACGTTAGACTATGAATTTAACAAAAGCAGAAATTTCTGTCCATTTTATTTACTTCTGTATTCCAAAATCTAAAATATTCCATAGCATTTAGGATTCAAGAAAAATCCTATGAATGAATGAATGATCTTTGAATACACTAGAGTATATTGTCACTGTCCAAGAAGGTGACATATCAGCATTGACCTATTGATCTCATTCTTTTTTTTTTTTTTTTTTTTTTACATCTTTTGAGACAGTGATGTTCCAAGGGAAGCAATTTGGGTAACATTTTTCTGGCCTCTAATTATGTCTTCCATCATGCCCCCTGGTGGAACCCATGCCGACTGTAGAGCATCAACCTAAAGAATGTGATGGATGACTCCTCATAATCCCACCACAGTTACTAAGGGCGAATAGATGTGACCCATCAAAACAAACATAACAGAATTCTTAGCTTTTTGAATTATCCAAAATAGACGAATTGATATTAATAATTAGACATCCAAGAAATATATGTTGCATGTTTGCTTTCTTTAATTTTTCTTATATTGCCTATAAGATGGAAAATAACAATATACCATCATCTCTCATTATTTTGGCATAGTTTACTTTTATAATCTAGCTTACTTACAAAGAGGACACTTCTGAAAGAATAAAAATCAGACTCTAAGGTTTCTTTGGTACATTGATTAATTTGAAAGAAAGAAGAGGGAATGAAATGGGTCACACAGGCACACACATTTCCAGGAAGGACAACAGAGGCTCCAGAGACAGCTAGTCACAAACACATTACTTTTTACTGACTATGAAACAGGCTTCTTGTGAAGTTTAAGAAATGCAAGAGGCATTCTGCTTTTTGAAGCACTTTTACTTGACCAGTTAGGTAATGCTCACAATAACTTAGTGAGTTGAATCAAAAACATGGTCCCCATGTTACAGATAATGAAATTGTGACACCATGAGGTAGGAACAATTTGTTCAAGGTTATGTTAGTAGTGAACAATAAATTGCATTTCAGAGATGGGACAAAAAATTTTGGTCTCTAAATATGCACACTGGTATGGCTAGGAATAAAACAGAAAAGGGGGTTATGACAGAGAAGGAATAGAACTGGACAGGAAGTAGAGATTGATATAGAAATTTGGTAATGTCACTGAAACTTTTAAATCTCCAGCAAAGTTTCACAAAGAATCTTATGTTGAAAATAGTTTCCTGTAGCTCATGATGCACAAAGAATACAACAATGAGATTCAGAGAGAAGTTTTTGTAAATAAAGCTACTCAAATAACCATTCTTTTAATCAAATCATCCTTTGGCTTGTTCAAATATAATAAAAATAACTAGTATTTATATAGTCCTTACATTTTACCAGACTCAGTTCTTATTGCTTTGTATATATTAATTCATTTTATCCTCTCAAGAACACTATGACATTACTACCCCCATTTTGTAGATGACAAGATTGAGCCAGAAGTATTAGGTAACTTGTTCATAGTAACATAGCTGAAATTGTACGCAGGCAATCTGTCTCCAGAGATCACACTCTTACTACTACACTACTCTGTCTATAAATGACTGAGCTGCTCTTTTTTTATTCTGCTGGATTAAGAGTTTATTTGAGTTGGGAGAGTATTATAGCACAAGAGTTAAATGCAAGGAGTTGGAGACTGACCCTCTTGAGTTCTAGTGCTAGCCCTAAAATTTATTAGCTGTGTGATTTTGGACAAGTTATTTAAATTTTTGAAGACAGTTTATTTTTTTCTGTTGAATAGGAGTAAAAAAATATTAGGTCATTAAATGTGAAATGTCCAACTTTGAATTAAAAGTTTAATTTATTACATCTCAAACAAGAAGCAGTACAATTAATCAAAGTATGTGCCTAAACTATCAACATACTTTTTGCCATCTTAATGGTAGCTTATTTATACCAGCAGTGAAGAAGCCTGGAGAGTGAGTGACGACTAAATCGTGCAAGACATTTTCCACAACTTGTTGAGAATGAAATATTTTTCCTTGCAAGAAGTGGTCCAAAGCCTGGAAGAAGTGGTAGTCAGTTGGCACAAGGTCTGGTGAATGTGGAGGATGATAGAGAGCTTCCAAGTCCAGTCTCTGTAGTTTAAGCAGCATCATTTGTGTGACATGAGGTCGAGCTTTGTCTTTCAAGAGGATTGACCTGTCTCTGTTGACCAATTTCGGCTGCTTAATCACATGCATCCTCATCATTTTGTCCAAATGGTTGAAGTAGAAATGCACTCTTTTGGACAATGGCCTGGCAAAGGATTTATGACTAAGACCCCAAAGGCAAATACACCACCAACAAAAATAAATAAATGGGACTTGATTAAATTAGTAAGCTTCTGCAGAAAAAAAGGAAATAATCAGTAAAGCAAACAGACAACATATAGAATGGGAGAAAATATTTGCAAACTATGCATCCAATAAAGGGCTAATATCCAGAAACTACAGAGAATTCAAACAAATTAGCAAGAAAGAAACAAAAAAAAATCCATTAAAAAGTGGGCAAAAGATATGCACAGAAGTTTTTCAAAAGAATATAGACAATGACAAACATATGAAGAAATGCTCAGCATCACTAATCATCAGGGAAATTCAAATTACAATTGCAATGAGATATTGCCTTACCCCCATCGGAATGGCCATTATTAAAATGTCCACATAAATAGCTTTTGAATTTATTTATTTTATTACATTATCAGTGGGTTCTATTTTTTTTATTAGTGAGTATTATGACATTGTACCATAGTACCTCTTAGCCTTGGTTTAGATTTCTCTTTCACTTATCTACAATCAACCATGGTCTGAAGATATTAAATGAAAAATTCCAGAAATAAACAATTCATAAGTTTTAAATTGCACTGTGTTCTGAGTAGCATGGTGAAATGCTCCATCCTGCCTAAGACATGAATCGTCCTTTTGACCAGAGTATCCACATTGAATAGGCTAGCTGCCCTTTAGTCACTTAGTGGCTATCTCAGTTATTAGATCTACTATTGTGATATTGCAGTGCTTGTGTTCATGTAACCCTTATTTTACTTAATTATGGCCCTTTATTTTACTTAATTATGGCCCCTTATTTTACTTAATTATGGCACAAGAGTAGTGATGTTGGCATATTGTTATAATTGTTCTACTTTATTATTAGTTATTTTTAATCTCTTACTCTACCTAATTTATAAATTCAACTTTATCATAGATATATGTATGAGAAAAAAAACAGTATATATAGGGTTCAGTACTATCTATGGCTTCAAGCATCCACTGGCGAACTTGGAATGCATCCCCTATGGATTGTGCATAAGGGGTGACTAGGATATAAATATTAATATATCTAATTTTGTTTCAACTATCTTGTTGATTGCATATTTTCACCCAGTTTTTGACTATTACAATTGAGCTACTGTGAACTTTCTTGAAGAAGTCTTGTAGATATATAATTTCATTTCTCTCAGATAAATAACACAGTGAAATTGATGAGTCATAGGGCAAATAATGGCTTAACTTCATAAGAAATTGATAGTCTGCAATGCTGTAGCATTCTATGTTTCTAACAACAGAGTATAAGGGCTCCAGATATAGAAATATTTACAATTTCTATTTCCTTGTATGTACTTTCCATACTTGTGCTTTTCAAGGAGCTTTCCCATTTTATCTAAATTGTCAAATTCTTAGCATTATTTTATCCACAATATTCCCTTCGAGGTCTGTAGATTCTTTGGTAATATCACCTTTTTCATTTATATTATATTAATGGCAATTTCTCTCTCTCTCTCTCTCTCTCTCTCTCTCTCTCTCACACACACACATACCCACACACACATACAAACACACAATTTTAAAAATTATTATTAATCAATCTTCCTGTTTATCGACTTTCTTCATTTTTACAAGAAACTAACTTCCTTTTTCTATTTCATTGATTTTTGCTATTATTTTAGCATTTCATTTTTTTTCTAATTATTTTGGGATTTATTAAAATTTTTTACCTTATTAAAATGAGAGATTAGAACACTGATTTGGGCCATTTCCTTTTCAAGTATAGCCACATAGCTACATATTTTAGCTATATATTTTTCTTTATACAGTTGTTTTATGGTTGACTGCCAAAAGTGAGATTAACTGTCCACCCCAAAACTGAGTCAGAGGTTGAGACTGAAGACACCACGTACACCAATAGGTTATGAAAAGGTTTGGTACACATATTGTGGAATTTTCTGGCAAGGTAGGGCTCTCATTAGTTTTGGTAGTTAGAGTGAAAAGGAGATAGTAGGTTTGGTTTTTATTATGGCTAAAAGGTGGGCATAGTAATATTTCATGCCTATAGAAGTGATCCTGAGCTTGGGTGATTTGAATAACCTGCTAGTGCCAAGGAAGGATGCACAGGGACTTTTTATTGACTTGCTCAGATGTGGGACAAAAGAAAAAGGGAGAGGATAGGCGTATAAGCCATCAGTAGTCAAACATCAAAAATAGAGTCTTTCTCTTTATTATAACACTTTCTTCATCCCACTAATTTGATGTTGATTTCATTATTATTTGTTTAAAAATATTTTTGAATTTTTCATGTTATTTCTTTTATGACCTATTATTCAGAGATACATATTTTAATTTCAAAGTATTTTGTTGTTTTTTTTGATATTTTTTTTATTTTAGTGTATTATGGGGGTACAAGTGTTAAGGTTACATATATTACTCATGCCCCCACTGCCCCCTCAAGTAAGAGGAGTAAGAGCTTCAAGCGTGTCCATCCCCCAAACGTTGCACCTCTTACTCGTTGTGGTTGTATATACCCATCCCCTCCACCCCCCTCCCACTCTCCCGACACCCTATAAATGTTACTCCTATATGTCCACTTAGGTGTTGATCTGTTAATACCAATTTGCTGATGAGTAAATGTGGTGCTGGTTTTTCCATTCTTGAGATACTTCACTTAGTAGAATGGGTTTCAGCTCTATCTAGGAATATACAGAGGTGCTATATCACCATTGTTTCTTAAAGCTGAGTAGTACTCCATGGTATACATATACCACATTTTATTTATCCGCTCATGAATTCACGGGCACTTAGGTTGTTTCAACAGCTTTGCAATTGTGAATTGTGGTGCTATAAACATTCGAGTGCATGTGTCTTTTTCATAAAGTGACTTTTGATCTTTTGGGTAGATGCCCAGTAGTGGAATTGCTAGATCAAATGGTAGATTTACTTGAATCGCTTTGAGGTATCTCCATATTTTTTGATATTTTAATCTTGAGTTCTAATTTAATTTAATCAGAAATTTAATATAATATCATTATAGTCAGAAAGCAAGACTTTGTATTTTTCAATACCTTGAAATTTATTAAGAATTGTTTTATAGTCAACCATATAATGTATATGTATGTGAAAACAATGCATATTCTGTTGCTGATGGATGTGGTTCTCTATAAATATCAATTAGGTTCAGGGTGTTAATGGTGATTTTCAAATATTATTTATTCTTAACATCATTTATTTCATTGTATCAATTACTGACAGGAGCATGTTAAAAGTTCCAATATGATTATGGATTTATCTATTCTCCTTTTTAGTTCTTTGATATTTGCTTCATCAACTTCAGTCTCAGCTATTAGGTATATTATACTCTGTTTTAGATACATATCTTTCTAATAATTTGACCATTTTATCACTATAAAATGTCTCTTTATCTCTGGTGATGCTCTTTAAATTTGAGGTCAATTTTGTCTGATAATATGGCCATGTTCACTTTCATTTACTTATGTATTTGTGGAATATAGAAACATAGATATAGATTTGCCCTTTTATATTCAATGTGTCTGTGTCTCCATATTGAAAGTATTTCTTGTTTTCTGCAGTTTGACAGTTTGGAAATGATATGTCTTTGTGTGCATGTATGAGTGTGTGTTAATGTGTTAGCTTTTTGAATTTGTTTTTGGGAGGATGTTATTATATTTATCTTGCTTGATGTTCTTTAGCTTCCTAAGTCTGTGGTTTGGTGTCCGTCACTAATTTCAGAAAATTCTTTGTCATTGTTACTTTAAATATTTTTTCTGCTCTGTTTTTCCTTCTTTTTATGGCATTTCAATTACAAATATGCAACACTTTCAGGCATTGTCTTATAATTTCATAAAGTCCTGTTCATTTTTTTTTCTATTTGTCTTTCATTTGGGTTATTTCAATCACTAAGGTGCGCTGATCCTTTCCTTGCCCATGTCCAGTTCTTTGATGAGTCTATCAAAGTTATACTTTAAATCTGCTACTGAGTTTTTCATTTCTAGCATTTCCTCTTGATCCTTTTTTAGAGTTTCCATCTCCCTGCTTGCATTATCCATCTGTTCTTGCCTGTTATATTCTTGTGCCATTAAAGCCCTTTACATATTAATCACAGTTATTTTAAATTCCCTGCCGGATAATTCCAACATCTGTTTCTTATCTGAGTGTGGTTCTGATGATTGTTTGCTTTCTTCAAAGTGTGTTTGTACTTGCCCTTTGGCATGACTTGTAAATTTTATTGAAAGCCAGGTATGCTGTATTAGGTAATAGGAACTGAGGTGAATAGGCCTTTAGTGCGAGGATTTATGTTAATCTGACTAAGAGTTAGTCTGTGTTTAGTGTCGGATACAGCAATAGGTACCAGGGACTTCTAATTCCCTCAGTGTTATTGTATTGTATTTTCTCCCTGTTGTCTCTGGGCTTCCCTATGTTCTCCTCCTCAGAAAAAGGATGAGACATTCCTCCTGTGTCTTGCATCTCTGCCTGCTGTGATGCACTGTTATTACACTGGAGCACTGTCAGTATGTAGGTCAGACTTGGGACAGGAGAAGTATCCTATCAACTTCTCATTAATCTACTCTTTAGTGGGCCTGTGTCTTGAGGGTATGACCTTCACAAGTGTTTCTCAAGTAGCATAGCTTTTGTTCCTCTTACTACTGATTCACATTTTCAAATCTATTTCCATGAAACTCTGAACTCTATTGTCTATATTTCTCCCACCTCCCTTAGGTGACACAGGAAGTCTAGAGGCTGAAATAGGGAGGGGAAATTCTCTTTAGAACGTTTCAGATTTGCACTCTGGCTAAGTACTTTTCCCAAAAAAATATTAGGATTTTTTTTATGGAAAAGGCTCAAATTATATTACACAAGGGCTACTCTTGCCCTTCTCTGCCAGAATCACCAAGAGGACTGTCACTGTAAGAAGCTGGTATAAATCTTGGAGAGAAAATCAAGAAAATGTATCACCCACCCAATCCAACAAGAGTGTACCCTCCAGGAGTTTCTCATTCTCCACCTGGTCCATAAATAGCCTCCTCTAATTTGCAAAGATTCCCAGTAAGTACTTACCAGTTCATGACTCAAATGGTTTTTGCTTCAAGTAAGCAGATCATGGCTGTATCTCTCCAAATGTGCCTGCCTTTCTGTCTATATTGATGGGTGATGGTTTGCCCTGTGATCTGAGTTCTATGGGTCCAAGAAAAGTCACTAATTATCAGTTTTTATAGCTTTTTTTTATTCTCAGGATGGGAGTGGCTCTTTTACAGGTTAGAACTGAAATTAGAACTCTATAGTATTTCCTGTACACATGATATAGGTGGGGTTTTTTTTGTTTTCATCCAGTATGACTCTTTCTGCCTATATTTGAAGTGTTTGGCTATTTACATTTAATGTCATAATTGTTATGTTTATATTTAAATCTATCATCTTGGTGTTTGTTCCATATTTTTTATCTATTCTTTGTTTCTCTGTTCTTCCTTTTCTGACTTTTTCAGTGAGCCAAGCATTTTTTAGCATTTAATTTCATAGCCTCTATTGGTTTATTATCCATACTTTTCTGTTTCACATTTTAGTGGTTATTATAAAGTTTATATTGTCTGTCTATAACATTATAATCTATCTTTAAATAATATTATGTGACTTTATGGCAAATGTATAAACCTTACAATAATATCATTCCATTTACTCTTCCCTCTCCTTGTTGCTTCCATCATATATTATTCCTCTCCATACACGAAAGCCTCACAATTCATTGTTATTGTTTTGTTTTATATGGTCAGTAGTCTTTTAAAGTGTATATATTTATGTATGTGTGCTCCCAGCCTTGTGCAGCTGTTGCCTTACTCTTTGTTAAGGTACTGAGTACCTCTCAGATTTTTCTATCAGCTCTTTTGCCCTGACTCCATTCTTTAGTCAGATGTTTCCTTGTCTAGAGGAAGGCCCCACATGCCTCAAGGAGGTCTTCTCAGTCCCTTTACCTTGAAACCAGTTTTTGACCAGCTCTATATATCTGTGAAAAGCCTTGCCAGGTGAATACAACTTGTTCTGTAATTGGGACTCTTTGAAATTCTAACTCATCATGTTAGCCCACATGTGACCATAAAAAGTTTGATATAAATTTGTGTGATGTCTTCTTTTCTCAATCAATTTTTTCTACTTCTTCACCAGGAAAGAAAGCAGTGATAGTATATTTTCTTATAGAAAGAGCTTGTCCCTGTCTGGATATTAGCTCATTTAAATTTCTTTGTTTTGTTAGCTCTTTGAATTTTTTAAAAATTGTTAGATAGCTTATCCAGCTTATTTACAGCTTTCTGGTTGGGACAACATTATTACTTCTAAATTCCAACTGGAAGTAGAGGTCTTTTTAGTGTTAAAACATCTTGCCTATTTGATAGATGCCATTAGCCAATTTTTAACCTATAACCTATTTCATATGCAAATAAAAAAATTTACATCCAGTCTTTTCTTTGTACACATTTATGCATAAAAATCACTACATTTAGGGCATGGATGAAAAATCCAGGGCTATAGAAAGATCTTACCAATCTATCTCAGTGCTACTGCCATGGTAGCATCAGGAGTTCATTGCAGGTCATGCAAGTTGTTCAGCTTGACTAGCCAAGGATACTGCTTTTTCACTGGGTCAATCATAGGTCCTATGACTTCTGGTGTCATCAGACTCAAGGAGAACTATATGAACACTGGACTGTGAGCAGCAAGGGAGAAGTGAAAGCATTAGTGTCTGCAGAGATGTGAACAGGAATAAAGGTCAGAACAGTATCTGTTTAGCAATCTGTTTAGAATTTCTAAATGTCTAGCTCCTTCTGTGGTGCCCACCACCCAGGGAGAGGTAGTAGAAAATGACAGCCCCTAAAATGAACACTCTCTAGTCTTAAACATGCACAGCATGCCTACAGCCATTCAACCCAGTCATGGACTATTCATTGGATAATTATCTTTTATACAGATGCTGCTTTTATGTTCTTTCTCCTCAAGTACCTCTGCTTCTTAGTGCTTAGGAGCTCTCCCCAGACTCTCACTCCCTCACACTCAAAACAAGTCAAAAATATGTGTGTGAGATTATGTTTACTTTTGGGGCAGAGTTGCTTATGTTTTTAAAAATATAATTTATTTTTAAAAGTTTTAGAATTACATAAAAATTATGAAGATAGTACAGAGTGTTTCCATATACCCTAAACCAAATTACCACTATTATTATCTTGTATTAGTATATGTGTTAGAATGAGAAGAGTCTAATTAAGTCCCTACTTTATTCAGTATTTGTTTTGTTTTGTTTTTTATCCCTATTTTTTTAATTTCAGCATATTACAGAGGTACAAATGTTTAGGTTACGTATATTGTCTTTGCCCCACCCAAGTCAGAGCTTCTAGCAGTCCATCCCCCAGACAGTGCACACTGCATGCATTAGGTGTGAATATGCCCATCCCCTTCTCCCCCTCCCATTTGCCCAACACCCGATGCATGTTATTATTATATGTGCACTTAAGTGTAGATCAGTTAATACCAATTTGATGGTGAGTACATGTGGTGCTTGTTTTTCCATTCTTGGAATAGTTCACTTAGTAGAATGGGCTCCAGCTCTATCCAGGATAATACAACAGGTGCTAGATCAGCATTCATTTTTATCTAATGTAAAAATCCTGTTCCAGGATCCTCAACCAGCATACCACATTACATTTCATTGTTAATATCTCTTTAAGGCTTCTCTTGCTTGTGACAGTTTCTCTGACTTTCCTCATTTGTTATGACTGACAGTGTTGAGAATATGAATCAAATATGTTTCCTCTATTGAGATTTATCTGATTTTTCCCCTCACGATTAGTCTAGGGTTATAGGTTTTTGGAAGAAGATAACAGAGGGAACATGCCCTTCTCATCTCATCACACCAAGGATACATAATATCAGTTTGACTTATCACTATTGATGTTGGCCTTAATCACCTGGTGGAGGTAATATTTGTCAGGTTTCTCCACTATAAAGTTACTTTTCTTATTTTTCATTTTAAATTCTGTACTTTTTTGTGGTTTCTTTGTGTTGATTATACAGTTTCTCATTAATATCATTGAGTTTTCTTACAATCCATGTTTGAAATTATTCTTCTGTCATTTTAGTGTTCTAAATTTGGTTGATGTCCGTTACTAGAGAGCTGATGTTCCCCTTTGGGGTTGTGCTTTCCATTTGATTCTTCATACTTCTAGAGTTTTTTCACTGATTTCTTCCATCTAGATCAGCCGTTGCTTTTTACCTTTAGATTTTTTGGATAGTTACAAGCCCTGTTTAGTCTCTGAGCCAGTAGGTGGTGTTTGTGGGTGAAATTCAACCACACCCTTTATGATGAGTCAGTAGATGCAGTTAGAGAGTGTGCAGGATGACCTCCCTGTCAGTAGGTGGCACTTGCTGGGAGGAGCAAGATGCAGTGTTGTTTTGGGGTCCTGTAACCAGCTCTCCTTCCTCTGGAGAGGCACTGTAGTGCCTCAGGTGGGGGTGGTGTCCTGAGACTTCCAGGTATGTCCTTATTCTCCACCTCAGTGGGGGCTTGTGGTGGAGTGAGCCTGCCTTCAAGCTCCACAAATGCTGTTAGCAGGGGTCAAAGTTCCGTTCTCTGGAAAGCTGCTAGGGAGGGGCTGGAATGGCCCCACTCAGTGGAAGCGTCTGCTTGTGGGGGTGGGGCTGTCTGAGACCTGCAGTCTGGAGCAGGCCTCACTCCTTTCCACCTCCCATGTTCTGCCGTTTCTCCTGGGCCTCTGCCAACAGGGAAGCTCTCAAGCCAGGGGGTCTCCACCAGCTGTGATATGGGCCTAGAGGTTTCCTACCCAGAATAGCAGCCTGAACTGGGAACACAGGCCTCTCATGGAAGGAGGGTTGCCCCTCAAGCACACTGATCTGCCTCTGAAGGCACACACACCTCAGAAGGGTCATTAACAAATATCCCTTCTGTGCCCCTGGGCAATGGGATAGAGACCTGGGTGTAAGGGATCTGGTCTGCAGGCCTGTGCCCCTGGCTCCTGAGATCAATCCCTGACCTTGCCAAGGAGAAGAGTGCTGGTCTTAAGTCACCCATGGGGTGCTCTGGCTGGATCAATGTCTCTCTGCCTCGAGATTTGCCCGGCTCTCTTGGAATCACCAGGCAAGTAGCACCTGGGAGGACTGGTGGGTAGGGAACTCATAGTCTCAGTACCCCTCAGTCTGCTGTAGGACCTCAGAAGGAAAGGTCCCTTCCCTGCAGATGCCCTGGGTGGTGGCCAAATTATCTCTCTTGGCAGCTGCTGGTAGGGAAGGGGAGAATGAAGCAATATGGCATCTGCTGATTGGCTCAGGTCTTTGGGGAGGGAGGGAGCTGGGATCTTGGTGCCCTGTCTGCAAGTGACTCACCACTCACTGGTGGCAGCCATCTCTGGGATGGTGTTAGCAGGTCTCTCCAGTAACTCAGGAGCCCACCAGCAGTCCCAGGTACAAGGGAGGGGCAATTTAAGTGCTCTACCTACCCTTGTTGCTGGTCTCCAAGACCCTCAGAGGCCTTTTTCCTTCCAGTTCTCCTCCACAACTTCTTCTCATGGAGTCTCCTGTAGTTTCGGCACCCTCTGATCTATGTTTGTCTGCCTGTTTATTTATTTTTTTCACTTTCTTCTAAAATCTATGTTACAGGGACACTCTGGCTGGCAGTTTTTCTTATCTGCCATCTTGCCCCTCCCTCCAAGACTTAAATCCTGTATTTTTTTGAAGCACACACTTAAGGAGGTAGGAGTTACACTTTTCTTTCTGAGATTTGTCCCCCTCTTATTTTTTTTTTATTTATTCAGTCATTTATATCACTAGGAACTTGTTGATATTTACTTAAACTTTGGGTTATAACCCAATACTATTTTATATATTTGTTACTCACATTATACTAACTTTAATCATTAAGTTCTTGAACTTGGCTTCTATTTTCTTCTTTTTTCCCCCCTGCACTTTCTTTCTGAAACTGCATGATGCTCCAGACTTATCTTGTTTATTTCCTACCTCATTCCTAGTATCACTCATTTGGCCAAGGAGCTCTGGTCTTTTTAGTGGAGAATGATACTAGAAACCAGTATCTGAGTGCTAAGTAAATTAGTATGTACACATATATTTATATATTTATTTTTTTAACTATTTGTGTCTTTATTAAGACAATATGTGTTGATGTCTTCAGCTGTAATTCATTACCATATGGCCCATCCCACAGCTTTTCTGTGAACACCCACTCTAATAGTGAAAACCTGGGTCTCATTGTTCATCATACTTGAACTTAATTGTTCAATTCTAATAGATGTGTATAGCCATATTAGAATTGCTAACTCATAACTATGCTCATATATTCTATTGTGGACCATAAAATACATCTAAACAAATTTCAAAGAGTTAAAACATAAAGTTTTGTTTTGTTTTGTCTACAGTAGTATTAAAATAGATGTCAATAAGAGTAAGATATCTAGTAAATCCCAAAATGTTTGGAAATTAAGCCACTCTGAATAACTCATAGGTCAACCAAGAAATCACACGGGGAATTAGAAAATATTTTTCACTAAATAATAATGAAAGACAACATGACCAAAACTGAAAGAAAGAAGAAAAGAAAAGAAAAGAAAAGAAAAGAAAAGAAAAGAAAACCCTCTCATTTTTTGCTGTTTGGCAGCATTCTTTTAATGCTTAGCCAAGCAGATCAGGTACCAACTCTACCTTAGCTTTCATTTCCTGCTTGGACTGAGAATATAGATTAGCTAGAGTTGAAAATTTGGGTTCTTCTTGGGTCTTTTCTGAGTATGCACCCTGCCCTGTACATGCATGTCTTTCCAGAGAACCCCCCTCACCTTTTGGATGTCCCAGTTTCCCAAAGAAATTCTCTCTCCAGGTTTTCCTTCCAGGCTTTTGGCATACCTTTGTTTGTGTCAGTTGTAATCTTTTGCCCTAAATGGCAGCAAGTTGTTTGTTTGCCTTACAGATGTTTTCAAGGAATAATTAATGAGTCTGTTATGAGTAAATTCTGAGTTAGAAACAAAGTACCTTTTGTCAGGCTTTCAGAGAGCTTCCAAACACATCAAAACATACAAACACAATTCTTTAAGATCAAATTCTGCTCTGCTCCCTCTAGAATCAGGGAACAGGGTCCCATATTTGGACTGTGGGCTGCTGTCTTCAAGATTACCACTGAATTAGAGGTGGGAATGTACCAAAGGCAAGTAAAAGCACTGCAAAATTTTCTTGTTATTTTTAAGTTGCATTTCTCTTTTTTCAACATTCATTTGATTGATATAAGCCTTTGTCTACTTTAGAGTTCTGACAAGATTCTTAAAGTTTTGCTTGAATTTTAGATGTTTCTGTGGAGGTACATATTCCACCAATTTTGCTGTTACCACTATGTATGTCTTTTTTGGTAAGGCGATTGCTCAAATATTTTGTCTACTTAATTGGGTTGTTTTTTCATTGTTGAGTTTTAGGATTTTTTAAATTTATTTGAGATATAAGTCCTTTATTAAGTATGTCTATTATAACCATTTTCTCCCAAGTTTTGGATTGTCTTTTGATTCCCTTAGCTGTTTTACAGAGAAGAAATTTTTATTTTATTAAAGTCCAACTTATCAATATTTCTTTTGTAAATTATACTTTTGATTCTAAAAATGTATCACCAAACTCAGGTCACCCAGATTTTCTAAAAGCTTTATAGTTTCCCATTTAACATTTAAATCTATGGACATTTTGAGTTAATTTTTGTAAAGGGTGTAAGATCAGTGTCTAGTTTCTTTATTTTTTCTACCCCCAACTTTTCTTTGCATATTGACGTCCACTTGTTCCAGAGTCATTTGTTGAAAGACTATACTCTATTTTTGTAGTTTCTATTTTGTTCCACTTATCTGCCAATTTTTTTAAAAATAAAATCTATACTCTCTCGATTACTATAGTTTTATAGCAAATCACAAAATCAGGTAATGTGAGATTTTCAACTTTGTTCTTACTATTGTGCTAGATTTAGATCTTTTGCCTCTCTGTCAATTTTACAGTCAGTTTTTCAAAGCATACAATTAGCTTAATAGGAATTTTATTAGCATTGTTTTGAATCTATAATTCAAGATGTGAAGAACTGATATAACAATATTGTGTCTTTCAATCTACAAATATAAAATATTTTTGCATTTATTTAATTTTTAAATTTATTTCATTGGGATATTTTAGTTTTCTCTCTCTACCTATATACATTTTATTAAATTTCCATGTATTTAATTTTTTGGAATGCTATTGTAAATAGTGTTTCTTTAAATCTCAAATTCCAAATGTTCACTGATGGTCAAAAAACAATTGAATTTGTTTGTTGACCCTGTATCTTGTGACAATGCTATATACACGTGTTACTTCCAGAGTTTTTTGTTTGTTTCTAGAAGGATTTTGTTCATCAATAATCATGTTATCTGCTAACAAAAACAGATTTTATTTTTTTCTCTCAATATGTATAGTTTTTATTTCTTTTTGTTAATTTATTGCATTGGCTCCCACTATGAAGTTGAATAGGAGTGGGGAGAGGGGACATATTTACATTATTCATGATCTTAAAGAAAAAGCATCAAGATTATTGTTAAGTATGACATTAGTTGTAGGGTTTTTGTAGATATTCTTTATTAAGTTGAGGAAGTTCCTCTATATTCCTAGTTTTCTGAAAACTTTTATGATGAATGAATGTTGGATTTTATCAAATGCTTTTTCAGCACCAATTGATTTTTTCTTCTTTAGCCTGTTGATGAGGTAAATGACAGTCATTTTTTTAATGGAACCAGCCATGTACAGCTGGAATAAATCTCACTTGATTGTGATGTGTAATTCTTTTTATAGATTTTTGGGTAAAATTTGCTTACATTTTGTGGAGGGTTTTATACCTATGTTAATAAGAGATATTGCTATATAATTTTCCTCTTGTTATTATAAATCTTTATCTAGTTCTGTCATTATGATGATGCTGGACTCATAAAATGAGGATGTGTCTCCTCTGATTTTTTTGGAAAAGATGGTGATAAATTTGTATAATTTATTTTTTAAAGGGAATTCACTGGTAGATTTTACCAGTGACAGCATTTGGGTCTGGTGCTTCATATTTTTTCTTAAGTTATTAATTTTTGATTTAATTTATTTTAATGATACATGCCAAGTAATGTTATCTATTCCTTCTTGTGTTCATTTTTGTTATTTGCATCTTTCAAGAAATTGCTCTATTTTGTCTAAGCTACAAAATTTGTGGGCATAGAGTTTTTCATAGTATTTCCGTATTATCCTTTTAGTGTCCAGGTGATCAGTAGTGGTAACCTCTTTTTTAGTTCTGCAATCAGTAATTTGTATCTTCTCTCTTTTTCTTGGTTATCCTTCTTGGCTAGAGGTTTGTCAGTTTTACTGATCTTTTCAATGAACCAGTTTTTTTTTTTTTATTTGCTCTATTTTTTGGTTTACAATTTTATTGATTTCTGATCAAGATTTTTTAAGTTTCTTTTTATTTTCTGTTTGCTTTAGGCTAAAATTGTTTTTTTGCTAGCTGGTTTTCTCAGGAGTAAGGTTAGATTACTAATTTAAGATCTAACATATTTTCTGATATAGACATTTTAACTTCTATCTAAGTAATATTTTGTTGTATGAAATTTTGATAAGTTTTACATTAATTTTCATTTATTTCAAATATTTTAAAACTTCACTTGATACTGCTTCTTCGACTGATATGTTATTTGGAGAAATGCTGCTTAAAATTTCCAAATATTTTTGGAGTTCAATCTATTTTTCTGTTATTGATTTCTAGTTTGATTCCATTGTGGTTTGAGAATATTCATTGGTGAATGCTTTATGTGAGCTTGAGAAAAATGTGTATTCTGTTGGATGGAGTGTCTGTAAATGTTACTGGATTAATTTAACTGATAGTATTGTTTATGTCAACTATATCCTTACTGATTTCTTATTTGCTTGATCTACCTGTTACTAACAGAGGAATGAAAAAGTATCCAACTCAAATAGTGGATTAATCTATTTCTTTGACAGTCACTTTTGCTTCATGTATTTGATACTCTGTTGTTAGATGCATATACGATCGGAATTGTTCAATGTCTTCTTAGGGAAATAAATCTCCTATATTGTTTTGTAATGCTCTTCTTTACCTCTGATATTTTTTTCCTTCTTGTGAATCCTTTGTCTGAAATCAATATAACCACTTTTAAAATTAGTGTTAGCTAGTGTATCTTTTGCTATCCCTTCACTTTTAACATATTTGAGTATTTATGCTTAAGTGAATTTCTTGTAAAACTTATGAAATTTTTGCCCTCTAATCTGTTTCTGTCTTTTAATTGGTATATTTAGACAATTCACACTTAAAGTGATATAGCTGGATAAATATCTACCATATTTGTAACTATTTTCTTCATGTGATGCTTGTTCTTTATTTATTTCCCTCCCTTTTCTCTCCCTTCTCTAGTTTTAGTTGAGCCTTTCGTTTTTTCTCCTGTTATGTATCAATTAAAATTTAATGGTTACTCTAGAATGTTTACTCTAAATTCATCTTCAAGTAATACTATACCACTTCATGAATAGAGCAGGTACCTTATAATAGAGTATTCCCAATTCCCCCACCCATCTTTTGTCATTTTTGTTGTTCATTTCACTTATTCATATTCTAGAATTACCTATAGTATATTATAGAATTATATTCTATAATCATATAGAATATAATTCTATAATTATCCATAATTATAGATAATTACATATCTATAAAGCATTGCTACTATTATATCTTTAAAAAGTTATCATTTATATCAGTTAAGAATAAGAAAAAGAAAAGATCGTGTTTTACCTTCATTTATTCCTTCTCCAATGCTCTTCCTTTGAAAAAAATATATAGACCTGAGTTTCTAAGCTATATCATTTTCCTTCTCTTTGAAGAACAACTTATTCTTATGTTTCTTGTAGGTCACATATGTTGGCAATGAACTCCTGAGTTTTTGTTTGTCTAAGAAAGTCTTTATTTCTCCTTCACTTTAAAGGATAATTTTTCTGGCTTTAGAATTCTAGCTTGATGGCTTTTTTCTTTCAACAATTTAAATTTTTCACTCTTTCATTGCTCGCATGCTTTCTGATGGGAAGTCTATTCTAATTCTTACTCCTTTTTCCTCAGAGGTAAGTTTTCTTTTTTTCTTTCCTTCTGCTTCAGCCAACGCTTTCTCTGTCATTAATAATCTTCAGTTTAAATATGATATGTCTAAGTGTAGATGTTTTGGTATTTGTTTGCCATTCACTGAACTTCCTGAATGTGTGGTTGGTGTCTTTTATTAATTTTGGAAAATTCTTAGTCATTACTGTTTCAAATAGTTATTCTCCTACATTCATATTTTCTCTCTCCCCTCCACCTTTCTCACTAATATTCTAATTTTACAATTATGAATATTTTTTCTGATATTTCAATTATACATAGTAAACCTTTAATGATATTTCAATTATACATACTAAACTAAAAATAGTTCCACTATTTTTGGTCCTTGTCCCCAGACCTTGATCTTCACTGATGTTTCTTAGCTTCCCCCCAACTCTTTAGGTGAGACAGGAAGGAAGGTAGAGTCTAAGAAGTATCCTTCACCAGGGTAGGATAAAGCTCTGGTAAATTCATTTCCTCTAGGGAGTAGATTTAGTGAAGGATAATTCTCTGGCCATATTTCATAATGTTTTATCTTTCCTTCACCACTTTAGAGCCCTAAGGAATTTCTCTTGACTCTTCCTCTTGAGAACCTAGTGGGATTCCATGATGTAAAAGCCATAAAGTGTGTGGGTTCTCTCCCATGGAAGGTTGTATCCTCTAGGAGTTCTCACCCCCATTCCAGTTCATAATCAGCCTGTAGCAATTTATCAAAATTGCCATTTATGTGTTTCTACTAGTTTATGTTTTTAGCAGCTTCTGAATAAGGTTAGTAGATCTTAGCTCGTGACCCTCTGTGTTTGTCTATATCTTCAAATTTTCGGCACTTTGCCCTGTGATTTCCGTTCTTTCATGGCTCCAAGAAACGTCATTGATTTTTAGTTTGTTCAGCTTTTTTCTTGTAAGTATGGGAACGATTACTTCTATGCTCTTTACATGTTTCAAACTTAAACTGGAAATCAGTATATATGTTTTTGACGTGGAAGAATAGGACACACTTTTTGCAATTTTGTCTTCTATGAAGTGGAATTTTAAACAGATAGTCTATATTAGGGAAAGAGGAAAAGAATTGGAAAGAGTAGTGTAAATGGCAAAGAAATTACAGGGTCTGGCGCAAAGCTTCCTATATTTTGTTAATAGAGATTGCTAGCTACTGGCTCTCTCTCAATAGTTCTATACCTATGTTGAATTTATATGTATTTTAACTGTATTACTAAAAAATTTCTCGATAAATATCAAATCCAGAATTAAGCCAATAAGTATAAACTGTACTGTTTTTGTTACTTTTCTTAGTTTAAAGGCATAACTTACCTTTCTAAATCATCTACCTCACACAGAGAAACAATCTGCAATATGTTTTCTTTATAGTCATGTTAATTTCATAACTTTGAGTGCCAAAACATGGAATAAAGATTTTATTACTGGAAGTGGTATATCAATGAACATAAAGGGAAATGAATAAACTGGCTGATTCTAAACTTGGCCTAGTTTTTCCTTGCCCTAAGCAGTGCCTGCTCCAATAACATCAGATACTATAAAGGGACCAATAAGAATAAAAGGCTTGCACTGTCTTCATAGTCCATTGAGTGATGATGGGACTCTTCATTTTCACAGATGCAAAAGCAGTTTGGGGATTTCTGTAGCAATGTTACAAAGAGACTCAGAATCTGAATATGCAGTTAAAGTGCTGTGTGTGTCTCATTAGGAAAACAGGAGAGTGAGATTGTGCCTAAATTCAAATCTTTTTCTAGCATGGGTGTGTGAATGTGTATGTGGGGATCAAACTCTTCATGAAAGGTATTTATATTTTAAAAGCTGAGTAAAGCCATATATAATAGATAATCAAGGAGTTAATGAATTTGTACTTAATTTGAGAATTTATGTTGGAAATACAAATTTAGTTATATGTGGAATTTGAAGACTGGTGTAGATCAAATCTGAAAATGTGTCCACATAGATTTTCAGTTTAGTTTTTATGAAAGAAAACTGTGAAACCTTTTAAAGGCATATTCTAAAGAGAAATTAAAGCATATTGAACACTCAAACATATAGTATAAGAATAAATTGCTTATTTATGTAATTATTTGCATATAATTTAATTAATAGCTAATTGAAATTTCTATTCTCATCCTGCTACCTCCTATTAAACAGATAAGTCTAAATATACCTAATGTAAAACATTTCTAAAATTTAATGAGTGAGAAGAAATATCAAGCATAAGTAAGTAGGTTTTACTAGCTTAGACTGACAACTTTTTTAGCAATGATGAAAATGCTTGCATTATGGAAGAGTTATCAAGTTATTTCTTATGAAGTAATCTCTTGAAAATAGTTCAGTTGATCTAGGAGCATCAATCAAAATCAAAAGAAACATTATTTTAAATAGTAAAATAAGAAGAAATAGGTTCAGATTTTATAGGATACATAATTAAAAGGCTAGAGGCTTCTGAAAAATCAAATTAATTTCAGTATGAAGGCTGAGGTGTGGTAGTTTTTTATAAAAGTACTGATAGCTGAAGCATACATGAGATAAAAATAGGAAGTGGATATTATACCAAAAATAATTATTTTAATGTTCTAAACATGTAAAAGAATTCTAGAATGGATGAAAGAATTTTGATGATTCAAAGTCTGTTCTTGAGGATTTTCAACAAGATAACATAAATAGTCAGAAGAACTTTCTCTTCTTTTGTTGGGTATGAATCCTAGGTCACCTTAAATATTTTCGTGGAAAAATTATATTTAAACAAAGCTTTGCCTATATGCCATATTTTCTGGTTCATTTTTTAAAATTTCATATATAAGCATAGTCTCAATTGTTGTCATCCCACCCTCATTGTTACAACTTTGTTTAAGCCTAATTTTAACAGGAGGGTAAAATACAGTGTGCTTTAATGCAGTATGTCTAACACCTAGGTTCTAAAAGAGTTACTCAATAAAAGTAACAACAGTCTGCTCAAATCAAAACACAATTATCAGTGGGGCACAGTGGTTTATGCCTATAATCCCAGAAACTAGGGAAACTGAGGCGTGAGGATTGCTTGAGCCCAGCCTGGCAACGGAATAAGACCCTGTCTCAAAAACAAAACAAACAAACAAACCAAACACACTATCAAAGGAAACTGTTTTATAAGATTTAAAGGAAACTGTTTTATAAGATTTAAAGCTATATCTTTATTTTAGACAAGAATGTATTTTCTAAATTTTTTTTTTTTTTGGTGATGGGGGGAAAATGACTCCCTTTTATATCCAATATTTATTTATTGACTGGAAGGGTGGTGGTATGTAGGGGAAAGAGTGGTGTTGAGGGGAGATGAGATGAGATGTTCTTCGAAGAGAACAATGAGAAATTCTGTGAAACCTGGTCACATAAAAACCTGTCATTCCATAAGATGGTCACTGTATATTTTATAACTTTATTTTTCTACTGCTCATGAATGGAACACTCTGATTAATTCCATGTTACTTTACATGTTATAACGTTAAACAGAGAATCACAGAAAAATTGCCTATTGAAAGCACAAGAATAAAATTTTTATCTTGATTATTTTTTAGAACCTTAAAAGTGAATGAAGACAGGGATGATAAGTATTGAAACCAATGCTACTGATTGTTTCTAACCTTCTCCCAACCTTCCCACATAATGCAGGGTTCTTTGAGAAAAGACCACAGAGGATTCTTTATAAAGTATACAAATGGACTTGTATAAACAGTCCTTTCAAAGCAACAAAGGAGAAAAATTACAAACTGATGATACCTAATCTTTCAAACTCTTTAAAATCCTCAGGAGTTTATTTACTAGCAACAAAAAGACCTGACATTACATATTTTTATGGATCCTTGTGTCCTCCATAAAATGAAATAGTTCATTTTTTTGATGGTTGGTATTGATATATTTTCTATGATATTATTTGTAAGTCAAGGATTTGTTCATAGTTATTTATTGAACAATGCTCAACAGCTCCCTGGTAATGACTGGTATGATTGCTCAGCAATGGTTTTATTTCTAAGGCTGTGATGATTATTTCATCTCAGAGTTAGGTCTTACTGATCTAACTGGTCTTAGGTATAATTTCTGAAACTGCCAAAAAAAAAAAAGTGTATAGACTATACCTTTTCCATTACAGAATTTAAGTGTTTTTTTTTTTTTTTTTAGCAGCTTTATCAATGCTTTGAACATTTTTTTTTTTTTTATGTTAACAAACATTTGTTGAGTTTCAGTTTTGTGCAATTGTTTCTTCTGGAGCTTAATGTAATGATAAAAAGTAATATAACGTTTTTCTTGCCCACAAAAATTTTGGATTCCTGTGAGCAGAACTAAACTATGGTATTATTAGACAGTGAATGCTATAATATAAGCATTTGTAAGCAGATTAAATTTATAAATATGGACAACAGCATATAAATAATTCATATATGTGTTATTTATATTTTATTTAGAATCATTGTTTAGATATTTTTGTAAACCTTGAGAAAGTTGCAAAATTGTATTATGAACACCTGTATATCTTACTGAGATGCACCAAATTTAAAATTTTATTGCTTTTGTTTGTTTTATTTCTTCTTTTTCTGCCCATTAGTCTCTTCTGAAGCATTTAAAAATAAATTGCAAAAAGGGGAAAATAACTCATATAAATAATTCAGCTTTTAGCTCCTCAAAACATGAGCATTCTTCTTATAACCACAATATAATTATCATACTCAGGAAATTTAACATTGGTGGAATATTGTTATCTAATATACAGTCTATATTCAAATATCTCCACTTGTCTGAATGCTGTTCTTGTTAGCTATTTTTAAATTCTAATCTAATCTAATATAAACATATTGAGTTTCATTACCACTTCTCTTTAATCCCCTTTAGCTCATAACAGTAGATTAGCCTTCTATTTGTCTGTATGGCATTGGCATCTTTGTTGAGTTCAAATTAGTTGCTTTGCTGAATGGCTCTCAATTTGAATTTATCTGATTGTTTGCTCATGATCAAATTCAGGTGAAACATTTTGAAAAAGAATACTTCTTAGCTAATATTGGTATCTTCTCAGTATATCACTTTAGGAATAGGATGCACTCATAAAATGCTATGTCAAGTGTGAAGTGCTCAGTGGAAGTAAATTCCTGAGCATTAGGAAACTGGAGAGTTGCTAGATGGACATGTTTAATTCAAGACACAGTGTGATCCACATTACTGAGTTATTTGGACATATAAGTATTTGGACACATAAAAATAGTTTAATGGAGAATCAACAATTAAACCAACATTGAAATTTCTAAACAATTGAAATCAACACAAACCAAAGTGATATG
The DNA here is from genome assembly GCF_040939455.1 of Microcebus murinus. Taxonomy (NCBI): domain Eukaryota; kingdom Metazoa; phylum Chordata; class Mammalia; order Primates; family Cheirogaleidae; genus Microcebus; species Microcebus murinus. The sequence goes on along the minus strand of NC_134113.1, from coordinate 42,683,533 downwards.
TACAATGTAACCTTTATAATCTTTCATGTTGGACTTTATGCTTTCTTACTAAACTCACTGAGATGAACTGGACTCTGGGTACTGCTGATATCCTAATCTGGTTTTTGATAATTACAGATCAGGAATGAGTCAAGGTAGTGAATACAAATGCTTGCTTCCTCTTCTTGTCCCCGGCTGCTGGAAATCACAGGAAATATTAACATATTTAAAAGATTCAAACCAATAATCTGGGGGGAAAAAAAAAACTAAGAGTGTATGAATAGGTAGAAATTGTTAGTATTTGCATTTGCTGATCAGAAATTATCAATAATTTTAGGAAATAAAGACTGATGATTTAGTAATTCCCATATTAAAAATAATAATAACATTAACACAACCAAAAACAAAACAAAAGCTCTTTGAACCTACAACCTCCTCCACTTAGTCCTGGTATTTTTCACAACACAACTTATCAGAATAGTTGTCAATAATTGTTTTACTCCATTGCCTTTTTTTCTTCCCTTACCCTACTCAGTGTTTTGTCTATAGTATTCTTCAACTATTTTGCTCAGTTTTCAGTGATGGATAGTCACTTCCCTGTCTTCATTTTACCCAATTGCTCAGCAACATTTGACAGAATTAAATACTCTCTCCTTCTTGAAATACATTCTTTGAAATGTTGGAATACCATGTTTTACAGTTTTCTTCTCTGACAGATTTTTCTTCTCTATTTTTGGAACCTTTCTTTCTGCTCCATTATGGTCTCCCACCAGACAGCACCGCTGCCCAACAAGAAACCACAGTCTCCTAGCAGTCACCAATGTGGAGCTAATAGCCACCACAGTCACCCACTAAATTAGAGTCAGCACTAGGAAAAAGCTGTTGGGAAGCTCTATGGCACTGTAGGAAGAGAGAGGATACTTACCTCTTTCAGTTTACATTTAGATAAAGGAGTTTTATGGCACAGTTCCGTCTGTGCAATATTTACAGGATGTCATGAAACTGTTCCTTTACATTTTCTTAATCACAACCCTCTCATTCTTCTCCCACCCTGATCCAGGCATGAATCCATGCATCCACAAAGCTGACCTTATGATGGATTTAAGTGTTGTCCACCACATTCAAGATTATTATTTCTCTTTAATAACTAAGTTTTTTGCAGGAAAAAAATTATTCTTTCTGTCTCTCTTTCTCAGCATGCATTTTTTCCTAGGAAGTCCTTTAGACTTCTTATAAGACCATCTTGCAAGTTTGCTATACTTGGAACCTAGTTAGATTTAAATAAAAACCCCAGGAACATCTCTATTCTTCTTCGATGTTTGGAATCATATAGCAGCATGATTATTCAATCTCTATATGAAAAAGGGAATCATGATGTATAGAGAAGAACCTTCAATGTGGAATCAGAAAACCCATATTTCTTCCATAGTCTCCTATATACAAGCAGTGTGACATTTGACAAGTCATCTGAACTTGAGTCACTGAGCTTCAGTGTTTTCATATAAAATTGATAATTATAATGCCCTGTATTCCTTAGGATGAGAATAACAAATTATGTGAGCACAGTTTGCAAAGTGATATTTACATATGATTTTCTTTTTATTATTGAACTTAGCTCAGAGCATTCCTTACATGCAGCTAGTAGTCATATGCCTATATAAGCATTTGTTTTCCCAAAACATTGAAGAAGTCAACCACATTTGATTGGATCTGAAAAATGTGTATATCTTTAATGTAATTCATATATAATTCACTTTCATAATATAGGTGATGTTTTTCTTCCACTTTCTAAATTTTGTATTTCCACTTATACCTCTATACACATTTCCACAGTAGGCAGGAACAAAAGAAAATATCTTTGTTGTGGTTTAAAACAGATAATTATTCTAAATATGTTTTCCCTGCAATTTGAACATTCATGAGCAACAAGACTACTGAAATCCAGCTATGCATTATGATAGCTTTTTAGAAGTAATATTACTAGGCAGTATTGTAGTGAGTCTTAGTTCTGCTTGGAGTACTACATTTGCATGGGGTTTCTCTATTGCAATGGAATGTGTGCACATTACAATTTTTCCCACATTAAAGAACAGAACATTCTGGCTCATTTTCATCTCCTTCAAATCCTATCTATGCACTGAGACCCTACTGACTGGAAAAAAAAAAAAAAAGTAATCCATAGGGTGCTGTGTTAGATGAACTTGATTAAAATAGACCTGAACTTTAAGGACATGATTCAAATTTTTCTCTGTTACTGTGGCTGGCTTGTCATGTTTATTAGTAAAGAGTTTCAGTATAAATCTTAAATTTTAAACCCATTAAAAAAATCTATCTCCCATATTATATCTCTAAACTGGTTAGTTTAAACAATTTCACACTGAGTTATCAAATTGCTGGACAGGATCAATCTATTCCTACCACATGTCGACAAGATAGTTGTATGTACACAAGGCTCCTTTTGCTTACTTTCAGAATGATAAAGTTGTCACTATTAGAGGTGTGGTAGATTGCAAAAAAAGGGCTACAGTATTTTTTTTCCTATATATGCCATTTATACTGACTTTGTAACATATCTTATCAAGAGGTAGAGTCTATGTTCCCTCCTCTTAGATACAGATTAGCCTTGTGACTTGCTTTGGCCAATAGAATGTAACAGATATAGTGTGCCATTTCCAAGCTTAGCCTTCAAAGAGACCTTGAGCATTTCTGCTCAGGCTCTTAGAACACCACCCAACTGTTGATATGCTAGAAAATAAGAGGCTATATGGAATAGAGCTACACTGTTTTAGGTTAGACCTTGCTAGACCTGCCAGCTCCCAGGTGAACCATGAATTGACTGTGGATGTATGAGTGAGCAAAGCTGAGATCAGCAAAGCTGTCAAGCCAACCCGCATACTGAAAATCCATTTCAATAGGTGTTATTATAAGCCACTGAGTTTTGGGGTGTCTTATACAGAAATATAGATAACTGATATAGAGGAACTGGTACTTTACCTAGGAAAAAACTTTACCTGATGGTTTTGACACCATGATTGAAATTTCTTTTTCAATAAGAAAGATATGAAGTCAACTAAACACTTTAAATATTTGACAAATTCAGGTATAAAAAATAATAAAAATGGTAATTTATATATTCATTTAAAACTAGTCAACAGAATAATGGCAATTTAACTGATTTCTTTCAGTTCATAAAATGATCATAAAAAATAAGAGAGAAAAAGAGTACTATGGAAAAGTTGACTTCGCTGTTCTCTACATAACATAAGAAATAAGGATACTAGTAGCAGGAATTTTCTAATGTAAAATGTCTATTTGAAACTTTGTGCTTGCTCATTCTGATTAAAATGTAAAGTGTCACATCTTACTTAAGACACATGGAGCTACTCTTTCCACAGTCAAATGTTCATACCACCTAGGTTGGTGAGTCAGATGGCCAATTAAAAATTATGCTCTTGTTCTTGCTTATGAAAGAGAACTCACGTTCCCACTTCCTCTCACAGTTTGCTGAACATAAAGCTTTGGTTTACAAATTTAGGAGTTTATAAAGGAGCCCATGAGTAAAAATAATTATTAGAGAAAATTATCTAATGCTCTATGTAATCTGCACTTACACATGCGACTCATTCTTATGTGACCATGTGTGAACAGATGATGATGTGGCCGATTATAATAATGTTAGTTGATTTTGATAATGATGTGATACATTCTCACAGAAGAAAGAATGAAAATGTCTGCAAGTGTGACACTGATGAAACCATAGCAGTCACACTTCCCAAACCTTGGTAATTTGAATGGGGGAGGGGGAAGTTACTAACAATCTCTTACATTGCCTTGGAACTTTCTTGACATAATTCATCTTCTGTATAAAACTGGCTATCTGAAGAGCTGATGAAGAGCAATTGCATTTAGTTTAGTCTCATATGTTAGTACCAGGAACTCCCTTTTTAAAAAGCCATTATTACCTGAGAGCTATTCCTTAAGAGCTTGCACATAATGTCTCATTTGCAGTAGCTTTAAGAGAAGGGGGGCTTCTTGAAATGTCTTTTCTTATCAGCTATTTTAGTCTATTGTGGTCTTTTTCTTTTCAGTTGATGGATATCATGAAAGACTGAATGAAGAGGCTGATAGAGAAGAACTTCCAAATATAGCTTTTATACCTGAAAAGATATCCTGATGTGAAAACAAGATAGTTTTCAGAATAAAATATGCTCTATATAGGCTATATCTTTTTTTTTTATTTTAGCGTATTATGAGGGTACAAGTGTTAAGGTTACATATATTGCCAATGCCCCCAATCCCCCCTCGAGTAAGAGCTTCAAACATGTCCATCCCCCAAACGTTGCTCATCTTACTCATTGTGGTTGTATATACCCATCCTCTCCTCCCCCCTCCCAACACCCGATAAATATTACTCCTATATGTCCACTTAGGTGTTGATCCGTTAATACCAATTTGCTGGTGAGTACATGTGGTGCTTGTTTTTCAATTCTTGAGATACTTCACTTAGTAGAATGGGTTCCAGCTCTATCCAGGAATATACAAGAGGTGCTATATCACCATTGTTTCTTAAAGCTGAGTAGTACTCCATGGTATACATATCCCACATTTTATTGATCCACTCATGAATTGATGGCCACTTGGGTTGTTTCCACAGCTTTGCAATTGTGAATTGTGCTGCTATAAACATTCGAGTGCAGGTGTCTTTTTCATAAAGTGCCTTTTGATCTTTTGGGTAGATGCCCAGTAGTGGAATTGCTGAATCAAATGGTAGATCTACTTGTATCACTTTGAGGTATCTCCACACAGAAATCAGAGGCATTCATATATGCCAACAACAGTAAAAGTGAGAACCAAATCAAAGACACAATTCCCTTCAAAATAGCAACAAAGAAATTAAAGTACCTTGGAATATATTTAACTAAGGAGGTAAAAGACCTCTATAGGGAGAACTATGAAACACTGAAGAAGGAAATAGCAGAGGACATACACAGATGGAAGAATATACCATGCTCATGGATCGGCAGAATCAACATTGTTAAAATGTCTATACTACCCAAAGTGACCTACAGAGTCAACACAATCCCTATCAAAATACCATCATCATTTTTCACAGATATATAAGCTATATCTTGATGAAGCAAGATCATCTAACCATACTGTATTATGAGGGTATATCAATAACTAATTAAAATGTAAAAACTATCATTTAAATTTAAAAAAAAATATGGCATTCTTCTCAACAGTGGATGATTCTGCCTTCCCAGGCCACAACTGGAAATATCTGGAGACATTTTGATTCTCATGGATTGAGGATGTTACTGGAGTCTAGTGGACAAAAGCCAGTGGTGCTGCTAAACACCTTACAATGCACAGGACAGCCCCAGACACAAGATTATGCAATCCCAAATGTCATTTGTACTAATGGTGTGAAATTCCAATTTAGAGTGTACATTCCTGTCAATGCAAATTCCACGCCTTTGTTCTACCATCAGATAAGCTTTCACATTCTAAAGAGAGACTATTATATAGTGTTTACAAATAGGCTTAGGAATCAAACTTTGTATTTCAAATTCTGTTTCTATTAGTTGTAAAGTGTATGACTTTGGAAATGTTTATCTTCTTTATCCCTTAGTTTCCTAATCTGCAGCATCTGAATAATAATGACTACCTCATAAAAGTTTTTAAGATGGCAAAGTAAATTTAACCCACATGCATATAAGTGCCTGGCATATATAAGCACTCATTAAATAATAGTTGCTGTTAGAATAAAACTTGGTGAAAAGTATAAATAATTCTTTAGTGAATGTTTGTATCATATTTGAACTTTTTCTATGAAGGTTCAAAATAAACATAAGTTACAATGATAATAGCAACTGTCCATTTATCTCAAATATTTGATGGTAAATGTCACTGGAGTTTATTTTTTTAAATATACTTACTTTTTAGAACAGTTTTAAGTTCACAATAAAATTGAGCAGAAGGTATAGAGATTTCCCTTTTACTCTCTACTTTCACAGTACCTAGACTCCCACACATTCAGCATTCCTCACCACAGTAATACATTTGTTACAGTCCATGAGCCTACATTGACATATCATTATCACCCGAAGTTCATAGTTTACATTAGGGTTCACTCTTGGTGGTGTACATTATCTGGGTTTGGGCAAATATTTAAGACCATATATCTATTGTTATAGTATCAGAATAGTTTCAGTGTCCTAAAAATTCTCAGAACTCCATCTATTCATTCCTTCCTCCCCTCCACTAACTCCTGGCAACCACTAAACTTTTTACTATCTCCATGGTTTTGCATCTTTCAGAAAGTCATACAGTTTTCAGATTGGCCTCATTCACTTAATAATATGTGTTGCTGTTTCCTCTATGATTTCTTTTCACAGCTTGATAGCTCATTTCTTTTTAGTGCTGAATAATAATATTCTATTCTTTGGGTACACCACTATTTATTCATTCATCTAGAGAGGGACTTCTTAGTTTCTTCCACCTTTTAGCATTATGAATAAAGCTGGTACAAACATCTATGTACCAGTTTTTGTATGGACATAGTTTTCAACCCATTTGGGTAAATACCAAGGAGCATGATTTCTAGATCATATGGTAAGATTAAGCACTGCTGTTGTTGCATTTCACAAATTTTAATGAGCTATGTATTTTAATTTAGTTCAAAATATTTTTAAAATTATTCTTGAAAGTTCCTCTTTGTCCCCTGTGTTATTTAAAAGTGGGCTTGATAATCTCCAAGTTTTGGGGAATTTTCCAGCTACCAATCTGTTATTGATTCCTAGTTTAATGCCATTGTGGTCTGAAAGCAGATACTATATAACTTCTATTCTTTTAAATTTATTAAGGTGTATTTTATGGCCAAGAATGTGGTCTATCTTGTTGAATGATCCATGAGCTTGGGAATAATTTATATTCTACTCTTGTTGGATGAAGTAGTCTACACATGTACATTATATACAGTTAATTGATTTGTTGTTGAGTTCAGTTTGTCCCTATCAATTTTCTGCCTACTTGATATGTCTATTTCTGATAGAGGGATATTGAAGTCCCTAACTGTAATAGTGTATTCATCTATTTCTCCTTTCAATTCTATCAGTTTTTGCTTCACATATTTTGATGTTCTAGTGGTAGACACATGCACATTGAGGATTGTTAATTTTTTTGAAGAATTGGTACTTTTATCATTATGTAATATTTCTCTTTATCCCTAATAACTTTCCTTACTGTGAAATCCACCATGTTTTAAATTAAGATATTAATACTTATTCTCACTTTCTTTTAATTAATATTTACATGATATATTTTTCTTCATCCATTAACTTTTCATTCATCCCTGCTGAACTATATGCTCTCAAAAATTAACCAGTCTTAGTCCAAAGACTGGCTCTCCTTGGTTTTGCCTGGAACATAGTAGTCACTCAATAAATACTTGTATATTTGAAAAATAATGACTTCATCTCTGAGTATGAAGAACAAAAGAGGAAATTATGACATCAGTCAAATGTCATAGAAAAAGTATTATTTTATATAACAAATTCTAATGTGCATATACAATGCCTGGAATCTTATTGAAATGAAGATTCTGACTCCTTAAGTTTGGGTGGGCATGAAATGTGTTTTCAACGGGCTCTCAGGTGATGTCAAAGTTGTTGGTCTGTGAACCACAATGACTTAACAAAGTCTTATCAATAGAATTTCCTATAAAAGTAGAAAGAGAATATAGATAAAGGAATTGAATTAATCAAACCATTGAAACAGAAAATTATTGGTTTCTTTTAATCACAGTGAACTATTTCAATTTAGTAGTAACAGGATTTTAGTGGAGAAATTTATACAATGATGCTGGAAAGATTAAGGCCATTGTCTTACTGTTTGAATTTGGTTTCCTCTTGCCAAAACTCATGCTGAAATTTGATCCCCACTGTGGCAGTGTTGGGAGGGGTTAACTAGTGGAAGGTGTCTTGGTCATGAAGGTGGAACCCTCCTTAATGGATTAATGCCCTTCTTCAGGGGCAAATGAATTCTCACTCTTATGGGAATAAATTAGTTCCTGTAAGAGTTAAGTTGTTAAAAAGAGTCTGGCTTTCTTGGTTTCTCTCTTTACTTCCTCTCTCGCCATGTGACCTCTTTGCACATAACCACCTCCCTTCCATTTTCTGTCATGAGTAGAAGCAACATGAGGCCCTCACCAGATGTAATTGCCCAATCTGTGACTTTCCAGTCACCAGAATTGTGAATCAAATAAACATTTTTCTTTATAAATTACCCAGTTTCAGGTATTTTGTAACAGCAACACTTAATGGAATAAGATCACCATATTATAAAAGATCGTGGTAAATTGATACCTCCTATTTTGATTTTATTGTCTAGGATTGATTTTGCTATATGGGGTCTTCTCTTGTTCCATATAAAGCATAAAATTATTTTTTCTATATCTACGAAAAATTATGATGGTATTTTGATAGGGATTGCATTGACTTTGTAGGTCACTTTGGGTAGTATAGACATTTTAACAATGTTGATTCTGCTGACCCATGACCATGGTATATTCTTCCATCTGTTTATGTCCTCTGCTATTTCCTTCTTCAGTGTTTCATAGTTCTCCCTATAGAGGTCTTTTACCTCCTTAGTTAAGTATACTCCAAAGTACTTTATTTTCTTTGTTGCTATTTTGAAGGGAATTGTGTCTTTGATTTGGTTCTCACTTTTACTGTTGTTGGCGTATATGAATGCCTCTGATTTCAGTGTATTGATTTTGTATCCTGAGACTTTACCAAATTTATCAGATCAAGGAGTCTCTTGGTTGAATCCCTGAGGTTTTCTAGGTATAATATCATGTCTTCTGCGATGAGTGAGAGTTTGATCTCTTCTACTCCCATTTGGACTCCCTTAATTCCACTCTCTTCTCTGATTGCTGTAGCAAGGACTTCTAGCACTATGTTGAACAGAAGTGGAGATAGTGGGCAACCTTGTCTTGTTCTAGTTCTAAGTGGGAATGCTTTCAATTTTTCCCCATTCAGTATGATATTGGCTGTGGGTTTGTCATATATGACTTGTATCATTTTTAGGTAAGCCCCGTCTATGCCTATTATGTTGAGCATTCTTATCATAAAAGGGTATTGAACTTTGTCAATGTCTTTCTCTGCATCTGTAGAGAAGATCATATAGTCTTTGTTTTTGCTTCTGTTTATATGATGGATTTCTTTTATAGATTTGCATGTGTGGAACCATCCCTGCATCCCTGGGATTATGCCCACTTGGTTGTGATGAATTATTTTTTTGACAAGCCCCTGGATTCGATTGGCTAGGATTTTGTTGAGGATTTTCACATCTATATTCATAAGGGATATTGGTCTGTAGTTTTACATCTAACCATGTAAACACATTGCTGGGGTCCCTCATAAAACTTTGAAATGAGCTCATACAAGTGAGAGTCTTATGTTATGGACTGAATGTTTGTATCTCTTCAAAATGCCTGTATTGAAACCTTAACCCTCAATGTGATAGCATTTAAAAGGTGGGGACTTTGGGAGATAATTAGGTTTAAAATGAGGTCATGAAGGTGAGGTTTTCATGATGGGGTTAATGACCTTATAAAAAGAGGAAGAGACACGGCAGTCTTTCTCCTTCTCTGGGGATTTTGTTGAGAATTTTTGCATCTATATTCATAAGGAATATTGGTCTGTAGTTTTCTTTTTTTGTTGCATCCTTTCCTGATTTTGGAAACAGCATAGTACTGGCACAAGAACAGGGACATTGACCAGTGGAGCAGAACAGAGAACCCAGATATAAAACCATCCTCATATAGCCAACTAATCTTCAACAAAGCAGACAAAAACATACACTGGGGAAAAGAATCCTTATTCAATAAATGGTGCTGGGAAAACTGGATAGCCACATGTAGAAGACTGAAACAAGACCCACACCTTTCACCTTCACAAAAATCAACTCACACTGGGTAACAGACTTGAACCTTAGGTGTGAAACTATTAAAATTCTAGAGGAAAATGTTGGAAATACCCTTCTAGACATTGGCCTAGGCAAAGAATTTATGAAGAAGACCCCAAAGGCAATCACAACAGCAACAAAAATAAATAAATGGGATCTGGTCAAATTAAAAAGCTTCTGCACAGCTAAGTAACTGTTATGAGAGCAAACAGACAACCCACAGAATGGGAGAAAATTTTTGCAAGCTACATATCTGATAAAAGGCTGATAACTAGAATCTATTTAGAAAATCAGCAAGAAAAAATAAAACAACCCTATCAAAAAGTGGGCAAAGGACATGAATAGAAACTTCTCAAAAGAAGACAGAACAATGGCCAACAAACATATGAAAAAATGTTCAACATCTCTAATCATCAGGGAAATGCAAATCAAAACCACAATGAGATATCACTTAACTCCAGTGAGAATGGCCTTATCAAAAAGTCCCCAAACAATAAATGCTGGCGTGAATGCAGAGAGATAGGAACACTCCTACATTGCTGGTGGGACTGCAAACTAGTTCAATCTCTGTGGAAAGCAATATGGAGATACCTCAAAGTGATACAAGTAGATCTACCATTTGATCCAGCAATTCCACTACTGGGCATCTACCCAAAAGATCAAAAGGCACTTTATGAAAAAGACAGCTGCACTCGAATGTTTATAGCAGCACAATTCACAATTGCAAAGCTGTTGAAACAACCCAAGTGCCCATCAATTCATGAGTGGATTAACAAAATGTGGGATATGTATACCATGGAGTACTACTCAGCTTTAAGAAACAATGATGATATAGCACCTCTTGTATATTCCTGGATAGAGCTGGAACCCATTCTACTAAGTGAAGTATCTCAAGAATGGAAAAACCAGCACCACATGTACTCACCAGAAAATTGTATTAACAGATCAACACCTAAGTGGACATATAGGAGTAATATTTATCAGGTGTCGGGAGGGTGGGAGAGGGTAGGAGGGGATGGGTATATACAACCACAATGAGTAAAATGTCCAACATTTGGGGAATGGACATGTTTGAAGCTCTTACTCGAGGGGGAAGGGGGGCATTGGCAATATATGTAACCTAAACACTTGTACCCCCATAATACACTAAAATAAAATAAAATTAAAAATTAAAAAAAAGACAAACCCCTGCCACCAAAATGTGACGGACAAGTTACATGAGTGAAAATTAAACTTTTACTTTAAGCGAAAAAAAAAAAAAAAAGATCTTGAAAGCTATATTGAGAAATGTATACCTAGTAAAGCTGGCAGCGACATCAACTTATGCCTGTTTATGTTTTTAAGTAACAGAACTGCAGCTGTAATTTGTGTGCACTCGTGTGTGTGTGTGTGTGTGTGTGTGTACGCGCGAGTGAGAGACAGAGGATTCATTTTAGTTCTCTGAATTGTGGAAGAAAGTCAAATGAAAAGCATTTTGGCAAAATATCAAGGGGAAATCAGACATAACAGCACCTGAGGGATGAGTTACTGAAATTCAACATTGATGTTTAGTATCAAGAGAGTATCTTTAATCCACTACAATGCAATATGTGAAGCCAAGGCCGTATTTTTTCCTCCCATTTATCTCTCATATATTTGGATTCAATGAATTACCAGGTTGGCTTAAGTTTGTTTCAGAAAAATATTTTATACTGTTTTTTTAACCTGTTCAGTTGAGAAATACATGGATTTAATTCCTGTTTGACCTAGTTGGCTAAATTACAGACAAACAAATATATAAACAAACAAACCAGCACAAAGCCTAATTCAGTTAATAGCCCAATGAATAGTTTTATATTTGCTTTGGTTAGGGATATATATTGGCTTAACAAATATATTGAGTTTACTTCAGTTTTCAATTTCTTTTTTGGTTGAATCATTGAATAAAAATGTGGCTGGAACATCCAGAGTGGATTTGGAAGCATTCAAGTACACAACACTAAACTCCAAAATCTCTGGACTGAGACTGGTTAACTTGTGGGAGCTTATCTAGTGGCTGTAGTTCAGCAGGGAAATCCTAGTGGTGTCTGTGACTCAGTATGTATCTGCCCATCAGGAAACATTCTCAGTAGAATTTGCCTAAGCCATGTAGATTGGTGAATGAAGGGAACCTGAGGAGTTGGCTTCATCTAATGGCAATCCACACCCCTATTTCATGCTGTTTATTTATAAGATAAAGTACTTCTTTTATACAGCCAAAATTAAATTCTCTAAAAATTTCTTCAATAGGAAAACAGAATGTGAAAATCACGTTATCAAAATAATTTTCTGTTATAGGAAGAAAACAATAATTTTTGTATCTACTATGTCTGATACTGAAAACAGAATCAGAATGTATATAGTTTATCAATGGATCAAAACTAGGATAGAATTGGCACAGAGAGATTAAACTCTACTTAGTTTCTGTACTGTAATCATGAACCTACAATGTTATCTTAAAGATTTTTTGAATACTCCATACAATGAGCATGGCACTGTGCTCACAAAATATCTGTTTAAGAGATGTTTGTGGAATTCCATGAAAACAAGTTATCCTTCATATCTACCTTTCTAGGAATTAAACACAAATGGGCTTTCTTCATCACTCTCTAGGTTCCTAGGAAGTCAGTGCGGGAGGAAAAAAGAGAACAGACTGTAGAGAGAGGCTAGCTTAGTTTAGAGTCCAGGTTTCTCTTCAATATGTCTGTGATATTGAGAAAATTATTTAAATTCTCTGCACCCTGATTTCTTCATCTGTAAAATGGAAATAATAACCCTATGTTCCAAATATTATGGGTAATTAGTGTTAAAGTACATGGAGAACCTGCCATAGTTTCTGATATTTAGCTCTTATTGGGATACAATCTTTATACCTTTACCTTTCATCATGACCATGACCAATACCATTTCATCTGTTACAGGGAATTATTTTAAAAAGCAAAAGTTATTTCAACCTCTTAATTTAACTTTTTGTCAGTTTTCCCAGCACCATTTATTGAATAAGGATTATTTTCCCTCGTGTATGTTTTTGTCTCCTTTGTCAAAGATTAGATGGCTATATGAGGATAGTTTTATATCTGGGGTCTTTGTTCTGTTCCACTGGTCAATGTTCCTGTTCTTGTGCCAATACAAAGGTATTTTAATTACTATAGCCTTGTAGTATAGTTTGAAGTCTGGTAAATTGATATCTCCCATTTTGTTTTTATTGCCTAGGATTTCTTTTGCTATACAGGATCTTCTCTTGTTCCATATGAAGCGCAAAATTATTTTTCTATATCTGTGAAAAATGATGATAGTATTTTAATAGGGATTTCATTGACTCTGTAGATCACTTTGGGTAGTATAGACATTTCAACAATGTTGATTCTGCCGACCCAAACACATGATATGGTCTTCCACCTGTTTACATCCTCTGCTATTTTCTTCCTCAGTGTTTCATAGTTCTCCCTGTAGAGGTCTTTTACCTCCTTAGTTAAATATATTTCTAGGTACTTTATTTTCTTTGTTGCTATTTTGAAGGGAATTGTGTCTTTGATTTGGTTCTCACTTTGGCTGTTATTGACATATATGAATGTCTCTGATTTGTGTGTATTGATTTTGAATCCTAAGACTTTACTGAATTCATTTATCAATTCAAGGAGTCTCTTGGTTGAATCCTTGAGGTTTTGTAGGTATAATATCATATCATCAGCAAAGAGTGAGAATTTGATCTCTTCTGCCCCCATTTGGATGCTCTTAACTCTACTCTCTTGCCTGACTTCCGGCAATGACTTCCGGCACTATGTTGAATAGAAGTAGAGATGGTGGGCAATCTTGCCTTGTTCCAGTTCTAAGTGGGAATGTTTTCAATATTTTCCCATTCAGTATGATGTTGGTTGTGAGTTTGTCATATATGGATTGTATTTTCCCTCATTTTCCCTCTCACAAAAATCAACTCATACTAGGTAACAGACTTAAACCTAAGGTGTGAAACTATTAGAATTCTAGAGGAAAACATTGGAAATACTCTTCTAGACATTGGCCTAGGCAAAGAATTTATGAAGAAGACCCCAAAGGCAATCACAGCAGCAACAAAAATAAATAAATGGGACCTGATCAAATCAAAAAGCTTCTGCACAGCCAAAGAAACTGTCACTAGAGCAAACAGACAATCTACAGAATGGGAGAAAATTTTCACAAGCTACATTTATGATAAAGGGCTGATAACTAGAATCTATTTAGAACTCAGGAAAATCAGCAAGAAAAAAATCAAACAACCCTATCAAAAAGTGGGCAAAGGACATGAACAAAACTTTCCAAAAGAAGACAGAATAATGGCCAACAAACATATGAGAAATGCTCAACATCTCTAATCATCAGGGAAATGCAAATGGAAACCACAATGAGATATCAGTTTTCTCCACTGAGAATGGCCTTTATTAAAAAGTCCCAAAACAATAAATGTTAACATGGATACAGAAAAATAAGAACACTCCTACATTGCTGGTGGGACTGCAAACTAGTTCAACCTCTGTGGAAAGCAATAAAAAATGGAGATACCTTAAAGAGATACAAGTAGATCTACCATTTGATACAATAATCCCATTACTGGGCATCCACTCAAAGGAACAAAAGATACTCTATATAAAAGGTACCTGCACTCAAATGTTTATAGCAGCACAATTCACAATTGCAAAGCTATTGAAACTACTCAACTGCCCATCAATACATGAGTGGATTAATAAAATGTGGTGTATATATACCATGGAGTACTATTCAGCTATATGAAACAATGGTGATATAGCAACTCTTGTATTTTTAAGGATAGAGCTGGAACCCATTCTACTAAGTGAAGTATCTCAAGAATGGAATAAAAGGAACCACATGTACTCACAAGCAAATTGGTATTAACTGATCAACACCTAAGTGAACATATAGGAATAACATTTATTGGGTGTCAGGCAGATGGGAGGGGGGAGGAGGGAATGAGTATATACAACATAATGAACGTGATGCGCACTGTCTGGGGGATGGACATGCTTGAAGCTCTGACTTTGGGGAGGAAGGTGGTGAAGTTAACACATCTAAGCTAAACATTTGTACCCCCATATTATGCTGAAATAAAAAAAAAGATACCAGTATCTTCAACTCCTATATATTCCTTTGAAGTCTAAAAAGATAAAGCAAAATCACTCCTAATTAAATGCTTTATGCCTCTTCTAGCTACTACCGCGATTCCCCCAAAACAAGACCTACTCATAAAATAAGCCCTAACAGGATTTCTAAGCATTTGCACAATATAAGCCCTACCCCGAAAATAAGAGCTAATGATGGGCATGGCTACCCAGCGTGTCTGCACAACCCATGCATTTCGTCGCAGAGCAGCAAAGACTTTGGGGCAGCCCTTCTCATCTGCCCCATCGTGACAGCTACTATCCCAGAGGTGACCGGAAAGGTGCAGGCAGGCCCACCAACAAGGTTGGCTCCCCCTGTCAGGTCCTGGCCATCCTGTGCGTGCTGCAAGCTGAGACTATGAGGGGAAAATAACACATCCCCTGAAAATAAGCCCTAGGGTGTCTTCTTGAGGAAAAATAAATATAAGACCCTGTCTTATTTTCGGGGAAACATGGTAGTTTTGGATAAAATTTTTGATATAATATTTACATCTAACATTGCTATAGAGTTTTCCCCCTAATCAAATGCATATTGAATTTATGTTTATTTAATATGGTCCAGAGCATCTTTTCTTATAATTTAAATCATTATAGACTTGTGCGGTTTTCTATTTTTTTGTATTTATGACACATGTTATTTCAATTTAAGATTTATTCAATGCTGAGTTCTTGGTCAGGATCACAACATCCAATTCTAACACTACTACTATTTTATGGCTTGGTTTCTAGGAACACATTGTGGCAGGAAGCATGAAATGGGATTTTCTGAAACATAACAATATAAAAACAAGCAAACAAATGGAAATTGTGTGATGAACAAATACTATCTGACTTCTATAGAAAATGACAATTTTATAGGTACTATGTGAATTGTACAAGGTTATTAAGAGAGACACATACATTTGGACTAATTTTTGATGTTATGCCTTTATTTGTACTTATAATTTGATGTGATTTTTTGTTTCGTTTATGACAACACTGCTATTAAACCTGAATACTGATCTGTCCATACAATCAAACTCTAAATATTCAGTATTAACATGATGAAGTTGAAGTACTTTTATTTTAAATTTGTGATCACGCTTTTATTCTGGCATATAAGTTAGAAGTAAAAAAAATAAAATTAAGAATGTGGAAATCCTTAAATTGATAATTTTGGTTGACACATGAGAATTTGATATGACAAAAATTATAAAGTCATGCAACTTATTTTTGGCCTTCTGTAATAAATTCAAGATTTAATAGAATCAAGATATATTTTAAAAACGTATTACTTTATCTGAGAATAGAATTTTTATTCTATTCTATGAGAATAGAATTCTTTATTACTTTATCTGAGAATAGAATTGAAGAAGTGATTGATATACAAATTGTAAGGATGAACAATAACTTGGAAAATATTTCAGACATTTGGAACCCAAATTTTTTGAATAAAAATTCACATGATTTTAAATCATTGATTTATAAATTCTTTGCATATTATAGTACAAGATAATTTAGAATTTATGTAGTCAATCATGAAATGATATTTTTTTATATTACATAGAAAAAATCATTTAGCTTTTTCTGAAGCATTTCCAGTGAAAGACAGGCTTACTCCCTCCATTTTTCAAAAGCTTTGTTTGAATGTTCTACCTCATATTAATTCACATTAAACTCTGTATTATTCATAACTGTTCATCTCACAGAAAACAGAATATCATGAGCATGTGCATGTGAACTCCAAACATTTTTTACCTATGAGTCCAGTTTTTTTTTGAAGTTTAATAAAATAAATCTATTTTGTTTTCCATGTAATAGGCCTTCACTGGCCCCAATGTGTCCACAAAATCCTTTGTCTAGTAAACACATACCCAGCAATTTTGTATGTTTTCATTTCTGGTAATTTATCAGACTAGATAGCCTAAGTAATAATCCCTACCTTGAAAATAACTTAAAAACATTGATAATATGATGTTTATAGCAACTTTATTCATAATTGCCAAAATTGGGAGCAACCACAATGTGCTTCAGTGGGTGGATGGAAAAATAAACTGTGATACGTCCAAACAACAGAATATCATTCAGTGTTAAAATGAAATGAGCTATCAAGTCAAGAAAATACACAAAGGAATCTTAAATGTGTATTATTAAGTGAAAAAAGCCAATTTCTAAAGATGACATACTATATGCTTCTGACTATATGATATTCTGAAAGAGGCAAAATTATGGAGACAGTAAAAAGATCACTGTTTTCAGGAGTTAGCAGGAATGGAGGTATAAATAGGCAGAGAAAAGACGCTTTTTAGGGCTATGAAATACTCTGTATAATACTATAATAATGGATACATGTCATTATGTATTTATCCAAACCCATAGAATATATAACACCAAGACTGAAACTTAATGTAAACTATGGACTTTTTGGCTGATTCTGTTGTGTTAATGTGGGTTCATTAATTCTAACAAATGTACCACCTTGGAGATGTTGATGTGGGAGAATCTGTATCTATTTGGCAGCAGGATGTGTGTAGAAAATTTCTGTACCTTCTGTTCAACTTTCCTGTGAACCTTATACTCCTCCAAAAGTAAAGTCTTAAAAAAAAATCGCAAAACAGAGACAAATGTAAGAAATCCACAGAGATCTAAAACAATGTAAAAATGGGGGCCTTGTAAGATACATGAATGTTGAGGAACTTTTCTGTCACAAGTTTTCTGTCATACTCTGTTGCTCATAAGCTTCAATGTTGTAGCTGTATCATCATAGCATAGGCTGGAGATAAAGGAGCTTCTCATGCAGACAAGACCCCAAAAAGCTATTCCATCTATGTATGGGTAAATGACAAATAAATTTACCATTCCTCTTTCACCTTTCCCATGCTAGGTGGTGGCAAATGAAATACCTACAAATTAGTAACCATAAACCTTCCCCCACAAGAGTTTGTGTATTATATATTATAGAACATATATAAACAGAAACACCTCAAGTAGGGAATTTAATTTAAAATTGTTATAAGTTCATTATGCCCCTGGGTTCTGAAGGATTCAACACAATGCTTTCTGGAAAAATGCAGTTTCAAAATGGACCTCAAAGAATTTGTGCAATTAAAATTCCAAAACAACAAGGGTACAGAATTGAAGTTTACAGAACACATAAGGAAACAATTCACCATGAACAAGTCAGCAGAAATAGTGCCAGTAGATACAAATCAGTGAAGATCTTGAATTTTTTAAATCATCAAACTCCAAACAAAATATTTAGTATATCTAAAAACATAGAAAATTCATTTGAAAATATACACAAATAACAGAAGCTTATAAAGATAAAATAAGTTTGTAACACAAATGTAACTCTTGAAAATAAAAATATAATGATTGAAATTAAACTCACAACTAATTGATGTGGTGAGCATTGTATAGGGGAAAGGGCATACCTCAAATCCTGGCATGGGTGAGGCAAAGTCAACATGTAACCAAAATGTTTGTACCCCCATAATATCCTGAAATTAAAAAATAAATAAAATCTCAATGTATCATTAGATTAGACCTTCCCGTAGGGAGAATTGATGAAGAGAGTGATTATGACCCTAACAATCCACTCGGAAAGGAAAATTATTGTAGGGGAAAAATAGCCTTCTTTATTGGAGATATTGTTTTTGTATTAATTTTTCTCCAGAAGACACAGTGAGAGGGTTTTGGAAGAAGAGGTTTAATGTAGGTTGGGTGAGTGGAGGATATAGATCATTATAAATTGATATTATTATTGATATAGTTGTCAATGATAGATGATTGGAAAGGCTTTGGGTAGGGAGTGATATAGTTGGAAACAAGGTGAGCAATGGTAAATTTAGTCTTTGGGAAATTCATCAACTGGACCTAGTGGGATTCACCTGGTTCTTGGAAATATGACCCAGCAATTATAAGGCAATCTCTTATCATGTGCTTCAGTGATTCTCAATTCTAGCTATGTAGTAGAAAATAAGAAAAGAAAGCTGGGAATCTTTTTTTTGAAAGTGTGGGCCCCCTTCCACATTAACTCAATGAACATCTTTAGGGGAGGTATCTTAGTTGAGAATCTTGGTTGCTTTATCTCATGGTAAGCTGATGCTTGTTGTTACAGTTAATATAGTAGGGGTTGACAGGATGCATAATGTATGAGCCATATGCTCCTGTACTTGAGGTGGAGGTGGGCATATGGAGGTATTTAGCAATTCTGATCAATCCTTCCCATGAAAGAATTTGGGACCTCTATAGAAATGGTATCTTCTCTGGGCTTAGAATTAATCCTAGTGGAATACTCTGAGAGCCTTTAGTCAATCTTGTTTGATAAATTAGGTACTTTTAAAATCCATTTTGTAGCCGGGCGCTGTGGCTCACGCCTGTAATCCTAGCTCTTGGGAGGCCGAGACGGGCGGATTGCTCAAGGTCAGGAGTTCAAAACCAGCCTGAGCAAGAGTGAGACCCTGTCTCTACTATAAATAGAAAGAAATTAATTGGCCAACTGATATATATATAAAAAAATTAGCCGGGCATGGTGGCGCATGCCTGTAGTCCCAGCTACTCGGGAGGCTGAGGCAGGAGGATCGCTTGAGCCCAGGAGTTTGAGGTTGCTGTGAGCTAGGCTGACGCCACGGCACTCACTCTAGCCTGGACAACAAAGTGAGACTCTGTCTCAAAAAAAAAAAAAAAAAAAAATCCATTTTGTAATAGAACACAAAATATTCTATTGGAATAGTCCAATAGGGGTGAAAAATAAACAAAGATGTTTGAAATTTTGCTTATTGCCTTAGGTTTATAGCATAGAAGTCTGAGATGACAACAAGAATGGAATGCTCAGTAAATATGGTATCTCCAGTCTCTCATAGCTCTTCTCCAGGAGAAAATCTTAATGGTGTCAAGTGGTCATCTTGTCCAGTGCAAATCATGTCAGATTGTGAGAAAGACTGAGTTAAGATTTTCTGACCCTCTGGACCCACAGCCATGTCACCAGGAAAATCCTGCATAATTATCATATAGTGCTTAAGGAATTTCTGGTGAGATTTGGTTTCCAGGTTAACATTTGGGGGCTGGTAAAATGTCTTACTATACCAACATTAGAATATTACTGCATTCTTCTCAGGCCATACGATAATGACACTATGCACATTGAACAATCACATTTCAGCTCTGTAAAACTAATCCCTCAGTTGGTGGAACTATAATTTATCTATTGGACTACAGCCTGGGGAGAGGGATATTAAACATGTCATTAGGAGCATGGTCTAACACACGTATGGACTCCAATAAAACCAGATCTCATTTCCTGTAATTTTTATTCCATTCCACAAACATTTCTCAAATGGCCATTTTGTGAGCATTGTATTATACAGATCTTACGGATTGTTAAAAAAATGACTAAGATGACATTGAAAATCAGAGTACTTGCAGGCTAGACATTAAATAAAGGAATTGTATACAGCTATTCATTTATTTATCTTAATTTTCATTCTTCTGTCAGCTAAATGCATACTTATTGGGCCAATAGTATTTTGTATAGCTTGTCATCCATGCATTTATTTGACTTTCTGGCAGTAGTATAGTAGAAGGCTGATCAGATTTCATGTGTTCAAATATTGACCTCATCAAATTGTCTTCTGTGTTACCTTTGGCAAGTAATTTATATTAATTACCCTTTAGTTTCCTCATCTGTAAAATGTAGTTACTAAATTTGTACATTTCATTGTGTAGTTCTGAGAACCTTATGATGTATATCTTAAACTCTCAATAAATAGTAATTCATTTTATTGTAATTGAAATATTAAATACCTCAGTTTCAGGGTTAGTACCTTTCTCATACATCAATTTTCTCTAAGGTTGACATCACAACATAAATGTGTCTTTGATAATTCAACCATCTACAAACCCAATTGGTTGTACTTCTCAACCTCCCACAATTCTCCAATGAATACCCTGGTAATACCCAAATATATAATGTCTATAATGTTTCTATCAGTGTCGTCCTGTACTTTCAGGCACCCTTGAACTCTCTAGTTTCCTCATGTTGGAGAAGAGATAAAACAAGAACTGACATTTCTACATTTCAACATCAATCTGTGCCTCATTTACCATTACAATGAAATTTTTAAAATTTGTATTTTTAACCTTTATGGTTGTTTTTTTTTCCTAGAAAACTTTATTGTATATTTAAACAAACCTACTACTTTAAAACATATCTAGAATTACTTTATCAATGTTCTTATTTAAAGCTCTCATAATATGCTTGAGCTTGAGATATGCAAGAAATGATGCAATGCACTTGTATATAAAATAAAATTATAATAAATTTCAGATTAACTAAAGATTGATCTCATGAACATGATTTTCACAATTTTATAAATAAAATTACTTTATATTGACTAAAATTATTGATGCTTCATAAGTCAATAGGAGGAGCATCAGAAATATTAGGATTTTTTTCCCCAATGAATGCTGATGGATTTCTGATGATTCATTTCACTCCTGTTAGCTAGAAATCATGTACAAATGGAGTGCTTTTATAATAAATTATGGTGCTTCATGGTAAAACCAAATTACCTTCAGTGCAGTAAAATCTTGGTCTATTTAGTCCTTACCTATAAATATTTTGGTTTCCAAATGCAATAGAGGAAGAAAGTGGATTTGCTCTCTCAAAAGCCATTCCAATCCTTTTTTTTTTTTTTTTTTTATGGGAATGCAGAAGCTGGAGACATAAATTTACTATTCTCGGTCTCCTTGTAGATAAAGTTACAGATTGATTTAGTTTGGGGACATCAGATACATTCATATAATACTGTGGTTTGTACTTGTGTAATGAAAGGAGAAAGGGTTTGGGGCATGCAATTTAGTGTCATGGGTCATGGCATCGACCTCCTTGGTGATCTGTACCATTGTGATATTAAAGTCAGTTTTGGAAGCCTAGAAAAACAGTATTTTTTCAACCCTCCCAGTCATTCTATGGGCTGTGTTTATACCCATTAGTATCATTTTTCATTTCTCAAAGAGTCTCTTATTCACAACCTCCTATATTCAGGAATATATCAAGATCTAGGAATATAAAAAGATCCAGAGACATATCAAAATACGGATACTTACAAAATCTACAAATTAAATACAACACTAAATACAGTGAGAATTTATTCAAGGCTAAAATAAGCTGTATCATTCATGACCTAGACATTTCTATATAATTGTATAGAATGGCTAATATGTCATTTAATCAATTATGTTATTTTATCATAAACAACATAGGTGGTAATTAGAGGAATGCTTTCCATATTTAACTTACTCGAGAAATGGAGGTGAAAGATTAATTTTTTTTTGAGACAGAATCTCACTTTGTTGCCCAGGCTAGAGTGAGTGCCATGATGTCAGCCTAGCTCACAGCAACCTCAGACTCCTGGGTTCAAGCAATCCTACTGCCTCAGCCTCCCAAGTGGCTGGGACTACAGGCATGTGCCACCATGTCCGGCTAATTTTTTCTATATATATTAGTTGGCCAATTAATTTCTTTGTATTTATAGTAGAGATGGGGTCTTGCTCTTGCTCAGGCTGGTTTCGAACTCCTGACCTCAAGCAATCTGCCCGCCTCCACCTCCCAGAGTGCTAGGATTATAGGCGTGAGCCACCACACCCAGCCTGAAATATTAATTTTATTAACCTTGAAACAATTATAACAAAAACACTTTTAGTGTCATTATTGGACTTTGGGAATTTCTTATTTTGCTCATGAAGGCGAATGGCTAATACGTGTATTGACTTGTGTTGCCTATTGTAACAATGCTATTTTAACAATACTCTACTTGGGAAAGTTCACCTTTTAGTCACTGGTTTGCTTTCTTTGGTCTCTGATAGGCTTGATGATTCTTCCTGGTAGTTGAGCTACAATGATACTGTCAAGAAGGACAGGAAAAACTAATGTTGATAGATGTTCATGACATTTATATTATATTTAACATGTGTAGGTTCAAGTTTTCTTCCCTATTTCTGTATAAGTTTTATATGTGTGTATATTTATTTTCTTCCAAGTCATCCCAATGTCAATTGCCTATTGTTACTTTCATACAGGGAAGGGTGTGTTCACAGCAGAAGTATTATCACAGTTGGACTAAAAATTCTATTGTTAGCAATGCAAAGAAATAGAACAGAGAGTAAATTTGGTTCAACAGAATGATGACCCTTTCCCTGTGATTGGTATATTCTTTTTTCTCATTGTGAAATTCAAGCAAGTGCATGGTTTCCAGAAATCTGTACTGAAACTTAGAATACGAAGCTCAGAATTTCAAAT
This sequence comes from Microcebus murinus, assembly GCF_040939455.1. Lineage (NCBI taxonomy): Eukaryota > Metazoa > Chordata > Mammalia > Primates > Cheirogaleidae > Microcebus > Microcebus murinus. Next base: position 42,660,133 of record NC_134113.1, on the reverse strand, counting down.
CATATATTTGATTAGCATTCCAAATTTAGCTTATTTGATTAGTATTTGTGTATTTTACTTATTTGAACAATTAGAATTTTGACATATACAACCCCAAGACAAAAAAGAAAAAAAAAACACATAAAGACCTATTTTGTAAGTAAAAAGAGTGAGAAAATTTATAACTATTCTCTATTATTCTAGAAATGCCCTTACCATCCAATGTGGGTGTTTAAAAGTAGATCCATTCAGGCAGAAAGGAAGAAAATATAAAGGAAAATCACTTAACAACCTATTTTAGAAATAACAAAAGCTTAAGGTTTGAATGTATCTCCAAAAGTGGGCCGGGATCAGCCAGGGTCCTCATTTTATCTAAAATAGTTTCCTTATAACTCAAATATTTCATATGTGTCAGTGATCCACTTCTTTCAAAGTTTCTTCTTATTTAATAGATATCTAAAAGCCAAGGAGTGCTAAAGGAGAGCTCTATAGAGTGTATTCTTAATGACTTTAATTAAATCTGTGTTCTGTGACTTATATTGATGAATACATAAAAGTTCCCCCTTTGTCAAGAAGCATAGAACTCATGAAAATCTTTATTTTCTGAATTTTTGTTGTACCTTTATTCCAATTTGATAGATGTTGGAGGGTAGAGTATGAAAGACTGAAACACACCTAATTTAACATAGTTCCATGTAGGCTGTTTGGGTGAGAAGATAAAAAATGTGTTTTATTGCAAAGATAGGATTTTTAGCAATTGAATTAATAGAGAAATTTACTTGTTTTTAAAAACTATATTTCCTAGGTAAAAATAAATTTCTTCAGTTATATGTTAAAATGAAATCAATACATGATACTCATAAGATGAACAAAAACACTGACTCAATGAATAGGTATTCTCAGATTTATTAAATATGGTGAAAGACATTAAATGTGGAAAAGGAGCTATTTTTAGCAGTAACTTTTGTTTCACTTCCACTCTGTTCAGAGGTTCATGTGCATATTTTCAATTGAAGCTAAGTCAATTCAACATCACTTCCTTGTTTTCTAGGGAATAGGACAGTGGTCAGTTAACCCCGTTAGCTATGAGTACCATGAGTGGGACTATAAAAATGGTCTGCAGGGGTCACTGTTTATTTTTTATCATAGAAAGGCACATTTAGAAAAGAAGGAGTAAAAGAAAAAGATGCAAATATGTAAAATGAGAAGAGGTTGGTAGAAATGAAAAAGTGGAAGTTAAAAAAAAAGATAGGGGGGATACCGATAATTGACTTTAGGCCACTTAGATTCTCCAGAGCTAATACTTAAATTTGTAACAATTAGTTCTGTCAAATAATAACTATTTTTCAGCCTCTAATATGCAGGTAAAAAAATGCTATACCACCATCAGGGAAAAAGAGAAGAATGTAGGATGATATTCTTTTGTCTTCTAGTAAGTTACATTTTAGTTAAGAATGTTGCTATACTTTGAATGTGTCTCTTCCCAAATTCAGGTGTTGAAAATAAATGGTCAATGTGATAATATTAAAAAGTGAGGCTTTAAGAGATGATTAGGCTAGGAGTACTCCTCCCTCATGAGTGGAATTAAGGTCCTTACAAAAGAGGCTTCATGCAGCATTCGGGAATCTTGCCCTTTTGCTTTCTGCTGTGTGAGTACACAACATTCTTTTCCTCTGCAGGTACAGCAGCAAGATGCCATCTTGGAGGAAGAGACCAGACCTCACCAGACAATCAAACCTACTACTGCTTTCATTTGGGACTTCCAAGCCTCAAAACTATAAGAAAATAAATTTCTGTTCTTTATAAATTACCCAGTCTGTGGTATATCTGTTGTAGCTGCATAAATGGACAAAGACAAATGTCATTCTAGCTTCTGAAATAATAGCAAGTTTCAAGACAATATCTATTCAAACTATGACAAACTTGGTTACATTGAAGAATCCATTTAGAAGCTTTTTCAAAGTTATACAAATATGTATCACTAACATATTTGTGCATTTTCAGCTGTTTTCCCCTAGAAGTAATTCTGATACATCCTAAGCACAGCACTATCTGAAGAAAATGACACTTCATTGAAGATTTCTTGGTCAGTTTATTTCAGACCAAAATTAGCAATGAAATGACAAATTTGGTCATAATTTTCCCACATTTTGATCCCAAGTTAATTCCTATTCCCTGGCCTTAAAAGGCAAAATTTGAGTATTGTAAAGGAGAAATTAAAGTAATGACCTTCTTATGAGTGTGTTATGAAGAAATAAGTTGTGATTTTTTAGAGCACGTAGAATGAAGGTATTAGAAATTTGTCAAATGATTCTATATTCTATGCATTATTTTATACTTTCACAATATTATGTCAGAATTCCATGGTGTGGGCATAATCTATATTTACTTATTGGTTTATTTTGGATTATTTTTGTAAAGAGAAACTAAATGTGACAGCTCTGAAACATCCTAGCTATCAGCACATTTTGGCAGACTCTTTGGTAATGTTGGTTCCAGTCATAGCTCTGTTTATATTTTAAAGAACAATAGGAAATAAGATGATTGCTCTTATCACAAACAACAGAAGGACACAGAGAGCTGAGCTGTGTGTACAATGACACATTGTATTAGAGATATGTCATGAGGATGTAATTCAGCTAATCATAAACTAGGTGGTGATGGTTCACATTTTCTGCCTGCCCTCTTCTTCTCAGTCTGATAATCTTTTGTTGTCATTGTTGTTTTTCAATTTAAGTCTTTTCCTTTCTTTGTTCTATAATACTCCTAGTCTATTTTTCCAAAGTAGAAAAGAATACTCATTCTGAATTGTTATCTACTCTACTTTTTATTTCTTAAGATTATTCATTACTTGTTCTATATCTATATCCTTTTTAGAGAATTATAATTTCCCCACATTGTCCTAATAAGGACTGTATACATTCTTATGAATTCTTCTCTCATGCTAGAGATGACCATCACACTTATTCATTTGAAATGGAACAGTACAGCAGTTTCACCGTGAAATTCAGTTACCTTTAGGACTTTCAGACTTCCCCCCTGGAAACCTATAAATACAAGAGGCTGGCAACCGTTCTCTCCCATAGCATGCAAATGAGTCCAAAGACTAATTATTATCAACCAATGCTCCAGGGTTTCTATCACTGGGTATTCTCTAGTATATCTTAAAGTTCCTAGGGGAGGGAACTTTCACTGTGAAATGTCTGTTGGATACCATTCTGTTGGCAGAGCTGTTCCCCAAGATAGGCTGTGCTGTGTCTGTGTTTCATCAGAGTGAATGTATGCATGAGGAATATAATACCTGCTATGGCCTCTATGCCTATGTAGTCTGCTTGCAGAGACATGGATGCCACCAACCAATCTTCTGTTGTGTTGCGTATTATTATAATCCCCTATTTTATAGTCTAGTGTATTCTCCTCTATCTCCATATTTGTCCCCCTAAAGCTCCTGGAGGGGCCTAGAAAATTTTCTTCTAATTTGGTGAGAGACTGTGTTTTATTCTATGGGCAAAAGTTTCAATAAATTAACTCTTCAGATCAGAGAAGTTATCTTCCTTATGTATGGTTCAGTCACCCTGGTATTAATCCATACCTGGAGAATTTATGTCTTTGCATGATGTCATGCTTCATCTTATTTTGCGCTTGAACTGAGCAATAATAGGACATTCTTTGAAACTGATTGGGAAAAATAAAAATGAGCTAGTATATATTGAGCACCTATTTTGTATAATGTGTTTTTTACATATATTACTTTAATTCCCAAAATAACATTGTGAGTGAGGTAAGCATTATTATTATTATTATCATTACTATCATTGAGTTAACACATATGGAGAACTGATGAGGTCAGACTTAGAAATTTCTATCTGACTATAAAACTCATCGTCTTTTCATTAAAATTTGCTTTCTTTCTGTCACCAAAGTAGCAGAAATGTTCCTTTAGCTTGGATTTGAGGAGAAGAAGAATAGATATCCATTTATTAGGAGACAATTGCCATCTTACCTCATCATCATCACTGGGGATATTATACTGATCAGGAAGGCCACTTGTCCTAAACTGTCCAAACATGTATTCAGAGGAGTCACCGTCTCACATTTTTACTCCAGTCTATTGCAGCAACTTTTATGACTCTAAACAATGAGTGATCTATTTTCATGTTTGTTCTAAACATACATTAGAAAATTTTATTCCAGTTAATTGGGTTATCTACAATTTTAAGTCAAACAGATTATAGTGAGCAATCTATTTTGTGTTAAAATCACTACAAATACTGTTTCTGCAGCTTATTGAAACTGGATTATTTAAAAATTAGTCATCATTTTTCTGCTAGTCTATGTAATTATAATTCCCATTTATTTTGAATTCATACATGCTTGTAGGATCAGCTCAAAATAATCGTCCCAAAGATGAACAGATATCCTGATTCAACAAGGATTCAAAATATCTTTGGAATTGTTCCAAAAAAGATTATCTTCAATATTTAAAATATTGCTTGTTATTGGGTATCTGTGTACATGTGTCCTATACAATAAGCCCTCAATCTCAAATCCTCATAAAACCCTGCGAGGCAGATGTAAATAGCCTCTTTTTGTAAATGTGAAAGCTCAGGCTTAGATTGTTCAAATAATTTCTGTGAGGTCACAAAGCTGGCAAGTGGCAGAATCAGGAATCAAACATAGTATTGGTTATGAAACTCCATGCAGTAAGCTATCTGATCACTTTTTTTCTTTTTTTCCAAATAGTTCCATCTTTTGTCCTATGCTTCAGTGGGAGTCAGTGACATTGAGATCCTGAGGCTTGAAGTCAGGGATAGAACACAAGTTTCTGTTAAATTTGGTGACTCAGTTTTGTCTATAACAAAACACGTGATAATTTTGATTCTTATTTGGTCCCCAGTGTTTGTCTTTAAGGTGGTTTCTGGTGGTGAGTGATTAGCATCCACAAAATTCCAAAACCAAAAACGAAGTTTTCTAATTGTAAACTTCAGCCTTTTCCACTATACTGTGCTGCCTCTGTGAACTTTAATCTCCCTCTTTTTTTAATTTCTGAGGACAAATTAATTATTTTTCTTATTAGGATACAATTCAATAATATTAGATTGTTAGACTAATATATCAAAAACCCATATTCTCATCATCAAGCTTTATCAAATTTTAGTTAATTTTACAGGTGACATTTAAGAAACAACAACCACCACCACAAAAACCTTACAGCTTTTTGTAAGCTCCCAAGGCCCTTTCTCTCCCTCCTTCTCAGTATTCTGAACTTTTAGTTTATCACTCCCATCCATATTAATATGCTATTATCACACATGTGTATTGATAAACAATGTATAGTGCTGTTTTGAATCCTTCTGGAAAACATACACATTTTAACTGGTCAATTATATATGTCTAGATAATAAACCACTCCTAAAGCTTTTTGACTTACAGCATAACAATATCTCTTATTTTTCTTCTAAATTTGCAATTTGGGCAGATCTGGGTAGGGATAGTTCATCATCTCTGCTCCACTTAGCATCATCTGGAACAGCTGAAAGCCTGGACCGTGGAAAGGCTTATTTCCCACCGATGATGTTAGCTGTTTGCTGGGACTTCAGCTGTGTCTGTCAACCGGAACTTGTACATATGGTTCTTCATTGGATTTCCTTGAAACGTGGTGGCTTGGTTTCAAAGGTGAGCATCCAGGAGAAAGAGCCAGCTAGACCATCCAATTGCTTTTTTTTTTTTTTTTTAACTTACTTTAAAAGTCATTTCTATTACATTTTATTGCTGTATGTATCGGAAGTAAGTCTCTAAATCTAGGCGATATTCAAGGGAGGATTATGAATTAGACTCCATCTCTTTATGAGATGAGTGTCAAGGAGTTTGCAGAGGTGTTTGGAAATTATTTCTTATAATAAATATATTTTACTGGGCTATTACATTTTTTGGCCAATATTGTGCTTTTAAATTATCCTTGTTTGTTTTACAGAGATATATTTGTCTATTACCAAAAACCCCACAATATTAGTATAAACTAGTTTCATATATGTACTGAGAGATACATAAATAAATATGAAAATGTGTATATACTTGTGTTGATATTTATTCCTTTATTTCCTAGCTGTAGGCCACAAAGTCCTAAAAGTAACAACTCAGTAGCAGTGAGCATCCTCAGTGCCCAGATATTACTGTCTACATAACATTCTCTATATAAGGAACTGGGGTTTCTTTGCAGAAATGTACAATTTTAAGGTTAGGACAAGAAAAATGAAAGCTGAACCTGAAGAATCTTCTATGATAGAAAGTAAAGAAGTACTCAAAAACAAAAGACTGGGGAAATGGGGAGGCACACAAGAGAGGCAGGAGCCGATCTGGAAGAGCTCCCAATGGCCAAAGTGGTAAAAATTTAAGCAAGAAAATTAATAGCATTCTATTGGAGTATAACCTAAAGTAGTGATAAACATAAATATATCCATACTGATAAGAATAAATGGCTGAATGAATAAATGAATGAAGGAGAAGAGACAAATCTTTTCAGAACTCCAAATAATATATGTAGGTACTACCTCCTCTCAGAAGTAGAGCTTAACCACCTCTCCCCACTTGAATATGGACTGAACTTAGTGACTTGCATTCAGACAATAGGGTTAGAGAAGATAACTTATAGTAAGCAAACCTAGCAGACATTACCTTAATCAAGAAGAGATCAAGATCAACATCAATTTTGATAAGTCACTCTATTATCATTTATCTCAGGATATGATGTGATGAGACTGGTACTTCACTGCCGTTATATGCTTCCACCAAATCCATAACCTCAGTCTCATCATAAGATAAGAAATCAGTTTGGAAAGGTCCAAATAAAGTCTATAGTTTCCTTTGGCACCAATATTAATTTTTACCTTGATTTTTATAAGATTTTTCATTTTTGCAAGATTGGTGAAGGACATAAAGGAATTCATACTATTTTTGCAACTTTTCTATAAATCTAAACTAATTTCCAAATAAATTTAAAAATTAAAAAAGTACTTCACAAATTGTTTTTTAACTTTTTTCCCTGCCTCTATATTAGTAACTCAGCTATATTAGTAACACAGCTAAGGATTGCCAATTATGGAAATAAAATGTAAGGAGAACTTTAATAGTGTCCCTTCTCTATCCTATCCATTTGCTTGGATTCACAGGCTGTGTGACTCAAGGCAACCTATGTTCATGATGAGGAAAACTACATGTTAAGGATGATGGAGAAGAAAATTAAAAGAATCCTGATTCTTTAATGGTATTGTTGAATTTCAATACTTGTATTTCTTGTTGCATGAGATAAATACACTTTAGACAGATTTTTCTTGAATATAGCCCCCTTACTTCCCTTTTTGTAGAGTATTTCCCCTTTAAAATGTGAATCTTCTCTCAGCCTCTGACCAGTTTTACAATCAAGGAATGTCTTTCTCAAGAACCTGGCAGTCATCCTGTTGGAATATAATCATCAAGAAAGACAGAATCCAAGTACTTTGGACATTTTAATATTAATTCTTCTAAACCACCAAGAACATTGAATGACTTTTTTAAAAAAAAGTTATTTTTATTTCAAAATATTAGGGGGATACAAATGTTTTGCTTACATGGATTGCTTTTGTAATGCTTGAATCGCAGCTATAAGTGTGCCCATCACCTAAATCATGTTCATTGTACCTGTTAGGAACATCTTTCTATTTATTTGTGTCTTCTGTAATTTCTTTTACCTGTGATTTGTAGTTTTTAGCATACAAGTCTTTCACCTCTTGGGTTAAGTTTATCTTTATGTATTTTATTCTTCTTTTTGATGCTATTATAAATGGGATTTTTTATTAATTTCTTTTTCAGATAGTTCATTGTTAAAAAAGAAAAACTGGATTTATATCTTACACCATACAAAAATCAACTCAAAATAGATTAAAATTTAAAATTAGGACTTGAAACTGTAAAAATCCTAGAAGAAAACATAGAGTAAAAGGGGGAGAACATTATACTAGGCTTGGCAATGATTTCTTGGGTATGACACCAAAAGCTCAACCAACGGAAACAAAATTGGACAAGTGGGACTACATCAAACTAAAAGGTTTCTGCACAGCAAAGAAAACAATCAACAGGGTTAAAAGCTAACCTACAGAAATGGAGAAAATATTTTCAAACTATATTTCTTATAAAGTATTAATATTCAAAATATACGATATAGTCCTCAATAGAAAAAAAACTCAATAGAAAAAAAATGCCCTACTAAAAAATGGGCAGAGGACACCAATAGACATTTCTCTAAAGAAGACATAGAATTGACCAACAAGTGTATGAAAAGATGCTCATCATTACTAATCATCAAGGAAATGTGAATTAAAATCACAGTGCGATATCACCTCATACTTGTTAAGATGGTTTATATTAAAAATACAAAAAGACAACAAGTATTAGAACATGGAGACATTGAACCCTTGCACACTGTTGATGAGAATGTAAACTCTTGCTGCACCCATGGAAAACAATATGGTGGTTCTTCCAAAATTGCCATATGATTACCATATAATAGAATTACCATATATAATCCATCACTACCACTTCTGGGTATATATCCAAAAGAATTGAAATAAGGATCTCAAGGAGATAATCTGTACTCCCAGGTTTACTGTAACATTATTCACAATAGCCTTGTTATAGACAAAACCTAAATGTCCATCCATGGATGAATGGAATAAGAAAATGTGGTTTAGAGCGGCGGCCATGGCGTCTCCTCCCGGACGCCGAGGGGCCTGAGGGGACGGCGGAGTGTCCGGCCGGCAGCTTGCGCCGCCATGGACGCGGCCGAGGTGGAGTTTCTGGCCGAGAAGGAGCTGGTTACTATTATCCCGAACTTCGGTTTGGATAAGATCTACCTCATGGGGGGGACCTGGGGCCTTTTAACCCTGGTTTGCCAGTGGAGGTGCCTCTGTGGTTGGCAATTAACCTGAAACAAAGACAGAAATGCCGGTTGCTCCCTCCAGAGTGGATGGATGTAGAAAAGTTGGAAAAGATGAGGGATCATGAACGGAAGGAAGAAACTTTCACCCCGATGCCTAGCCCGTACTACATGGAACTTACCAAACTCCTGTTAAATCATGCGTCGGACAACATCCCGAAAGCAGATGAGATCCGGACCCTGGTCAAGGACATGTGGGACACTCGCATAGCCAAACTGCGAGTGTCCACTGACAGCTTTGTGAGACAGCAGGAGGCGCACGCCAAGCTGGATAACTTGACCCTGATGGAGATCAACACCAGCAGGGCTTTTCTCACATGCGCGCTTGATCACGTGTACAAGCTCCGCACAAACCTCCAGGCTTCTGAGAGTGCCCAGTCTCAGGACTTCTAGAGAGGCTTGTGATTCGTAAAGGCCTGGCGGCAGGCGGCTTGCTGGGGGACGTGACAGAGGTACTCCTGGTTCTGGAGCGCAAGAAACACTTTTGACCCTATGAAAAACATGTATGATGGTGCAGGGAATGCATTCATAACAGTGTTGGAGAAACAAGTCTGTGATTAGTCCTCATCTCAGCTCCCTGGAGTGTTCTTTAATTCCACATCTATTTCTAGAAGCCAGCTTTTCTTTCATGGAAGAGAGAGTGAAGGTGTAGGCAAATAAGTTATTCTCCCTAGCAGAACTGTCATGCACAGGTGAGTGACTGTTAGTTGTAGACACAGTGGGAGCGGTGATGTACCGACAGCTTTCCCCCCTTCTTGATCCTGTTTCCTTGGGGCTAAATTTAGACTCCTACAGAGGTTGCTCACAGAGGATGGCAGATGGAGCAGCCAGTGATGCTGACCAGTGCTTATCCTCTAAGCTCCAATCCACAATAAAAATGGAACAACCCCAATCTGAAAAAAAAAAGGAAAAAAAAGAAAATGTGGTTTATACATAAAATGAAAGGTTATTTAGCTTTAAAAGATAAATCTTGCCATATGTGACAATAAGGATGGATCTAGAGGACATTTTGCTAAGTGAAATTATCAAGTCACAGAATAAGAAATACTGCATGATCCCACTTAGATATGTAAAATAATCAATTTCATAGAAACAGAGTAGAATGGTAGCTGCTAGAGTTGGGCAGAGGTGGTGACAGGGAGTTGCTATTCAACAGGTATTCTATAGATCTGTTGTACAACAGTGCCTACAGTGTAAAAATTTGTTTAATACCATATAGTGTAAAAATTTGTTAATATGGTAGATCTTATATTAACTTTTTTTTTAGACAGAATCTCACTCTCTTGCCTAGGCTAGAGTGCCATGGCATCAGCCTAGCTCACAGCAACCTCAAACTCCTGGGCTAAAGTGATCCTATGCCTCAGCCTCCCAAGTAGCTGGGACCACAGGGACGTGCCACTGTGCCAGCTAATTTTTTTTTCTATTTTTAGTTGTTTGGCTAATTTCTTTCTATTTATAGTAGAGACGGGGTCTCATTCTTGCTCAGGCTTGTCTCAAACTCCTGAGCTCAAGCAATCCTCCTGCCTCTGCCTCCCAGAGTGCTAGGATTACAGGTATGAGCCACCGCACGTGGCTATATTAACTGTTCTTACAACAATAAAAAAATTAAAAAGAAACAAAATAGCACCCCATATTGATATTTTTGCAGATATTTACAGCATATCTTTGATAAGCACCAACTAACAAATGCAGATAGCCTAATTGTAATGACCGATCTACCTTTAGTGTTCTCTAATACTTTTCTAGTATCTCAGCTCATCACTTAAAAACCCTCCCACTTTTTGTTTCAGTGGAGTTGAGCTCAATCTCTCTCCTCTATTGCAATAGTCTTCAATAAAGTTTTCCTTGCCTATTTAACTCTGTCCAAGTTTTCTTTGACAGTTGTCCTAATTAATTTGTACTCTGTAGAGAAATATTACTTTCACTATATATCAAGCTATTCATTCAATTTTCCTACACTAGCATGTAGGAAATGAAAGATTTCATTTTCCTGGCACGACGAAAACAACAGAATAAAATATCAGAGTATCACAGGAAAAAAACATTTTTGGAAAAAAAGTGTTAAATATAGAACACGAGGTAAAACTGATCCAAAATAATGGATGAATTGAGAGAAGTAAAATAAAAAAATAATATAAATTACATAAAAAATAGATTACAATGGTACAGTACCAAAAAAGTTGATCATTTAATCCTTTCATTAGTTTCTATGTGTTAGCCACAAATGGAAAATTTGTGAATACATTTCTGGTTTTCCAATCACCAAAATACATCATATTATTCTCAAAATAAAAAAGGAATATGTTCCTATAGCTCTGTGTTGAACTTAAACACAAATATTACAATAGATTAGTGGCATAAATACATTTCCAGTAAAATGAGACAATAAAATAAATATGGATATTGCTTAAAGCCCCTATTTCTGTCAAACTTATATCAGCATATGCTATTTATGATGGTTGTTTTTATAACCATTACTATAATGCTACTTAATTATGATTGTTATTATGCAAATGTTATGTAAATTACAGTGATTATTATGGAAATTGAAGGTAAATTTCATTTGTATTCTATTAATAATACTTTGGATGAGGATGTAGGTTAATCATGAAAGAGTTATTTGAGATTAGTTCTAAAAAATGAAAGAAAAGACTTTCTAGTGAGATCTCTAAAAGCATGTCTGCAAATAGCAGTAAATGCATACATAAATGTTAGTCATTTTATTTCATCTTTTCAATGAAATAATGGATTGATCAGTATATGCTGTTGCACTTTCCATGGTTGAAATTTGACCTGTAAAAGTCTAGAAATTTCATATTTATAAAATAGAAATTTTAATGCCCTATTTTTATCTTTTATGGAACTATAACTTCTTATTATGCTTGAAAATGCCATGAATTAATTTTGATATTGACTTTAAAAAACATATATGTGTATATATTTTCATTTATTGTATAAGTGATATATAATATATTATGATATATACACATATGATATATAAATAAGTGATAAGTTATACATTACCCAACCAAATATAAACCAATTTACACTTTCTTTTGACATGATTTTACCATTTAATATTTTTTTCACAGTAAAATTTTATTTGCATAATCGAAACTATAACATCATATGGTAGAACAGATGGTTAGTAATAATACTCTATTTGTATGTAGCATAACAGTTTACAAAGCAGTTTCAATTACATTATTTCAATTAAATTCAATGAAATGACTAATGGTGAATTTTTGTTTTTAGTAGTCTTTTTAGTATTAAAGCAAGAAAGGGACCAAATTCAATATCCACTCTTATTTTCAATAGGTTTTTTTTAACAAATATGAGTATAATAATTTAATTTTGATATCAAACTTAAGAAAATCTTGATTTTGAGTCTGAAGTCTATTTTATAGAATTAAAAACTTATTTGTTGCCCACCATTTATTGTTTACCTACTATTCTCCAGAGAAATAATTAGGATATTCAATGGTTTAAAGAGAATGTTATGTTAACTTAGTATTGGGTAGGGATGGGTGGTGGATAGAGGAATTATGTTTGAGTAAATCAACAAGATTGTCATGCTGACTATTATTGAAACTTGATGATGGCTATATGGAGGTTGATTATGCTTCTATTTTTTTTGCATATATTTAAAACTTTCCATAATATTTTTAATAAAAAAAAGAAGTAGAAAAATCAATATGGGGAGGTTTTTAAACTGCTGCCAAGATTTTAAACATTCTCCCAAGGCATCCTTTTCTTTAGTCAGTCATAGTTGGGGGGAAAAAATTGAAAATGTTAGGTTTTATCACATAGAAAGGAAGTTTTCATCTCTGTGGTGAGTGAGGACAAAGGGCTGATAGTGGAAAGCTATAAATGTTTAAATCAAAGAGATAGTCTGGCTGATCAGAGGGGGAAAGGCAGAAAGAAACATTTGCATTGGATAGAATATATAGTGATCTTTGGTCATTTAAATTAATAGAATTTATACAGTTCCCAAGTGTTTGCATCAGCTAAAATGCAAACTTTTAAAATATATTCTTGGTTTTCAGATTATAAGAACACTCAAGTCTGCATCTGAGGAAATATTGTGAGAAATTTTGGGTCCATTCTTAAGATACTGTTTGATTTCTGCAAGATAATCCAGCTCAGAGCATAAATGTCCATTGTACATTTTAGAAAACAGAGAAGTTCCTTAGTAAAGAGAAACTATTGATAAAACTAAAACTCTCCTTTATAGTGGTGATTTCCTTGTACTTGCATTTTCTTTTCTTTTCTTTTTTTTTTTTATGAATAGTTCTCAACAATACTTGTAAGGATTTATTTTCATTTCTATTTATTTTTAAAACACTTTTACTAATACTAATAAAATTGATAATAATATCTGCATTTTCTAAACATTATGTGCCAGAAATGGTTTTGTGCCCTTTATAATTCTATTTCATTGAGGTAAATACTGTTTTAATCCAAATTTTACAGATAATAAAACTAAATTTTCAAGAGGTTAAATAACTTGCCCATGATTTTATATCTTATAATGGGGAAGCTAGAATATGAAATCATAGCTGGTCTAGCTACATAGACTTTCTTCATAACTAGTAAGTTATTCTGTTACTTGGTTCCTTTTGAAAGATTGAGTGTCAGGTATAGCATTTGATATATAAGCCAAATGAGAAATGAGGCTTCACCTCTGTGATTAGTCATACAACTGGCTGCTGAACAGATTTTGTTGCAAAGATGGCATATTGGCCATTGTTCTACTTTGGCTATCAGCATGACATCTGAACTCATTGCCTCTTAATTTTTTTTTTTTTTTTTTTTTTTTGAGAAGTGAGGCATTTTGTGAGTCTAGGAAAGAAGTGGTAATCCACCTCCAGTCCTACAATTAAACCCCAAGGCATTATGTCATTTAGACTAAACCAATCAGATTCTCCTAATACTGGACTTGACTTTAAAAGGCAGTAATGTAAAATCACAGATTATCACAGGAATAGCTAAGACATCACTCTCAGTGGTACCAGAGATATCCTAGGGCAATAGACTGTGGCACCAAGTATTCAATGACATCTTGTCCAGGATGGCAGCCCCTAGTAGACTGTTCCTATTGTGAAAACTTGATGGAGTTACTTACTCCTGTGACTTCTGTCTAGTGCTTCTTTGTTCCTGCCTGGTTTTGTGCCTACCAGCTTCTGCTGGTAATTCCTGAACTCTGGAGATGCTCTTATTTTATCTCATAGAATCATAGTATTACCTGGTGTGTTTCTTGAACTTTATTAAAGACAAGCAATGACCTCAATTCCTTGGTACCTGAATAAAAGTTTTGTTATCATGTTTCCACAAGTGCTAAGAAAAAAAAAATCTTCACAAATTTTTTATTTCTAAGAAGAGAGAGAAGAGAGAGAAAAAAAAAAAAACACCATTGGTCACAGGTCCTTTTAAAAAAAGAAAGCAACAATTTTTAGTTTCTTTGTTTCACAATAGTAACTTACAGACCGTGGGGCTATTCTAAAAAGAGTTTATCCTGGGGTTCCCCAGGCAAACTTGCTAGGATCTGATTCTGAGGACTCAGGATTTGGTCTCTGAAAGGACAGGCTAATCACTTCTAGTGAAAAAGCTCTTAAAGAATTTATGTTTCATTCTTGCTCTGAATAACTCATAGCTGGAAAAAAAAATCTTAGAGTCTCATTGGGCAAACAGAACCTGCTACTCATGAGCAGTGGAAATATGAGTGAGACAATTATAAAGCAAAATTCTTCATTACATAGTATTTATAATTGAGGATAAACTGACGACTATATCTGTTGGAATGAAGAAAGGTTTTTCAGAAACTTTTTGTTCCAGTACATAGCAGTTTTCATATTTTTCCCCCAAAATCTGGCTGACTCAAGAAGAGGATTTCTTGGGAGAGTTTTGAAAATACTACCTTCATAATAGTTTTAAAACCCCCCCTTGGTGATTTTTCTACTTGTCCTTCTTTTTTGTTTTTAAAATCTTTTTATTATGCAAAGTTTCAAAAGTACACAAAAATAGAAAAATATAATAAATATCCATTTACCCATCACCCAGTTTTAACAATAATCAGTATAACCAATCTTTTAATTTACCCTAATCTAATTCTTCCATTCACCACCCATCCCTATGCAACACTAGCCCAATTTAACTCAATACAACCTCACCCCCACATGATTATTAATATTTTGAAGTAAATAATAGACTTTATATTGTTTTCATAAATCTTTTAATATGTTTCTTCAAAAGTTTAATACTCTGGGAGGGAGCCAACACATCAGGCTAGAAGCAGCCTGCACCCACCATTCTCAGGGAGAGGATCAAGAATTGCAATCACCTAGGGATAGGCTGCCTCAGGGAGAGCACTGTGACTCATCAGAGGAATGACTGCAGACTTCCAAAGTGAAGGAAAGGAAGGTAGGATAATCCATTCAGCAAGATCAGAAGGTACCTGGGGAGAGTCCAACATGTGGGAAAGGGTCAGAGGAGGGAAATCCAGGGCTTCACACTCCTCTTGGTCACCCTAAACTGAGCTGCTAGGTTGCACCCCACTAACGCAGGTCTCCAAACTGATAAAGAAACTGCTTAAGACCGTACATCCTTATTGCACCAGCAAGCAAGCACAGCAGCACCCACTGGCTTCTGATCCCAGGTTGCTACAACTGACGCCATTCTGAGCCCTCAGCCCAGAGTGTCTGATCAATGCAGGGGTTGGCTCCAGTACATGCATTGTGATTGGTTGAAATTGGAACCTTTTAAGTTTTAATTTTTTATATTTATTTTATTTTCCTTCTAAGTTATTTGTTGGGGAAACTGAATTATTTGCTCTGCAGAGTTTCATACCATGTAGGCATTGCTCATGGTATGTACATGATATTAAATAAAAATTCCTCTCTTTCCTACATTACCTATACATTAGACACACTATGATCTAGATGCTAAATTATATTTAGGCTCACTGTTAAAGATTTCTGGTTTTGTTGAAATTTTTTAAAGGCCTTTAAATGTAGTTGTAGGGTTTTAGCATGAAAGATAGATTTCTCTCTCTTTTTGTGATTATAATTGTCATGTTTTTTTAAAGACCTTTAAGTGTAATTGTGTAGTTTTAGCATGAAAGATAGATTTGTCTATCTTTTTGTGATTATAGTAGTCATGATTGTCACTAATGCCTAGATGTATTAATACAGTAGGGCTTGCAAAATTGTAATGCCATAATAAATATATTCATTTATTTTCTGGAAAATTTCCATAATGTAAAACTGGGATAAGTAAACCTTTGCTATAAAGGGAGTGATAGTAAATATTTCTGGTTTGGCTGGCCATTCAGTCTCTGTTGTAACTACTCAGCTCTGCTGTTTAAGTATAAAATTACCATATAAATGAATGGGTGTAGCTATGTTTCAATAATAATTTGTTTAGAAAAACAGGAGGTAAGCTGGATTTGGCTTGCCAACTATAGCTTGTTGATCCTTTCTCTAAAATACACATTTTTAAAAGGCATTTTAAAGTAAAATATCCAGGGCCTTTTTTTCTTGCAATGTAGATTTTTGATGGAAAAATAGAACTTTAGACTACCAGAGTTTGAGTAAATGGCTTACTTCCTATTCAGTAAAGATTAGAAATTAAATATATTTCATGGACTCTTAGAAAAGTGAGACATCCAACACCTCTAGCACTGGTCTTGTTGTGAGATGTCCTTTCTCTCTAAGGGCAGTCTTATTATTTCAAACATGTCTATATAAATATTCTAAATCCATACCAAGGCACCTTTGCTATCGACTGTCCATAGAAGATATAACATTGACTGGGGAATCAGTAATCCCGTGAACTGGAATCCTGACATCTCAAAATATGCCTATTTTCTATTAATGACATTTAAAATTCCTCATGAGTTAGAAAGATCAAGTATCTCTGGTTCAGTCTCCAGTTCGTCATGGAATGCCCAGACAAGGAGTCATCTGAACTTTACTTGAAAACTTCCAAAGATAGCAAGGAGCTAAATGACATGGTAGCCCATTTTGTGGTAACTGTTAGAAGATACTGACCTAGAATTTGTTAAAATCAGTTTACTCATAATTTTACTCATAGAAACTGATGTCTAGATCTACATATGATACATACTGTTCTTCCTTCTGGCAGTAGTTTAAATATAGTAGTTTGAACTAATTGAAATTTTAAATTACATTTTTTTCTTACACTCACTAGAGCTTTCTATATTACTTAATTATTCTAGTTGAATTAAATATTACATGAGGCCATATGTTGTTTTCCTAAATTGTTTATTCCAACCAGACTGGCATGGCTGCCCTTAAACACTGTACTCTTTTTGTAATTCTAAGCTTTGGAACATACTTCACTACTAAGTAAATGTTTCCTATCCTGGCTTTAACTCCCACCCTCTCCATTTCATCATTTATAGGGAATTCATCAAGTTTCAGTGATTGTGCTCCATGCCAGAAACTGAATAAGTAAGGCATACTTGCAGCTTAAAAAAAAATAACAGTGTGAAGAGTAAGACATGCAAAATAAATTTAATATGATGTGGTAACTGCTATAACAGATATATGTGCAGGAAGCCCCATGAAAGACTGTAGATTTTACAGTGGAGGTGATGATGCTTGGTTTCAAAGAATGAATATGAATTTGGTGAACTATTACATAAACAGAATCAGATAGAACAAAAGCGGAGGGTGGCATACAGACAGAATTTTAAGATTTTCAGTTCCAGCATGGAAGAACTAAGCTAAAACCTTTAGGTTGAAATCTCAGTTTTACTTCTTAGCTTATTTATTTAGACAAGTCTCTTAACTACATTAATATTTTGTGCTACCCACAAACATATGTGTGTATGTATGTATGTGTATATATCTATATACACATTCATGTGCATATAGATATACACATATACATACATGTATGTGTATATGTATATACATGTATATGTATATACACATGTATGTATGCATGTATGTGTATATAGATATGTACACATACATATACACAAATATATTATTCATGAATCATGTATAAGTATCAATGCTACTGCACTAATAGTTTTAAACATCCATAATAATAGATTTTACAAAGGGCAATGTAAGGTAAAAAATATAGTATTTCAAATATTTGTTCTTCACTTTCATGGGTCATCTTATATAGATAACTTGCAGTGCAAACATAGTAAAGGCTACTGCTCTATATCCTAGTTTCCAAATCTAAAAAGTGAAGAATATATTACTACAACAGAGTTGGACTATGTTATCAATGTATGTCACACCCATTTCCATCTTTCAGCTATGCTATTTTATTTTGATTTCTTGTGGCATCTGTTCTTATAATATTAATTTGTCATCTTAATTATCAATTTTTGAATACTTTAGATGGAATATTATAACCAGAAGTAAAATTATTCTAGGTACAAATAAGACAAAATTCCTGTTGTCAATTACAAAATTTATGAACTAGGAGAAATCTATATAAAGCATATACTGGATTAACCTGAAGGAATGATGTATTCTACCTGAATGTGTAAGAAATGTCTTTATAGGAGAAAGCACTATTAACAATAGAATATTTGACTTTATAAATTCAGGGTTAAGTATCAAGATTACTGAAATATCAGTTTACCTTAAAAATGACAAATAATAGACATTATATATATATAATACTATTTACATTACAAAATACCTATTTATTAGAGAATTCTGGGAGGACGGCTTAAGTAGAAAACACTAGGAATCTGTCTTTTCATCTAGAAAATCATTGCATTCACAGAATCAATCTGATGTAACTCAATCAATCTGATGGAACTTTACGGTCTACTGAAGGCTTGTGACTTCCAGAGGAGGAATTAAAGGATAAACTGAAGTTTTTGGTCAAGTTCAGCTCTTATCCCAAAGGAAGATTTCTATCCTCTATCCTCAGCCCTGTGGAATGCATTGTAGGAATTTTAGGAGCAGCTTGCACATAGCTCATGGGAGCCAAATTAGGCATTAAGGACCTTGTTATCCGAATGTCTGGGATTTTGTTTTGATCACTGAATGCTACATCTCCTCATAGAGGTGCAGAAACAGGGGCAGCCATCCCCTATACACTCATGCAAGTCCCTGCCCCTCTGGTTAAAGCAATTTCCATGGGGTAGATTTGAAGATCTAGTGCCTTTTTACCTCCTTTTTTTTTTTTTCTCTTTTACACCTATCTGTGAGCTAGACATTGAAGACTAGGATACTTGAAAGCAATTACATTTACATGGGTAATTATTAACAGAAAGCCACTGTGAATACTGAGGGAAATGAACAGACACAAAAATTTAGAAGATTCTAAATTTAGACCTTAGACTGATCCTTGGCTTGGAGAAAGCCTACAACAACAATAAAAAAAAAAATACAAACAAAAGACAATGAAACAAAACTGGGGAATGAGGAGAATATGATTTTCAGAGTTGCCACATTATTAAGTTAAAATTTCCAGTATTTAACACAACAAGGCATACAAAGATACAAGAAAGTATGGCCTATTAAAAGAAAAACAAAAACAAACAAACAAACAAAAACCCTATCTCTTAGACCAGATAGGGGACCAGCTAGACAAAGACGTTAAAACAACTTTCTTAAAGATGCTCAAAGAACTAAAATGAGATATGGAAAAGGCCAATAAAATGATGTGTGAAAAACATGGAACTATAAATAAAGAGGAAGAAAACCTAAAAATAAGAAATTATAAAGCTGAGGGTACAATACTGAAATAAAAAAAAATTATTAGAGGAATTTAAAGCAGATTTAGCATATTTAAGAAGACAAAAGAAATCAGTGAACTTGAAGGTATAACAATTAAAATTTCTGTGTCTGGGAAATAAAAAGGAAAGAAAAAAAAAAGAAAAATGAACAAAGGCTAATGAACCTGGGGGACATTTTCAAGTGAACCAACATATGAATTCTGGCAGTCTCAGAATGACAAGAGAATGAGAAAGGAACAAAATTTATTTGGAGAAAGAATGACAAAAACTTCCTAAGTTTTATGAAAGACATAAATATAAATATCCAAGAAACTCTACAAACTCAAACTAAGATAAACTTAAAGAGACTTACACAGAGGCACATTGTATTTAAAGTCTTGAAATCCTAGACAAAGAGACAATCTTGAAAATAGCAAAAGAGACATGCCTCATCACATTCAAGAGATCCTCAATACAGATGGGCCCCTAACTTTGGTTCAATTTATGATTTTTCAAATTTATAATGGGTTGTTGGGATATAACCTCACCATAACTTATGGAGCATCTGGACTTATAATGGTTGGCTTATCATTTTTGTTTTTGTTTTGTTTCGTTTTACTTTACAATGGATGTATTGGGATGTTAAATGTATTTTTGACTTACAATGATTTTTTTGAGGAAATAATCCCATCATAAGGAGAATTTGGATGGCTTCACTGCTGAATTCTACCAAACAGTTAAAGAATATCTAAGACCAAACTTTTAGAAACTCTTCTAAAAATTGAAGAGGCAAGGGAAATTGCTAATTCTACAAAAGCCAACATTGTCCTGAAGTCAAAGCCAGACAAATACATTACAAGAAAAGGAACTATAGGCCAATATCCCTCATGAACATCGATGCAAAGATCTTTGACAAAATACTAGAAAGCAAATTCAGAAGCCTATTAAAGGGATTATATATCATGGCCAAGTGGAATTTATTCCTGAAATGATAGTATAGGTCAACAAACAGAAATAAAATAAGGTAATACAACACATTAATAGAATGTAGTATGAAAAAACACAGAATTATTTCAGTTGATGCAGAAAAAATCATTTGACAAAATTCAACATGCTTTCATGATAAAAGCACTCAATGACTAGGTAGAGGAGGAATTTACACTAACACAATAAAGGCCACAACATAAAAAACTCACAGTGAACATTATATTTAATGGTGAAAGAACAGAGATGTTTCTTCTGAGATCATGAAGAAGACAAAGATGCCCACTCTTGCCACTTCTATTCAATAATACTGGAATTTCTAACTGGAGCAATTAGGCAAGAAAAGGAAATAAAAGGCATTTACATTAGAAAGGAAGAAGTGAAATTATATCTGTTTGCAGATAATAAAATATAATGTGAAGAAAACCCTAGAAATTCCACAAAACGTATTAAAACTAATACACAAATTTAGCAATGTTGTCTGATATAAAGTCAGTGTACAAAAATTAGTTGCATTTCTATACAATAACAATGTACAATCTGAAAAGTAATTTAAGAAAATGATTCTATTTATAATAACATGAAAAAGAATAAAAAGATTAGGAATTAAACAGGCAGATGAAAGATTTGTATAAAGAAAATTATAAAATGTTGCTGAAAGAAATGAAAGATAATACATATAAATGGCAATATATCCCATGTTCATGGATTGAAGGTTTAAATTTGTTAAGATGTTAATGCTGCCCAAAGTGATCAACAGATTCAAAGCAATTCCTATAAAAATCCATCCTAAAATATACATAGAGTCAAAAGACACCCTGAGTAGCCATAATAATCTTGAAAAAGAAGAACAAAGTTATAGATTTCAGAGTTCCTGTTTTCAAAACTTAATACAAAGCTACAGGAATCAAAAAAGTATAGTATTAGCATAAAGATGGACATAGATTAATTTAATAGAATACAGAGTCCAGAAATAAAACTTTAACTCATGAAAGTAAACTATCAATAGAGTGGAAAGGCAATTTATGGAATAGGCCAAAATATTTACAAATCATATAACTGATAAAGGACTAATATCCAGGATATATGGAGAACTCCTACAACTCAATAACAAAAATAAATAAATAACCACATTCAAAAAGGGCAAATGTCCTAGCTCTTGGGAGGCTGAGGCGGGCGGATTGCTCAAGGTCAGGAGTTCAAAACCAGCCTGAGCAAGAGCGAGACCCCATCTCTACTATAAATAGAAAGAAATTAATTGGCCAACTGATATATATATAAAAAATTAGCCGGGCATGGTGGCGCATGCCTGTAGTCCCAGCTACCCGGGAGGCTGAGGCAGAAGGATCACTTGAGCCCAGGAGTTTGAGGTTGCTGTGAGCTAGGCTGATGCCACGGCACTCACTCTAGCCTGGGCAACAAAGCGAGACTCTGTCTCAAAAAAAAAAAAAAAAAAAATTAAAAAAAAAAAAAAAAGGGCAAATGATTTGAATAGACATTTCTATAAATAAGATACATGGATTCCAATAAGCATATAAAAAGATACTCAGCTTCACTGATTTATTAGGGAAATCAAAGTGAACACCAAAGTGAGACATTATTTCACAACCATTAGGATGGCTACTATAAAAAAAATAACAAAAAACAAAAATAACAAGTGTTGTTAAGGATAGAGAGAAATTGGAACCATTGTGCACTGTTAGTGGGAATATAGTATGGTACAGCTGCTTTGGAAAATTATGTATGGTGGTTCCTTAAAAAATTGAAAATGGAATTTCCATATGATCCAGCAAA
Organism: Microcebus murinus; assembly: GCF_040939455.1. Lineage (NCBI taxonomy): Eukaryota > Metazoa > Chordata > Mammalia > Primates > Cheirogaleidae > Microcebus > Microcebus murinus. The sequence goes on along the minus strand of NC_134113.1, from coordinate 42,637,691 downwards.
TCCACTTCTGTGTACATATCCCAGATAATTAAAAACAGGGTCTCAAAAAGATGCACACTCTTTGTCTTAGTCTAGTCAAGCTCCTATAACAAAATACCATAAACTTGGTAACTCATAAACAACATAAATTTGTTTCTCTCTGTTCTGGAAGCTAGACGTCCAAGATCAAATCGCTATTAGATTCACTGTCTTATGAGGGCCCACTTTCTGTTCATGGACAGAGCTTTCTCACTGTGTCCTCACATGGTAGAAGGGCAGAGCAGCGCTCAGGCCTCTTTTACGCAGCACTAATCTATTCATGAGGCCTTCAACCTTATGACCTAATCACCTCTTAAAAGCTACACTTCCTAATACCATCACGTTGGTGATTAGGCTTGAATATAATAAACTGGGGGGACAGAAACATTCAGACCATAGAATCATGTTTATAGGAGCAATATTCATAGTAGTTGAAATGTGGGGATAACTCAAATAAACATGGACAAATGAATGGATAAGTAAAATGTTAATGAATACAATGGATTTTATTCAGCCTTAAAAAGGAAGGAAATTCTAACATATGGTACAATAAGTAAAAGCTTTGAGGACATTATATTAAGTGAAATAAATCAAAAGGTATATGCTGTATGTTTTCATTTGTACAAGGTAGCTATAGTGGTCAAAATCATAGAGACAGAAAGTAGTATGGTGTCTGCCAGTAGTTGCAGGAAGGGGTAAGTGGTGAGTATTTAATATGCTTAAGTATTAACGGTTCAGTCTTGCTAGATGAAAAGAATTTTAAAGATGGACAGTGATGATGGCTGCATAGCAATATGAAAGTACTGGTAATATTGAACTATATATTTAAAATGGTAAATTATTTGTCATGCTATCTTACAACAATGAAAAAACTGAAAGAAAAAACAGATTATTTCTGAAGAAATACATTATAGCTTTCCTTTAAATATTATATATTAAAACATGAAGTATGTTAAAATAATTTGAATAGATTATGTTAATATCAATTTATTAAATACATTTCTTGCAATAGTTAAATATTATGAAGAGCTATACTATCCACAAAAGTAAAGATTTTTATCTTTTTTATTATTAAATACTTTGTTAAAGCAGAGTACTTAGCATATTATAAATTCTCAATAAACATACATTTTAATTAACTGAATGGAATTTTGAATAATTACTATTATAATTAATATATTAAACATGCTTTGGAAATTTAAAATCTATAAGTACATTAGTGTGTATTTGGGTCCATACTTAAAATATGCTAATATTTTGTATTCTTTTATTTCATATGTTACAATGTAAACTTATTTATACTAATATTTAGTAAGTATATACACTATTTTTTCCAAAAGTATATCCTTCCTAAAACATTAATTTCTCATGTACTTGCAAGGCAAATGCTATAGCAGTTTCTTTTGTTTTCACTTACTCTGCCTACCTAATGGTTCTGTTTAAAAATAAGCCCCTGGATATACTTGTGGCTGAGGCACATCTTACGAGTCAAGGTCTGTGTCATGTTTCCTAATCTTATTATCAAGCATTGGAAATGCCAAGTCTTTTGGTTGCTTGTTTTTAATTTTAAAATATCTTTTTTAGAAAAGAAAAACCTCAATAGGTTAGTGATACTTATATAGAAAACATAAAATAAAAAAACTGGAATTTACACTTGGTAAGCACAGTGGGTTAAGCTTGAGGGTATACTGTCAAATTCCCATGTAGTTTAAGAGCTAGAGATTTCCCAGTCAGCACAACAGGACAGCAGTCTCCGAGAATTCTGAGTTACATTTCACTCTTTTTCATTTCGTTAGTTCTTTTCTCTGTCAGTATCAGCAAAGAGAAGCACATTTATGCTAATCTACCTATGCATCTGGATTACAATCTGAAAAAATTTAATTGCTACACTTAGTCAAAATACAATTTATATTTCAGATTTGACAAAGTAAAGAAAAATAATTGGCTTATTAATTTTTTTAAGTAGCAACATTTTTACACTCTGAAGATACAGTTGAGTTATAATTAATATTGAGCTTAACCAAGATGTGTTAATGATGAGTTCACTGACGCTACGTCAGAACGAAAACAGGCAATCTGTATCTAACTTTATGCTGATGATACAGTGGGAACTATGTTTGTTTAAAATACCATCTGTTATTTTCAGGCATTTATGTGCAATTATATGGTGGATAGCTAAACTATCGTGACTGTAACCTAAAAAAAAGACATATGCTATTAACAACAGTAAAGCCCTCATCTGCCCCTAGATATTTGTTAAAGGGCTGATTTTGATATATTATTTATTTGAAATGGCATTGGTTGCCTTGAGTGGTTTATTCTTTAGTATGTGGGTGCTTCATTAACTTATTAGGCTTTCATCAAGGTCAATATTTTAAACTCAAAAGTATAACAGGAAAAGGAAATGTTGGCTTATTCTAAAGCCCTCAGCTATATAATAGTGACAGAATGATTTTCATTCATTTGGTTTTAATTTAGTTTTCTGTAAAATGAAAGAGTTCATCTCTAAGATACTTTGTAAACCTGAGATTTGATGATTCTGTTAACCATCTATACTAGTACTGAGAAAAATAGTTATGGAATTCTCTGGTAGTAATTTTAGCACTATACACTGCCCATCATTTTATAGATTTCTTTAAGGAGTCACTTAGAAGTAATGAGTTACAAAAAAATTTTTTAGAATTTGATAAACAGTTTGTAAATATACATTCAATGTCCAATCACATAGTATGGATTATCTCTAAAGCTCATGCCCATGGCCCATGGCAGATCAGAGAACTGAATAGGTGGTCTTAATCTTTCTGGTTTAGAGCTTTTTCTGCCAAGGGTAAGAGATGGACTAGAAAATCTACTCAGTTTAGTGTCACCTGGCGTTGCAGGAGAAACCCTCTGGCTTCAGCATGCAGTCTGTTTTCCTATGGCATCATCTTAGAAACAGCTGTGCATACAGATGTCTTAGTCCAAAGGCGACCTGACTGGAGACTTCCATACCACTGCTCCTGGGCACTCTTCTGTTGCCAGCACTCCTGTTCCCCTGCTTTGTTATGCTGACATTTCATATCAAAATAAGCAAGTTAAGCTTTCTGTGAAAGCTCAGTACACAAGAAACTCTATATATTCTTTTATTTGAGTATAGTTTTGCAAAATACCAGATCATTTTTCTGTCCACTTGTTGTCTCCAACATCCTACTCAAAACAGAAATTTTTCTTAATAATTGTATTTATTTTCTATAATGTATTTAGTAAAAAATATTTTTGATTCTGTATCTGACTCTAGCTCTGTGGTTTTAGTAATAATTTGTTTTTTTAAGAAAAAAGCTTTACTTTGTCATGGGTTGATGATTGAGCAAAAAAACTACTCTGCAACATAATATCTCAAAATTTGGTTAAGAAGTCAGCATTCTAAAATATGTTCTTTAAATTATAATTTTTTTTTTTTTGGTTTTTCTTCTTATAAGAGGATAAAGGATATTTTTATTTTGTCCAGCCAGAGAAAGAGAGAGAGAGAGAGAGAGAGAGAGAGAGAGAGAGAGAGAGAGAGAGAGAGAGAGAGAGAGAAAATAAATATGAACATTTGTTTTTAGGATATGAATCAGAAGTAAAGATTTTACTCTGATCTCTGGCTATAAATAACTAAGTATTTTTAACAGTTCTTTTCCTTTTTTCATTTTCAGTATTTGTGCTTGCATATTTTTTATCCTCTCAGTCTTACTAGCTAAGTAATTCAACATAACAAATATTATGAGAATAATAATAATAATAAAAACCCTGGAGATACTCAAAGGCAAACCAAAGCCAAAGTTAGTGGAGATATAAAGACTTTGATTCTTACAAAGGGGGGGGGGGCAGGAGAGGTTTTCCCCGTGCATTTCTCTGGCCAGCCTCTCAAATATGAGGTCAGTGAGCAAATATATCACATTTGTGCTTGTGTGAGTTCATATGGACACAAAAGGGAAAGGGTCAGACAGAGAAAAGAGCTGAACTGGAAGAGAAATTAATCACCTTAAACATATGTAGGCCTTTCAATAAGATAGCACATTACTTTTCTCTCACATGTACTAGAAAATATCAACATCACAAATATATTCTCTCAGCCTTTCTATAACATGTATATTTCCTTGCACTAGAAAAGAGATTCTTATAATGAAAATGAAAGCACCTATGATATCTTCAGCTTCATTTTCTACTATTATGTGTTGTTGTAGAATGGGGACTGATTAACTAAACTTAGGAATAATCTTTCTTGTTTATTGGTTGGATTTTTATACAAAATCATTGTAATGGTTCATTGCTGGAATATGGATGATTTCTTTTGGTTGGAATAAAATATGGCAATAATAAAAAGGCATTTCAACTGTGTAGGAAGTTAACAACCAATTTTCTTGATGCCTCCAATGATAATGTTCTTAAGTTCCAAGTTCATTTTCATGGTATAATACTGTAATTAGAATTAGCATAAATTTAAAATGTTGGGTAATTCATATCTATTAGACAAAAAAGTCATTTTCTATTTATGAAATTTCTATTACTGTTGAGTAACTTTCAGGTTTTAAATTAAATTTCCTTATTTGCATTAGGTTTAAAGCCATAAGTAGCTTTTTAGAATATATAATTGAGTTCATATTGGATTTGTAGACAAGAATATTCTATTAAAATACAGAGATTTCTATTAACATTTAAGCTATGATTTCAGAGACACCAAGGGAAAACACAAAACAAGCAATAAATCAGTGATATGTACAGTATTGCTAAGTTCTTTCCAAGAAGACTCACCAGAGAATCGTAAAGGAAAAGGAATCAAATAACAGTACAATTAATGTTCCCCATGCAGCCATATTTTACCAAATACTACATATGTAATTGCATGAGAGAGCATACAAAGAAAAACAAGAATTTTAATATTGACCAAAGAAAAGCAGATCAGCTCTTTGCATGGCAAATACAGAGATGCTTCTAACTCTTATTTAATACAATAATTGCAGAGGAAACAAATAAGCCATTTGACCTGCACAAGAGATTGTATTGATCAGAGAAGTGCAACAGTGATTGAGGTCCTGATATTTAACAAGGAAATTCTAATTCATTTATATCTCTGATTTGGGCTATTAGGAGATTAATGTTTAAATACTCTTCCCTCTTGGAGTCTGTGGCAATATATTTTCATTATTCTGATTCTCCAAGCACATCTTCACAATTGCTTTTCCCCCACTTTCATGTGGAGGATTCTCAATTTTTATCCTTCACCACTTTCTCTTTCCACTATCATTTCATCCATTGCCATGACTTCTAACTATCACTTCTATGCAAATGATCTTCATATCCATATTTCCATTTGTGAGCCTATTCTCCAACCCAAATTTACTCACATGTATTTACTGAAATTTTCCCTGAGTACTCTGATCTCACCTTCAATACAAACAGGCAAACTGAATTTCCTTATCATTTTCCTCTGTTTCCTCTTTATAAACCATCATTTTTTTGTCACATATTTAGCATCATGGTTAAGTCTTTTTACTATCCTTCCTTTTAACATTTCCTAACGTCTAAGGTCTATCACTGCTATTACTATAATACTTTTCATCTCACTCTATGTTCTGTATTTCTAATGTCATGTAGCTTTTGATTCTGTACCTGTAACTATCCCAGCACAGACACACTATGTACCAGGAAGGTTTTTGACAGTGATGGGAAATCATAGACTGCCTTCCTTATTTTTCCTAACCTTCTCCAGCTTTGATTCAGTGGCCAAACATTGTCTTAATTTGTTATCAGGTTCTTCTTCATTATCCCGCCTCAATTACTCTGATCATGGACATTTCATCCTGTCTCTCTTGCTATGAATCCAAACTCCTATTAAAGGAGTTGGCTTGTAATTGCTCAACTTATGTCATTGAGAGATAGATCAAACCCAACAAATTTGCTTTTTGTGGGAACCCAGTGTTTGCTCTGTATATCTCCCAGTACCATTATGTGGTTATATCTCTCAAACAGAACAAACAGGAAACCACACATTATGTTCCCACTTTTCTGGAAGAGTACACTTGCTACCTGAGTGTATTTGTTCTCTGGATCTAGCAGCATGTATTCAATAGGGGTGAAGAAGAAAGTGTCTTATCATACTTTGTATGCCACTCTACAAACCTGCTCTTCTCTTCCCACTCCCAACCAAGCCAATTTAAAAATGTGGATACAATGGTAAAGATTCAATAGATTTCTAAAGGGAGTCTTATTTTCCATAAAACCTCCTGAGTCAGAGCTGATTATAGTAATACTATATTTTGTGAAGTTAATACTACTACCAGTCTTTTTGGTCAACTCCCTAATATTTATTCTAATTACTTAGCAGTGATCATGCAGATCAATAAAAGGCATATTAAATGGCTGTAAGTTTTATTTGATTACAATATTCAACCTGTGCCTATTCAGAATGTACAGTGTGTTGCTCAGGGTAGCCTTTCCTGATGCCCAAGAAAAGATCATGTTCCCTATAATAAGTCACTTTTGTGACAGCCATAATTTGACTATAGGAATTACTATTTTATTGATACATAATAGTTGTACATGTTTTCAGTGGACATGTAATATTTTTATAAATTAATATAATGTACAATCAAATCAAGGGTAATTGGGATATCCATTGCCTCAAATATTTATATTTTTATGCTAGGAACATTCAAATTCTTTGCTAACTATTTTGAAATATGCAATAGATTATTGTTAACTCTAGTCATAGTACTGAACTATTGAACATTGTATTGTATTTCTTCTATCTAATGGTATTTTTGGAACCATTATTTAGTCTTTCTTCATTCTTCCCTAATCCCCTACCCTTTTTAGCCTATTGTAACCACCAACCTACTTTCTATTTTCATGATATCTGCTTTTTCATCTCCCACATATGAGTGAGAACATGCAATATTTGTGTTTTTGTTCCTGGCTTATTTCACATAACAAAATGACCTCCATTTCCATCTATGTTGCTGCAAATGACATAATTTCACTCTTTTTAATGATTGAATAATATTGTGTGTATATACCACATTTTCTTTATCTATTAACTTGGCTATTGTGAATAGCACTAAAATAAAAATGGGAGTACAGATATTACTTTAATATAATTATTTTTTGTGTATTTTGAATATGTACACAGTTGAGGGATTGCTGGATTATATGGTAGTTTTAATTTTTTAGTTACCTCCATGCTATTTTCCATAGTGGCTGTACTAATTTACATTCCCACCAACAGTGTAGGAGGGACCCTTTTCTCCACAGTCTCACCAGCCTCTGTTATTGCTTGTCTTTTTGATAAAAGCCACTTTAACTGTGGTGCGATGATATCTCCTTGTGGTCTTGATTTGCATTTCTCTGAAAATTAGTGCTGTTGGGAATTTTTCATATACCTGTTGGCCGTTTGTATGTCTTCTTTTGAGAAATGCTTATTGAAATATTTTTCCCATTTATAATTAGATTATAATATTTTTTTGCTATCGAGTTGTGTTCCTTATATATTCTGGTTATTAGTTCCTTGTCAGATGGATAGTTTGCAAATATTTTCTCCCGATTTGTAGGTTTTCTCTTTGTTGATTGTTTTCTTTGTTGTGCAGAAACTTTAAGTTGATGCAAATACCCATTTGTCTTTTATGAGTGGTGGTGGGAAAACTGGATAACCATATGCAGAATAATGAAAGCAGACCTTTATGTCTAATCATAAACAAACAAATAAAAAATGGATTGAAGACTTAATCTATGAAACAACTAGGAGAAAACGTTGAGGAAATGCTTTAAGACATTGGTCCAGGCAAAGATTTGTAATTTATAAGACCTCAAAAGTATAGGCAACAGAAGCAAATATAGGGAGTACTTTGTCTTTGCTTAGTGCATGACATGGACTTGATCCTCAGTAAATATTGAACAAATAGATCAAAGACATAAAGAAGAAAGGACTAAAAGAGAAAGATAGAACTCCCATTAGTGATGACATAAAATAGGATCTAATATAAATTCATCATAAAAAGAAATTTATTGTAGTGTTCACAAAAAATTTTTTAAATTTTTCATTAAAATTGGAGAATCAAATTATATGTCATTCAATTCAATAAATTGCATAATATAATTTTGAGAAATTATTTTGGGGGGTATTTGTTATTTTAAGTGTTTGATTAATTATTAACACCCAGTTGATTTTTTTCACCACTGAGTCCAATTAGGATTTCTTATAAATTGTAAATAAGGGCAAATCTAAATCATTTCTCTATATGAACATTCTATATTCAATTAATAGTTACTTGTTGGGCTGTATCTGTACAAGGCAACTTGTTAGTCACTGGAATTACAAAGGTGACATGGATATATATAGTTCTTAGTTTTATGAGGCCTTAAATAGCAGTAGTTTGTAAATTATATGAATGATTGATTATAATTGCACTAAGTTCTTCCATATGTTGTGATTACATAAATATTAGGACTCCTCAAAAATGCATGTCCCTTCAATGTTTTCCTAGTCCTGATTAGAGTGATATGAGGGCCTACTCATTTTCCATTTTGTTGTTTTTGTCTTTCTGACCTTTTTCAAGGCAACCTCTTAGAACTGCTTATTACAACTAGAAATGTCTCTGGGTCAGTTCAGACTCTCCCAATCCCCTGAAGTAGATACTGTGCTGGGATAAAAGGAATGAAAAGGGATTAGAAAGAGATTTATGTTTGTGCATAGTGATCTTTAGGGAACAGTTAAGACTTCTAATGGAAGGCAAATTAGAAATGTTTTGGAGTCTTGCACTTACCTGTGGACCTTGGAGAGTCACCTGAGAATGCAAAGGCAGTGGGAGGCCAGGTGAGGTTGACTGGACTTTGCAGAGCTGGGAAGACAGACTGGGGTGTCCAAGACCGTGCATAATTTGCAAAGAGCAGAGCAGCCTGGCTGAGGAGCAGAAATGCTATGCTGGAGAGCAAAGTTTGCCTGAGGTGGTGTGAAGCAGCTGAGCAAGGAAATATTCTGACTGGAGACTGCCATGTGGGCAATTGACCTGTGAATAATCAATTTTTGGTTGATGATTGTATATGCCTCTGGGTGTTTTTGAAATACTCATTCTTACCAGGATAGGGTCTGTTAGTAATTAGTTGTTCTATAATCTGCTACATCTCTAAAAAGTGATATTTATTAAGCAGGATTACCTTCTGTTTTAAACTGGCAACTCAGGCTCCCATGTTACTTATTTTTAATTATTCCAGATCTTTTATTTTTCACCTAGGCAACTCATTATATTACAGTTATTTATATTAATAATGATCACCATGTAAAACTACAAACACCCTTGCAAGGTATTACAATGTCAACAGCTGCCAATTCTTAGGTAAAATGATTTGGTTTATGGGAATTACTATTCCTCAGGGGTTTGAATCTATTTCTTTCACATAGAAGTGAAACTTGCCAAATTTATTCAAGTAGAGTTTCACATTCTTTATGAGTTACTAAAAGTATTCAGTTAGGAAAAGGTATCTTTATGTGTCTAGGAATGTGGGACATAAAAAACCTCTTGTTTATTTCAGAACTGCATACAAAGCATGTCAGTGTCTTATACAAGTAAGAACAAGGAAAATTATTCCATTTTAATATTTTAAAAAATAATCCACACTGAGACTGTTTATACACAGAAAAGAAAAAATAATCCTGAACTACTCACTCAGAAGTATTCAAATGATTTGAGTGGATATAGAACAGTTTGAGATAATCTAAACACATAGCCACTCCTTTTTGTAGCTGCACAAGTTTCAGTTAAATGTAAAACTTTACCAACAGTGAAATAACTTTTGGGCAAATATGTGGGGACAATAGGTCTTTGTTTAAATTGTCTGGTGTGGAAACATATATTCCATATAGTATCATGTTTAATCTGAGGAGATAAGGATCAATTAAAATAGAAGTCCGATTTTGCCTAGAATCTATTGAATATTATTTATGCCTTCTATAGGCAGAGTAATTTGTAGAAGCAGCTGAAAAGGAACAGGTAATAATGCAGTTTGAATATCTTTATCTGGAAAATGACTTGAGAAGACCCCACCAAAGGCTGGAATATCCAGACAGCAGAGGGAGAAAGCTTTCTGAAAGAGGGGGAAGGCAAAGGAATCCACATGCTGGAGGTGTGACTCTGTGTGTCTTATGGTCTGTCTCCACTTGTGATGATCTTTCTGATAGCAAACATCTTATCACTATTGTTAGTGATTGGCAAAATTTCAACCAGAAATTTGCACTTGCGTTGTGTTATTTTAATGAACTTTTAAAAGAAATACACTTATGAATGATAGATAAACATAATTTTCTAATACAGAAGATATGGCTGAGGACCCTCTTAGAAAAAGAAAGTTTAGCAACTAAGAAGACAGAAAGAGTAGAACAAGAGAGATCTTTGCAGAGCAGCTGGAAGAAGATAAATTAAGAGGCAAACTATACCAGGTTTTGGAATTGAGGCATTTTCTAGATTTAAAATGTCAAGAAGTACAGATCTAAGAGATCATGTAATACTTTTACAAACACTCTATTTTCTTTTTGTTAGTTATTTGCATTGAACTTCTTTAACTTACAAAGAACTTCCATAAGCTATCCAATTTGAGCTTCAAAATAATACCATCAAAAATAGTTTATTTGACTTGATATTATAGGCTGAAACATTAAGACTTAAATGTTAAAGAACTTTTCAACGATCACACAAGCATTTGATCCATACAAGAAATTATGTGTGTGTATGAGTGTGTGTATATATGTTCATGTGTATGAAAGAGGTCTTTTATTGGAAGTTTTCATTTTATTTTTCATTTTTATTTTTTACTTCAGAAATTTAGGAGGATATAAACATTTTGGTTACATGATTTGTTTTTGTGCAGTTTGAGTCAAAATTATAAGTGTGCTCATCACCAAGATAGCATGTATTGTACACATTAGTTGTGTATTAATTGTCCCCCTCCCCACCTGCTTAATTTCCATTGAGTTTACTACCATATGTGCACAAGGCTGTTGATTATTAGTTCTAATTTAATAGTGAGTACATGTGGTATTTGTTTTTCTATTCTTGCTATACTTTCCTTAGAAGAGTAGTCTCCAGTTCCATCTAGCTTGCTACAAAAGGACTTTTAGTTTAATATTTTTTTTTAATAGCTGAGTACTCCATAGTTCACATATACCACATTTTATTAACACTCATTTATTGATGGGCACTTGAAAGAGGTCTTTTTGCCAAGAAATAAATTGATGTGTTTATATAATTTACCTTATTAGGAGACATAAGTCAATATTTTGATAAAATTCTTTTTCCTTTCCACTTTTGGAAAAGAAAGGGAGAGAGTAGTACTTTCAAATTAATACATTTCAATCACAATAAATAGTCCATATTTATAGACTACACACAAGATATCTACCTTGAAGACATTTTCAGTTCTTAGTACTATTATCATATCTTATTTTATAAATAAAAAATATACCTTAGTTAGCCTTTTTACATTTTAATATCCATCCTTTAAAGCCTTCAAGGTGTACATCAATGCACATGCATACTCATATCCATGTGCTCTCTGGGATAAGGGTTAACAGCAGCAGCAGCAATAAGAAATGCTGCTATTTATTGTTCTGCTGCTATTTATTATACTCCTACAGTGTGCCAAACTTTGTGTACTTAAAGAATCTTATTTAATCTTTATGAAAAGCACAGGGACAGCTATTATTCTTAAGTCATAGATGACAAATCTAAGGTTCATATAGGTTGAGCAACATGGCATAATTGGTATTTATAAACCTAGAGTACAAAATAAACCAATGGGATGCTAAAACAAAGAATGTAAAATTATTTATTGGTCTACATACCACATAAAGCATGTATTAGACAATATGTGGTATAGTATGCATTATTGTTTGAAAGTGATGACTTGTCATATATAAAAGCACTCTTTGAAACTTTCTTTTTCCTAACAAGTGCCAGAGTGACAGATGACAATGCTGGTAATGGGAGAATGTAATACAGTGTGTTTTGTTTCTTAAGGCCCCTGGCAAGTCCTCCAAAGGTCAGGTACTGAACATGACTACGATAATTCTAAACCAGTATTTGGAACCATCAAATCACATAAAGCTCAGTCATATGAAAACACACTTTCAGTTATAAGGGAAACATTTCATTGTCTTTTTTCTAAATCCCTACACATATCACACTGTCAAAGAGTAGAACACTTGAGGATTAATACCACATATCTACACTTATATCTGCATCACTGAAATTAGAGATGCTGAATTTTTTCCCCTAGCCTATCTAGTATTTTCTGCCAGTCCTTCTGGGCCCCTTTCTCATTCTCATTCAATTCTTTACCTTCTGATCACACATTGAAATCCTCCTGAACAACCATAAATGTTGCTCAAAATTGGCTAGTGATTCTGTTATCTTTACCTTCATTTCTGCATTTCTGGGATACATTTAATATCCTCATAGGCTTTACAAATGAGAAATCACAATCTACTTCTTGAAGTAAATTCTTCAAATTGCTGAACTGAGTTTTCTAGAGACTATTAAGAAGTACTTATTACCATATGCTAGTACAGTGTTATCAGTTTCTAGTGGTGCTTTTAGCCTTTAGATTTGTCCAATGGGTTTCCTTTTTCCAATATGTTTTTTTCTTTAATTTACCCACAATTTCCTCTATAGGTATATATTTTTTCTAAAATATTATTTTTTTTACTTTCTATTTCTTGATGATGTTAACATATTCGATATTGTATTTTAGTTTCTCATTATAATTCTAATATAGAAACATGTAGTTTTCTTTCTTTTTCATAATGATTCCTGGACACTGTCTTCATTATCAAAATAGTTTATAAAGTGATTTATGGGAAACTTTTATTTGTAGGTGATAATTTTCCAGATTTCATCCTAACCCTGAGGGATCTTGAAGAACAAACCCTTTATTTCTAAGTATTACTCTTGGAGATGAACAAGGCCTATAGAGATTGATGTCTGACTGACAGATGAGGTATGAGAAGGGAGGAAAATAATTGAAGGGCTGAAAGAAGGCAAATGAACAGAACATTAGGATGAAAAATGAAAAGAATTACTGATGTATAAAGGAGAGACTAGAAGAAGACTTGTCTTTTTCTCGATAAAAAGGGTGTTGTGGACGTTTATCCCAAATTTCTTCAAACATTATACATACTATCCCTGTGCCATTCTTACATTCTATCATTACATTTTTCTTTTCTGAACTTTGGAGTAAGTACTTAATATAGATCTTCATTTTCTTTTACCATTTTCCCCTGTCTTAACTGTATGCTCATCAGTTTTTTCATTTGACTGCACTTGACACAAAACACCACAAGCTTCTTAAAACCTTGATTTGTCATTGAGTTCCAGCAGCTGCTCCTTGGATTCATCAACATGTCAAAACGTCAGGTGCTCAGACTCTTACGTGGGTATTGCTTGTGGCAGTTTTGATCATTGTAGAAAAACATGAACATGCTCCATTCAGTATAGTTTGCCAATAGTGTAACTTTGCAGCAATAATTATATAACACTTCCATATTATATCTTACTGTAGATAACACAATTGGACTAAACTTTATAGTGATCATACTTTTACATTTTGCATATAAAATAGGAAAATGAATAAATTATAGATATATTCCCCAATGGCTATTCAGAAAGACTGCATGCAGGTGCTCGTCAGTTTTAATGATTTGGAAAATTTACCTATTACTATTGAGTAAAAATAAAAGTATGTATATGAAAAAAAATATGGGAACTAATTTGGGGTATATTTCCCCAAAGCTGGAAATTAGATTCTTATACATTTTCAGGCTGTATTTAAGGTATACCTGAAATTTTTTGAAAGTTGAGCATCTAAGATTGCATGTAGCAGTATGGATTAATGACCAAAGCCCTAAACATTTTATATAATCTGAAATTTTGGTTTAATAGGTACTGTCTTACTTGGGCTCTGCAACTTTCATTGACAACCAGGAGCTTCAAGTCAGGAAACAAGTTAAGGCATCATCTTATTGCCTAAGGATCTTGGTAAATTGAGCTAGGTATTTCCTTTTCACACTGGCCTGCTGTCCTATTCTTGTTCTCACCATAGGGGTTTAGGGTAGGAAGTCCTGTTTCCTTCTTTAAATTTAGGCACCTGAAGCATCAATACCTGCCATGACAACACCAGTGGATAGGACCTTAAAGAGCCTTCCCTCCTATGACGACTCTTCTCACACTGCTTTCATTGTAAGATGGTGACCTTTAGATTGTTTTCTGTAGCTACACAGAGAAGTAAAGCTCCAGCTAGTCCTTACTCTTGGAAGATTATACTTCATTTCTTGTTCCAGTCTAGATCTTATAACATCAGAGACAAAAATACTTCCTTTATAATTTGTAAAGTGTCAGCATTATTAGAAATAAATCAAATTGATCATAGTTCATTTCCAACTGTAGTTTCTAACAGAGTAAGAACTGACAAGTTTGCATGGATGATTAGTATATAATCAAAACTTTCATTGCTAAGGAGAAAAATAGGTACAGGAGAAAATCAATCATCTGCTACACTTTAAGATCATGACATCTATCTTTTATTAGGGAGATACAGAATTGTATCACTAGACAAACAACTTTGGGATTGGTAACCTCACATATCACATGAATGTGTAGTATTTCACCAATATTTTGCAATACAGATTAAAAAATGAGAATCAGTTAGCTGAGTAACTACTCAGAAAGTGTCTTATTTTAACTGCCATTTATAATCTGGTTATTCATCACATTTGAGCTTTTATATATAAATTTATGAATTTACTTTTGTATAGTCCTAACATTTGAATTTTTACGGAAGTTTTGTGGAAAATATTTAACAATATTACTTGAGCTAACAATGAGCCTTTTTTTTTTTTTCAGCAAAAGCAGTCTTTAATGGCTCCCTGGATTTCATAAGCGTCAGTATTGATCCATAATGTTTTTGGTCAGTCTGTGTGTGTATATGGGAGAGAGTCAGTCATAACTCCAGTTATTTAGTCAACTGTCCTCTGGGAATTATGATGTACTACCCAGATTGAGAGAGAGAGAGAGAGAGAGAGAGGGAGAGAGAGAGAGAAGATTGAATTCCAAGAATTTGGAAATACTACTATTCATTTTTTACTTCAATTGAAAGTTCACAAAATACTTTTCATTTTTAACAATAATTGTCTTTATGAAGTTTCCAAAGGAGCTACAACAAATAGAACAGTTAACAACAAAGCTTACTCTTTTAAATAATAATCCAGGCATACTCCTATAAGGAAATAGATTTCAATTAATTTTATTACTCTTTAACTTAAATTTCTTTCATTGCATTTTACTGATAATTATTTATTTTATTGCATTTTATATAAATTGCAAATTATATATTTGCATACATGGTGAACCAACATGAAAATAATATTACTCCATCAGAACTGCAGTGTACACGTGTACCATACACCTTAGAAGAGGGACAGCAGGAGTGTGGAGTGTTTATTTTAAGAATGGCAGTGTATACTTTAACTAAAATGGAATAGTACCATGCTTTGAAAGATATGCATTTTGTTTATTGTGGTACACATGCCCTAAACACATTTTACACAGTGTTTTTGTACCCTTATTGTGCCATTGCTATTGTTTTATAAAATCAGCGCTGCAAATTGGAACAGAATTCAAAATTTCAGCCTCTGAGCCTGTACCATATTTTTTTTCTTTTCAGTTGTCTTTATTGTCAGTATATGATTATGTTTAGAATTTTTTCCTTTTATTTTATCATATTATGGGGATACAAATATTGTTAGAGTTACATATATTGCCCCTGCCAGTCCTCCCCCCTGCCAGAACATCAAGCGTTTCCAACCCCCAGGTGGTGCGCAGCGGGACCATTATGTAAGTATATATCCTTCTCTTCCTCCCCCCTCCCACCTGCCCACCACCCGATAAAAGTTGTGGGGTTTTTTTTGACATTTTGGTTACATTGTATATCTTTGCCTCTCCCTAAGAAGGGTTAGAGGTATTCCCTTCCCCATCCCACCATGCTCGCCATAACCCTAAGATGTGGGTGCCCCCAATCCCTGGTGAACACTACCACCATTTGAGCACCATAGTTTTAATCAGTCAGTACCAATTTGATGGCGAGTAGATGTGGAGCCCATTTTCTTGTTCTCGTGTCGCCTCACTTTGGATAATATTTTGAAATAATCTTCCCTACATGCATGTTGTTTTTTCAGTTCTAGAATATTAAGGGAATACAAATGTTTTTGTTACAAGGATAGCTTGTATAATGCTTAAGTCAGGGCTTTTAGTGTGCCTATCACCAGAATAGTGTTCACTGCATCGAATAGATAAATTTTCATTGCTCACCACTTTTCACTATACACCTTTCTTGGTTTCCAATGTCCTTAACATATTTTGCACCCATGTATGCCCATGATTTAGCTCCCAATTATTAGTGAGAACATGTGGTGTTTGTTTTTTCATTCCTGAGATAGTTCACTTAGGATAATAAACTCTGGTTCCATCCAAGTTGCTAAAGTCATTATTTCATTCCTTTATATGGCTGAGTAATACTCCACATGTGTGTGTATGTGTGTGAATATATGTATATGTACATATATATATGCACACATATATATCCACCACATTTTCGTTATCCAATTATGAATTAATGAGCACTTAGATTGATTCCACATCTTTGAAATTGTGAATTGTGCTGTGATAAACATTTGAGTGCATGGACCTTTCTGATAACATGACTTCTTTTCCTTTGAGTAGATACCCAGTAGTGGGATTGCTGGATAACATGGTAATTCTAAATTTATTAATATTTCTTTGAGTAATCTCAGTACTATTTTCCATAGAGGTTATACTAATTTGCTATACCATCAACAGTATATAAGCAACCTTTTCTGTCTGCATTTACTGATTTTCGACTTTTAAATAATGGCAATTCTGACAGGGGCAAGGTGGTATTTCATTGTGGTTTAAATTTTCATTTCTCTGATGATTAGTGATGTTGAGAATTTTTCATGTTTATTGGCCATTTTTATATCTTCTTTTGAAAAACTTTTGTTCATGGCTTTTGCCCACTTTTTCATGGGGTTGTTTATATTTTTCTTGCTGATTTGTATGAGTTATTTGTACATTCTGGATATTAGCCCTTTTTTTGATGTATAGTTTGTGAATATTTTCTTCCATTCTGTAGGTTGTCCATTCACTCTGTTGATTATTGTTTTTGCTGTATAGAAGCTGGTTAGCTTAATTGAATCCCATTTGTTAATTTTTGTTGTTGCTGTATTTATCCTTGGAGTCTTAGTCATAAATTCTTTGCATAGGTTGATAGCTAGAATTTTTTATGGTTTCTTGGCTTACATTTAAGTCTGTTATCCAGCTTGAATTAATTTTTATGTGTGGCAAGAGATAAGCATCCTGTTTTGTTCTTCTGCATGTGGCTGTTCGATCTTCCCAGCACCACTTATTGAATGGATCATCCTTTCCCCAGCATGTATTGTTTTCTCCTTTGTTGAAAATCAGTTGACCATTGATATTTGGTTTTATTTCTGGGTTCTGTATTCTGTTCCATTGTTTTATGTCTTTACTTTTCCATAAGTATCATGCTAATTTGGTTATTATAGTCTTGTACTATGATTTGAAGTCAGGTAACGTGATGTCTCCAGATTTGTTCTTTTTGTTAAGGATTGCTTTGGCTATTGATTTGCAAATGTTGAACTATGCTTGCATCTCTGGGATGAAACTCACTTGATTACAGTGAATTACCTTTTTCATGTGTTGTTGATTTCAATTTGCTAATATTTTGTTGAAGATTTTTGCGTCTATGTTCATAAAGGGTATTGGTCTGCAGTTTTCTTTTTTGTTGTGTCCTTTCCTGGTTTTGGTGTCAAGGTGATATTGACTTTTCTGAATAAGTTAGGGAGGATTCCTTCTTTCTTGATGTTATGAAATAATTTCTGTAAAATAGGTACTGGCTCTTCTTTGAAGGTCTGAGAGAATTCACCTGTGAATCCACCTAGTCTGGGGATTCTTTTCTATTGGGAGATTTTTTTTATTGCTTCAATCTTACTGCTCAATATTGCTTTGTTCAGGCTTTCTATTTCTTCCTGATTCTAACTTGGGAGGCTGTGTGTTTCTCAGAATTTATTCATTTCCTCTGTTTTCTAGATTGTGTGTGTAGAGATTTTCATAGTATTCACAGATGATATTTTGTGTTTCTGTGCTATCATTTGTAATGTTTCCTTTTTCATTTCTGAATGAACTTCTTTGACTCCTTTCTCTTCTATTTCTGGTTAGTCTTGCTAGTAGTCTATCAATTTTGTTTATCTTTCAAAGAACTTTTTGTTTCATTGATTCTTTGTATAGTATTTTAGTTTCCACGTCATTTATTTTTGTTCTGAGATTTGTTATTTCTTTTCTTCTGTTGGCTGTGGGTTTAGTTTGTTCTTCTTTTTGCAACTCCTTGAGATGTGTCATGAGATTGTTCATTTATGATCTTTCTGTCTTTTTTATGTAGGCATTTAAGGCTATGAACTTTCCCCTTAGCACTGATTTTACTATATTCTATAGGTTTTTTTTAAATCTTTGGCTCCTTTGTTGTTCAGTGCAACAAATCTTTTGATTTCCATCCTAATTTTATCTTTGCTCCAAGGATCATTTAACAGCAGATTGTTTAATTTCCATGACTTTGTGCAAAATTGAGAGTTTCTTTTGGAATTGACTTCTAGTTTTATTCCACTGTAGTCTAAGAAGATACATTGTATGATTCTGATTTTTTTTTAATTTGATGTGACTTGTTTCGTGGTCTAAGTTATGATTGATCTGTAAAATGTCCAATATGCTGATGAGAAGAATGTATATTCAGTAGTTTTTCCATAGAATGTTCTATAAGTGTTTGTTAGATCCATTTGTTCTAGAGTCCCATTGATGTCCAATGTTTCTTTTTATTTTTTTTGCACAATTCAATCTGTTTTATTATTTCAACATGTTACGGTGGTACAAATGTTTAGGTTATACATATTGCCTTTGCCCACCTGAATCAGAGCTTCAAATATGTCCATCCCCCAGACAGTGTACACTGTACCCACCTTTATTCATTTTTTGCTTAAATAATCTGTCCAGTTATGTCAGTGGTGTCTTGATGTCCATGGCAATTATGATGCTACTGTTTATTTATTTGCTTAGATCAAATAGAATTTGTTTATAAATCTGGAAGGTCCTGTGTTTAGTTCATATATATTTAGTATTGTTGTCTTTTTGTTGAATTGTTCTCTTTACCATTATATAATGACCATTTTGTCTTTTTTTTTTTTTTTACCAGTTTTGATTTAAAGTCTGTTTTATCTGATATGAGAATGTCTACGCCTGCTCATTTTTGTTTTCCATTTGCATTGACTATTTTTTTCCATTCCTTTACCTTGAGTCTATGTGAGTTCTTATGAGTTAAATGGGTTTCTTGGAGACAGTATATAATTGGGTTTTGTTTCTTTCATCTATTTAGCCAGTCTATTTCTTTTAAATGTGGCATTAAGGCTGTTCATATTCAGTACTAGTATTGATATGTAGGATACTGTTCTATTCATCATGTTGGACAGTATCTTATTATTTCATTTTCATTCTTTTGGTATTATTTTATAAGAGCTGTGACCTTTATCATTTGGGTATTTTTATACTGGTGTGTATCCGTTATGCTGTTCCATGTATAGTGCACTTTTGAGCATTACTCTAGGGCAAGGTGAGTAGTGACAAATTCCTTTCATGTTTAATTATTATGTTGAAAAATCTGTATTTGCACATTATTTATGAAACCTAGTTTTGGAGGATACAGAATTCTTGGCTGGGAGTTTTTCTGTTTTAGAGGACTAAAAAATGGAGCCCCTATCCTTTCTGGCTTATAAGACCTCTCAGAAGTGTGTAACAGCAGACTTCTCAGCAGAGACATACATATATATGTTGAAAGTGCATAGCACTGACAATGAGACAGTCCTAGAAACATCATATACACTCAAAAACATAATGGAAGGAGTAGGTATTTGCTTCCTAAAAATAAGATCTATTTCCAGTTCTCCAGTTACAAAGTTATATCTTTGTGTTCTCTATAAATAAGCTCCTCCTACCCCGTGTCTTTTGGGTTCATTTGCTTGATGAATGGTTGGCTTGCACAGTTGCTACATTGTTCTTGGTGGAATATGATTTCACAAAATCAAGTTTATTTTTGGAAATGCTTATCTACTGTCTAGTCTTTTAGAATGAGTTAGTATTTTATCTATTTCAAATATTTATGTATTGTAGTAACATACTGGGGTCATGTGATAAAACAGCACTGTGCTGGAGAACTCTGTTTAGAGAGCTGGATTGTTTGATGGTTAGTGTGCTCCAGTGGCATGTGTTCAGCCAGCCCTTTTCACATGCATCTTGGATATCGGGAAGAGAATAACTTTCCTTGACTTACCCATGTTCTCTCCATCCCTTTAGTTCCAGCTGCACAATGTTGCCTTCTCAGCTGAATGAACTGTGTTGCTTTGGTGTTTTGAAAATTTTAGTATGTTTTCAAATCACCTGGGGATCTTGTTACAAGGCAGATTCAATAGATTTGGGTGGGATATCCCCTGCATTTCTAGCAAATCGTTGAGGAGTAAGGAGCTAGACAATAAGAATGCTTTATTTTAACTGCAACTATGATCCTCAACACACTTAAATATTTGTGAGGTTGTGGTAGATGCTGCCTGTTGAGTGAAAAGACAAAAATACACATAGAGATAGAAAAATGAAGAAATTAGGATTTAAGGGAGGATCCAAGAAGAATGAAGCTAAAAGTGATAGAGCAGAAATTAGAATTGAAGAACATCTTGGAAAAAATGGTTTGCATACCTATGTGGAAAATATATAGTCCATCTGCTACAGTAGCAGCCAGTCATATGACCTGGAGGGGAAGACTGGATGGCCAAAATAGAGTAGCAGTAATAATACTAGTAAACTGAAGCACAGTATTGACATAGAATTTCCTTTTGAATTAGTTCAAATGCCCAGCAGCAATTGGCTTTGATGATTTAATATTTAGGATGTGTAGTTGAAAGCCAGGGGATCCAGATTTTTGGAAAATTGACTTTTTAAAAAAATGTGTTGCATAAGTGTAACTTGCTAACCAAGCTAGTTGGCCTTGTTAGTAAATGCACTTTTTCACAGACATTAAAATTCCAAAGGCTCAAAACATTTCTCCAAAACTCTATGAAAAAAATGTTCACTGTGTTTGAAGTCAACTAAATCTGAAATGGTTGAATATAAATGACACAGACCTAGGAAGAATTTTAAATGATTCAACTATCAATAAAGGCCTTTTTGTAATTATGAGAATAACATAAAGTTGCAAGTATTCAATTTTCCAGACAAGAAAACTATAATCTTTAAATTAATAAAGCACTTGTTTTTCTTTCTTTTAAATGCTCAACTTTCCCCTTGACATTTTAAGAGTGAATCTGGTGCTTATGATTGATAATAATAACTTTTATATTTAGCCATCTTTCATCACTTTATTGATTTTTCTATTTTTTTTCTTTGATCTCATTTAGCATTTGGGTGTACTTTATTGATTTCATCCTGTGGTCAATTTGCATTCAAAGGATGCATTTGATTCAGTGCATTTGTGCATTTATAATATTGGCTATTAATGAGGAGTTTCAGAGGCCAATGTCTTAGTCGTCTGCCAAAATTGCCTAAAACAAATTCATAGTTGAAAAAGTGGAAATTATTCACATACACTAATTAAAAGTTATTTAAATAGTCAAGATTTAAAAAACATACTACTAAAGTGAAACCATTTTATAATATATTTCTAGTCATTTCAAAGCTCTACAAGACTTTTGTGAATGTTACATACAGTGAGGGAGAGTAAATAAAGGAGGAGGCAGCATCAGCTTCTCTCTAAATGTCCATAATTTCATTCCTATTATACATTCAGCTGTATTTAAAATTCAGCTGCAGTTTGTAGAATGTTGTTATTTCTTCCATTTTTCACCTTGTCAAACAAATTGCTTTATTTTATTTTTAAGATGTTAATCCAGTTTAATAATTAATGTGTATAATCAGTATGTACATTGTGGCAATAGAATAGAATTTAATTCTACCAACACAACCGTGTATATCATGGAGCTTTTCTGCTGAAAAATCCTGCTGACACAAATGTATTTTGAAACAGAGTTTCACCTCATACTTTGGTATTATTGTGTTAAAGATGAAATGGTGTCTTGGAAGGAAATGCATCTGGAATTGATCTGAACACTCTCTCTCTTTCTCTCTCTCTCTCTCTCAAGCTAGAGGTAATTCAGTGACAAGCCTTTTAGAGAGATGATAAATATAAAGTAATGTTTCTGAACATGAATTTTTGTTGTGGGGGGAACCTAATTAACCAACCTAAACTACTTCTATTCAAACACTTCAGAAAGATAACACCAGTCACAAATGTTAAATATCTGTTTTGCTTTACTTTGCTTACTCATGCATTTATTCAACACTTGCTATGGCAGTTTATCTAAAATTAGGTCCAAAGTAATTTAGGCAGCCATACCCTATGTGAAAGATTCTGTAGAAAGCTTTAAATCATAGTGACAGCCATTAGAACTTGCTTAAACGAAATGCATTTCTGAATAACTCCAGAGGAAACAATAGAAAAAAAGAGCTATGAGTATATCCCATAAGGTCTCACAAGAAATTACTCAGCATTTAGATATGCACTCCTTTGAAAGAATGGAATTAAATATATTGTTTTTTAGAATTCTACACATGTATTTCAAAGAAAATAATAGCATATCTTTATCGAGCATTTATGCTGTGTCAGGTATATATCTTGGTGCCTTTATGTTATCACATCATTCAATTCTCAAAATTTTTGAGTTAAACAAACAAACTATATTGTTACTCTCATTTTATTCATGAGAAAATAGTACCACAGAGCAATGAAGTAATTTTTCTAACATATATAAATAGCAGCAGTAACGGGTTTTAAATGCTAATAGTCGGATTCCAGCACACAGGTTCCGAACTCCTGCGCTGTTTTGTTTTGTTCACTGATTTCTGTGTAAATAGCATGAACATTGGCTTTTCCAGCTGTCACAAATAGGTAAAAGTTATTCTAAAATTCTGTTGGACATGTGTAGAGTTAGCTGTTCTCAAAATTTATAAATTTGAAAAAAATATTTAGATTAAGGATTTAATTACATATTACTAAATATGTCTACAAAATAATGGCTGTCTGCAATACATAAATTTACCACTTGAGTGCTGCTATTGTATGTCCAAGGATAGTGATAAACTGGTGTAACATAGTGATGTGGAGACTAAATTTATAGTATAAAAAAACTCAATCTTATGTCCCGAAAAAAATTCAGAAACTCATTGATTTTGGAATATATTTTCTATTGTCTCAAATTACAAAACTAAAACACTTTGGAATAGTGATAATGCAATTTGTAAAAATGTTTGTTACAACTTTTTCTGCAAATTAGATGCTCTAACCTGTGGGACAGCAATAATGGAAGAGAAGGTATTTATTATCTTATAGAAAAACACTTTTAATCATTTTCTTAGAGAGTGAAATTTGTATACAACTTTGAGGAGTTGCATGTGAAACAGTCTAAACTGACAGGACCTGAGACCTTACCTGAGACTTCTGAAAAAAAAAAAAAATGCTGGCCTCTAGAAAAAAGATAATTGTTTTCAGCCTTAGCATTTACCAAAAGTAAAAGAAAATTAATCTAAAAAAATTTATAATTTACTCATTCCTTTATTTTAATTTATTATAATCATGGAACATTATTTCTATTTTTTGAAAAGAAAATTGTGCAATTACTCATTTACCTCATTAATGAGTAGTTAGCCTGAGAAATAGGGAGAATGGGCTTATATCTACATCTGGGTAAAAGGATATAGTTTTAACTTTTACAGTTTTTTGTTATTTCAAAATATTATAGAGATACTAATGTTTTTGGTTACATGGAATGTTTTTGTAATGCTCAAGCCATGTATATAAGTGTGCCCACCACCCAAATAGTGTTCATTGTACCCGTTAGGTAGGTTTTTAATCCCTCCTCTCCTCCTCCTACCCCTGTGCTTTATTGCTGCTGAGTTTTACTTCCCTCTGTGCACATGTGCATTCATCAGTTAGTTCTAATTTAATAACCAGTACATCCGGTGTTTCTTTTTCCATTTTTCAATATTTCATTTAGGGTAATCATTTCCAGTTTCATCCAAATTGTTGCAAAAGGCTTTCATTCATCCTTCTTCAGGGATGAGTAGTATTCCATGGCATAACTATGTTACATTTTGTTAATTCAATTGATGTTGATTCCATATCTCTGCAATTGTGAATTGTGCTGTAATGAACATTCGAGTATAGATCTCTTTTCGAATAAAATAACTTCTTTTCTTTTGTTTAGATACTCAGCAGTGGGATTGCTGAATCAAATGATAGGTCTACTTTTAGTTCTTTGAGGAATCTCCATACTGTTCTCTGAAGATGTTGTACTAATTTGCATTCCCAACAAGAGTGTATAAGCATTCCCTTCTCTCTGCATCTATGATATCATCTGTTGTTTTAGGACTTTTTAAATTTATTTACTTATTGATTGATTGATTAATGTATTTGTTACTATTTATGCATCTATTTATGAGTTTAAAAAATTGCAGAATAGTTTCATTATATATTGATGTGAAATATTTTACTTCTAATAGGAATTGTAAATATTTACTTAACCTTTTAATTTCCTTTAACTGATAAAACTCTTTCATTTACTTTTTTAACAAACAAAAATTTTCAAGTTCATTAATTGAACAAACAATAAAAATTATTTTGATTCTCTAACATCATTTATGTGAAACAAATAAAGTTAGCTTTTGGAAGACTGAGTGCCAGTTGGGTTTAATTTTTTTTATTCTCTACCATAGTTACTTATCAGGGAATAAAAATACTCTTTATGTGAATAAACAAAAGAATAAGTGATTGATTGAGTGATACTTTTTCATCTGATACTTGTCTTAAAGGCATTTTTCTAGAGACAGACATTTAGTTAGAAATCCTTACTAGAAATTCTCAACCAAAATCTTGATTGAAAGTGAAATTATCTTCATTGTTTATTGCATTACCTTCTTAATAAATTTTTAAATAGATAAAAATATTACTTGGTCTTACATTTCAAAAAAGCAAGGTAAGATTTCTTTTTAAATTATTGAAAGCATTATCCCATAAGGAGATACTAATTATATGAGCTATTTTTGATATACTATATATATATATAATTCACTACATTTCATATATATCTGATGAAACTGCACTTACAAATACTATTTTCAGTGAATCTAATGTGTTGAGAGGCTTGCTTGCAAATAATAAGTATGTGAGAACTAATATACTGAAGAAAATGACTTAAGAGATAGATAGTATGCCCTATTCCATTTAATAATTCTAAAACTAGGGGAAAAAGTAGATAGAATTTAACAAAATTTTTAGTCATTGATAAAATGAAGGTATTTCAAAATCCATGAAGAGCACATAATAAGAAAGTTAGAAATATTTGTAAAATAGGATAAAATAGGATTCATCATATAAAAATGCAAATTATCAAATCTAGAGAAAAATAGTCTGAAAATAGCATGTTTGGATACTAAAACAACATAGAGATCAGCAACACTGAATAATGTTGAAAAAATTCTGAGTGCAAAGTTAGACCTGAATATATCTTAGTGTATTGTTAAAATCACAGAGCTATCCATTATGCTTAGAATAAAGTTCAAAAACTTTTAAGATGGTTTACAAAGCATCAGCAATCTGCCTCCTGGAAAATTTCTACAAATTATCCTCTCTATTTGTTTCCCTTGGAATGTCAAGAATGATTCCTTGGTTTCTGCTCTGTGTAATAGTTTAATTTTTTAAGCAGGGTGAATGGTAGCATTCTTCTCTA
Organism: Microcebus murinus; assembly: GCF_040939455.1. Classification (NCBI taxonomy): domain Eukaryota; kingdom Metazoa; phylum Chordata; class Mammalia; order Primates; family Cheirogaleidae; genus Microcebus; species Microcebus murinus. Next base: position 42,611,704 of record NC_134113.1, on the reverse strand, counting down.
AATAATGATTACAGGGATAGGAGCAAAAAATTTTGTAGATTAGACATGAATTATATTTTGTACTGTTTGGCATGCTGGAAAATCACTTTGCAATACCCAAGAGGAAGTTAAATATGCTTTGGTGGTCATTTACATCTAGATTTTAGTAGAAGAAAAGTTGCTACTCAGTTATTAATAGTACCTTCTTAGCCATATTGGATAACTACCTATGGCTTTTGTGCTAAACATACTGGCTCATGTCATATCTATTGTTTCAAATATCTTCCTCAAATAGACGATCATGATTGGATTTTACTAGGGAGAAATCAAATTGCAGATGGAGATAGTTGGGGCATCCAAAACCAATTCCAGTCTGTATTCTGCTTTGCATTAATGAACAAAAGTGGATGTATAGACTTGTATGGAAATAGAAGCTTCTCATCCATAGCACTTGAAACTTATGTTCATTTGAGAGGCAAACTCTACCAGCCCTTTGAAATTAATGTGCCTAATATTTTAACTATAAATTCCACCAAGGTAATGGACATAGTCATTTCATTTTTTCAAAAGATTATTTCTAAGTTGTCAAGAAATTATTAATAATTTCTCATTCATCAATATATTAACAGTCAGAGATTTATTTTTCCATTTCTGAACCTGGGGAAGTCATTGATCAAGGTAATTAGTATTGTTTTTATTTATTTACTCAGTTTGGATTTGTGTGTAACTTTAATAGTTGTGCCAAGGAATTTAGTATTATATGCTTTAGCAGGAATAGGATCTTATTTATTCTTTACATATTATCATGCTAGAATAAATTTCCCAAAGTGATTTTCTTCCTTCATTTCCAACTGTGTGTTTTAAAAGGGATTTTAATTTCTAAATGCATTTACTGGACTCCTCTGTCTCAGATATTCTCATCTTCCACCAGAAATCAGCCTTCACAAAAGAAATTAGGTTCAGCATGAAGTCATTATTATTCTGTATTTTCGGGTCCAGTATATGATTTATACCAGAACTTCATTTTCTGATCATATGTTTTTATTCAGATTTCTGAAAATGTTTATTTTACTCAGAATGAAATCCAAAAATAGAATAATTGGGTTGGAAGAAATCTCAGGGCACTGTCTTATCTTTCCCTCCATCACTAAGTACTTAAACTAAGAGTTTATCAACAGACAGTTTATTTTTAAAAAATAAAAATCTTTACCCATGCACTCTCACATTTTAATTCTTCCCCAATATATTCATTCTAGAATTTGTCTATTAATATAGACAGGGAGATTTTAAATTTCTAATCATTAAGAACATGTAGTGAATATATTTCATAATTGCTACCAGTAATTGATCTTTAAGACAATTAATTACACACAATTGCACACATGTACACCCTAAATTTTTCTCTTTGGAATTCGTCTACAGAGAAATGTGCTTTGCCTTGGGGTTTTTGTTTGGGTGCACAGATGTAGTTCTCAGCTTCACTGCATTTTGAGAAGCTCAGACTATTTTGGGGGATGGGAAAATCTTAAGAAGGCAATCCAGCAATCAACAGAATGGTACTGGTTATCTATTAGCCCCTGGGCCCAGAAGAGGGCAGAATCACTCACTGACTGATGTTTTTAAAATCCCTGACAAATGGATGGTAGATAGATGGATAGAAAGATAAATGACAGATAGATATATATGTATATCTCTATTTACTGGAATTTTACATTGTCAGTTTTACTGGAATTTCTTTATTCCCAGAAATGATTCCATAGGAAACATCCCTGAAGGACCCTGAAGAATCCATGCCTTTTTAATACCTAAGCAAATGTTTGGAAAGTAGAAGGTCATAACTGGTCCTATTAGCCAGTTATGTCATTTAATAATAATATTAAAATGAATTGAGCATCTGAAATATACAAACTACTTTAAAGGCATAATACATTTTCTTTTCATTTAATCTTCACAACAACTTTGGGAGTAGGGATTAGTATTCCTATTACCGAAACTTTACATCATCCATGTTCAGGTTCAATCAATGTCAGGAGTCTCCCTCATTCAAATGACATGACTAGCTGTAAAAAATACTTAGAAGCACTGGTAGGTAAAAGACCTATCTGGTGTTTTCCTCAAAGTGAAACCTGATATCAGAGTGGAAATGAAATACTTTGGAATTAAAATTGGACATGATTTATCTCATTGTCATTTCTATATTGATCTAAGGTTTTTACTCCATAAATGTCCTGAATTTAGTGAATTTGGCAACTTTATGGTTTATCTCAGGTCTTCAAAAGAAACATTCACATGATTTAAAGTAATAATTACAATTTATATTCCTGACCATATTTTGAAACAAGACTAATCCTAACATTAAAATACTTAAGACTAATATTGCAGAAATATGGATCTTATAATTTTAAATCTAAAAATTAAAAACAAAGCAGATGCTGGTGGTTAGAAATTAGAATGACAGATGATCATTATCCACTAAAATTATTTTTTATTCCACTGTACTATGAATACAAAATAAATATTAATTTTCTATCCCCAAACATAATTTGTTCTATAAACTTATATTTCCTATTGGTTACAAAATCATAACTTTTTGAAGAAGCATTAAATATTTAAAGTTAGGGGTTAAAATTGTGTTTTCAATTAATCTCTGGAATTAGCTGTAATTAATATGAAAAACAAATTCATGATTCTGAAGCTATTAAAAATATCTTTTATATATAACTTTCATCATAAACATGATAATCATTATGCTGTAATTGCTAGTTAGCTAAACATTTATTTACATGTGATTATATTGTAATTTTAGCTAAAAATGTTTACACCCAATATGGAAAAGCATTACTGTGCAATTAGCTATTTTCTCTACCTCTATATTACATATTTACATAGTAAATTATCTGCATGAAAATTATCATACAAATATGTCTATTTATAAAGATATTTTAGAGTAAAGTAGATAGTTAATATAAAGGATATTATTGTATTTAAGGTAATTTGAAAAAATTTGCTTAAAATACAACACACTTTTCTTAAGAAATTATATTTTAGGCCAGGCGCCGTGGCTCACGCCTATAATCCTAGCACTCTGTGAGGCCTAGGTGGGCGGATTGCTCAAGGTCAGGAGTTCGAAACCAGCCTGAGCAAGACCCTATTCTACTAAAAATAGAAAGAAATTAATTGGCCAACTAAATATATACAGAAAAAATTAGCTGGGCATGGTGGCGCATGCCTGTAGTCCCAGCTACTCGGGACGCTGAGGCAGTAGGATCGCTTGAGCCTAGGAGTTTGAGGTTGCTGTGAGCTAGGCTGATGCCACGGCACTCACTCTAGCCTGGGCAACACAGTGAGACTCTGTCTCAAAAAATAATAAAAAATAAAAAAAAAGAAATTATATTTTAGAGATAATTTATATTCTTGAGAATCTCTCATTTGCTTACTGATTATCCATTTGTGACCTGAGTAAACTCTTATCTATAAGGTAGGTATCTTAACTATTTTAAGACTTCAAATACATAAAAAGGCACGCTAACGTTTAGTTTGCCAAGAAAAGATAGTAAAACTGTAACAGAGCAGTTGCCCTTCCTCTTGTAGATACGGAAGTGTAAAACTGAAGTGTGGGGAATGTGCAACAGAGATAATGGCCTGGGACAATAAAACAGCAAAAGATGTTTTATGTCTCTTTAAAATTTCCCCCACTCTTTTGGAGAAATGAGGCCTGATCACTGTCCCAGGCAGAGGGTCAGGAGTGGGTAGTGGAATGTCTTCTGTTCTTGATGTTACAGGAGATAGCTCAGCCAAACTGTTGCCTCCATGTCAGGCCAGGGATCTGGCTGGTGGAGGTCTCTGTGGGCCTCCCAGGTGGGCAGAGTTCACAGCTTTGTCTTTGGCAGGGATGGGATGATTAGAATCATTAATGACAATACCCTTGAGCTGAGGGCCCTCGCTTTAAAAGCTCTGTATTTCTGTTTATGTATAGGAATTTGAATTTTGAGATGATAGTCTACCGTTTTCGTCCTTTGCAGGCAAAATAACGAACTTTCCTTTCTTCTCAAAATACTTGTTCTCACTATTCTGATGTGGCCTAGAGGACAAGTGCTAAGCTTTTGGTAACAAAACCTGTCTGAAAAATGTCAGCCATCCCTGAAGGCCCTTAGTAATTTTATAAATACAGGACTAAAGTCATTTATGAACTATACAAATGTATTCTAAATAAACACTCAGTAAAACCATTTTTACACCTTTTACAATTTTAATACTAGATATGAATTATTCATGACAGATAAATGATTTTAAAATAGATATTCTTGATTTTGTTTTCTATTAAATTTCTATTTTCTAGCTAAGAAGCATCACTTCTTGAGTCCTAATCCAACACAATTACAGGGTCAAGCACTGTTCTAGGAGCTGTGGCTAGCTTTACTTACCTGCCCTGATAGAGCTTACATTCCTTTGTTCTTCCCTTCTGTTATCATCACAAGTGATTCTCTCCATGTTGTGTTTCTGATAGAATCTAAATTACTCACTATGTACTAAATATCTTTTATGATCTATCTTCCTCCTTCTCCATCCTCATCTCTTACTGCCCACTTTGTGCAGTTCTGCTCTAGCCATAGTGGCCTCCATTCTATTCCTGCAACATAGACATGCTTAAGTTTTTCTCATTTCTGCTTCCTCAGGCTAGAGTTTTCTTTTATAACTCTATTCATGGGTATGATAGCTACATATGCCCATGGAGATCATCTGTGACTATAAAATTTCCTTCCCCCATTATGCCACACTGCCTTTTACTTAACATTTAACACAATTTACATATTAATTTCTGTCTCTCTGCCATATAGGCATATAAGCTGGAGAACAAACAAATACACAATAAATAATTATTTGATTAATGAACAAATAAATGGTAACTAGCTAAAAAGAAAAAATTTTCTATAATCTTTTTTGACAAATGCTGCTTTAAACCTTGGAGAGTAACAATATGAAATTAGCATATTATAATCTCAGCATATTTTTTTTTAGTAAAGGAACTTACTTTATTTTGTTTCACCCAGAGTTTCCCAAGCTTTTTTGAACATGAAGCCTTTTTTATTTGTTTGTTTTGTTTTTAAAATAGTGCCTATTAACCTATTAGCTGTTGTTTTTTGGAACATTTGATGGTAAACATTAGCTTTTTCTTATCCTATTGAGATTTTCATAATTCAAAATATAATTTCATATAAAATATATGAAAAGAAAAGTTGAAAGTATTGAGAGGGTCACAATATGTTTTCTGAGAGAACTGAGTTTAGTTTGAAAAGAAAAAGGCATTTTGCCATTTGCTTTCTTGCCCGTGGTTGACAGTTGATGGAACAGTACATGGAGTAATATGTTTTCCTTTTACTTTCTAAATTTGTATTAAGCCCATAGCAATTCTGCAGCAAATTTAATGATGTTGTGGGAAAAATGTCTAATATAAAATATTTTATTATAAAAGTACTGGAACATTAAGGCTATACTATATCTGCCTCTGTGTTTGACAGTATAGAAAAAAGTACTATAGTTGTAGGAAGGGAGGCAGAATGTTTTTAGAAATGAAAGTGAAAACCCGAACTGAATAGGCATTATTCCCTGGTGTTCAGCTCTGTGGGATGTTTTCATTGTATTTTGTGTTTGACAAAAACATAGTTTTTCATGTTCAAATTTTGGGGAAGTTTAGTCTGTTCTGGCATAATGGATTAAGTTATAACATCTCTTGCCATTTTGGAAATGATATGTTGAAATATATTTGTTACAATTCTTACATGAAAGAGTTTCAAATTTCTAATAAAAAGAGATGTAACTTTAAAGGATTTGAAAGTCTTTTTCAAGGTGGCACTATTATCTACTCTTCTTATTTGCAAACATATTAGGTTAATGAACTTCCATTTTAAAATACTGATTACTCCAAAAATAAATCTTAAGTGACATAAACTTTGCCTTATATTTTGAAATTTATATAATTTCTATCAACTATTAATCTACCAGACTTTAAAATAAAAATGACTATATCCACTTAGTTTGGACTGTTAGGCTGAAATTCAGTTTTAGAAAGTATACTTACAAATAGATTGTGTTCTACTAGAACAAGTTCCACAAAACACTGATTTCTTTCTAAAATGGGCTTTAGATGAGCCTAAATAAGCTAAATCAGCTGATAGACTTTTTTACTGAACTAGATTACTTGGACAATTAATCTGATAGTCCTTTTAAAAAACCTTATGAAAGGTTAAAGGATTGTCTAAGATTTCATCCAAACTTGGTTCCCACAACTAGGAATGAACAAAGTTCGTTCATAACTATGGATTCAATCTAAAACTATAATGGGTTTTAAGACTCATTTATATTCATTTCTTGAACTCTTATTTTGCACCAGAACCCGTGCTAAACACTGCATGTGTGTGAGCTCATTTGACTCTCACAACAACCCTGCGGTAGACATTAAAACTACTCTAATTTACTGAGTAGGAAAGAGGCCAGAATTCAAAAACTGCCTCTACAGAAACATAATTACTTACTCACAATTTGTGATAGAGACTGGAGATGTAAACTTTGAAATAATGTATAAAGAATTAGCAAAGCCTGAGCAAAAGTGAGACCTCATCTCACCCCATCTCTACTAAAAACAGAAAAAAATAGCTTGACAACTATAAATAGAAACAAAAAATTAGCTAGGTGTTGTCTTATGCCTGTAGTCCCGGCTACTAGGGAGGCTCAGGCAGGAGGATTGCTTGAGCCCAAGAGTTTGAGGTTGCAGTGAACAAGACTGACCTCACGGCATTCTAGCCTAGGTAACAGAGCAAGTCTCTGTCTCACAACAACAAAAAGAATTAGTAGCTGAAAGCAGATAAACATGTGTAAATGTTAAGGAGAAGATCACAAATGGAGACAGCAGAAAGCAACTGTAAACTAAGCTTTTTTAATGCTAAAATTCAATGTAAAAGGGCAAAAAGGATCTCTCCTTTTCCATTTTTCTCCCCCCCACCCCCAAGCCCAAGTCAGAAAGGCATGGATCCCTTCTTTTGAAAACAAAAAAGAAGAGTGATATCAAAGCAAAAATGATAACATTTTCTTTCTTTTTTTTTATTTCAGCGTAATATGGGGGTACAAATGTTAAGGTTACCTACATTGCCTTTGCTTCCCCCTTTGATTCAGAGCTTCAAGCATGTCCATCCCCCAGACAGTGCACATTGCACTCATTATGTAAGTATATACTCATCCTCTCCTCCCCCCACCTGACCTACACCTGATAAATGTTTTATTTTTTGTTTTTTTTTTTAACATTTTGGTTACATTTTATATCTTTGCCTTTCCCTAGCAAGGGATAGAGGTATGCCCTTCCCCTCCACACTGTTCACCACATTGCTCAGATGTGGGTCTACCCTCTAACCCCTGAATCCCTGGTGAACACCACCACCCTTTGAGCACCATAGTGATAATCAGTCAGTACCAATTTGATGGCAAATATATGTGGAGCCCATTTATTCTGATCTTGTGTCACCTCACTTTGGATAATGGGCTTAAACTCAATCCAGGATAATATAAGTGGTGCTAGATCACTGTTGTTTCTTAGAATTGAGTAATATTCCATTGTAAACATATACCGAATTTTAATAATCCACTCATGAATTGACGGGCACTTGGGTTGTTTCCATGTCCTTGCAATAGTGAATTGCTGCCATAAACATCCAGGTGCAGATGTCTTTATAACAGAATGTCTTATGCTCTTTGGGGTAGATGCCTAATAATGCTATTGCTGGGTCGAATGGTATTCTGTTTAGTTCTTTAAAGTATCTCCAAATTCTTTTCCACAAAGGTTGCACCAATTTCAAGGAAGGTAGTCAACAATGTGAAAGAAGGCATTGAGGCCAGAATTTCCTATAACTGGTGTGCATTTTAGAGTTAGGAAACATCTTAAAAATCAACTGAGATAGCTACAGCATGTTCAGAAAAGAAATGGAAACACAACAAATATATTAATTAGTTATATTCAGTTTTAATCATTCACTGAACATTTACTGAGCCCCTACTATATTCCAAGAACTTGGCTAGCTGTTTTCTATATAAAGGCATTTGTCCTATTCTTAAGATATTCAATGTTTAGATGTGAGATAAATGGGTAATTATGATACAGCATCATAGATATTTTGAAAGAAGTATGTCCAATGATCTTAGCAAGATGGTTGGTTAATGCTACTTTGGTTGAATCAAGAATTGTTTTTCAGAGAGTGTGATTTCAACTGTAACTTAAGGCTAAGTGGGAGAGACAGGCAACAGAATAAAGGGAAGGCATATATGCCTAGCAGGGGACATGAAATAACTCAGTGTCTGTGAAAGGGCATATATTCCTGGGCTGAGATGACATTATCAAAAGCTCTTTTTCACTTTCTCATGATTCCTTGATTATCTTTTTTATGTTCACCTTCATTAGTTTCAAGTAGACATACGTGCATAATGGTGTTTCAGTCAATGATGGACTGCACATATGACATATATGACAGTGGTCCCATAAGATTATAATACTGTATTTTTACTGTGCCCTTTCTATGTTTAGATATACAAATACCATTGCGTTACAACTGCCTACAATTTTCAGTACATTAACATGCTGTACAGGTGCGTATCCTAGGAGCAATAGACTATCCCATGTAGCAGAGGTATGTAGTAGGTGTACCATCTAAATTTTATACATTTTATAGATTTTATAATGTTTGCAGTATGATGAAATTACCTGAAGATGCATTTCTCAGAATATATCCCCATTGTTAAGCCATGCATGACTGTACTAATAAAAGGCATCAGGAAAAAAGTATAGCATTTAATGTAAAATTATCTCTGCCATCTTTAAATTTTTAGCACATAATTGGAGGACTTCATTTAGTACTTAGTACATTTTTCTTTTTAATGGTACACATCTTGTGTTATGCCTCTAATTGCAGCTGTAGCTGGTACATTTTGTCATAGCAAATATGAAGTCATATTGATTTACTGATCTTATGACAAATAACTATCATTCCAAAATGGGCTCTCAATCTAGTCAGTTCATAGATCACAAACACAACCACCTATAGCAATCAAGCAAGCAAAGTCTCTGAGTAAAGTTGGCAGGATGCAAGTACATTTGCACGCTGTATGTGTGTTTGGTGGGGCTGGGGCAAGATAGAGGGGACTGTGCATGAAAGGCAGGGGGACTTATCATTGCCGTGGAGGAAAGTGAAACTGGTTCCAAATGAAAGCACTTTTATTCTGAAATGTCTTTTATACAGTCTAACTGATTAGTATAATTTAAGACTAATTTGGGTCAATAACATTAATTGCCTTTCATCTTTATGTTTTTATATTCACATAAGTTATTTACAGAACTTTTGTAATATGTAATATTTATCTCTATTTTATATATAATTCTCTTGATATAATATTTCTTTTGATAATTTTATTTCCCTTTCTTTTCTAAAACTGTTGTATATTCCCTTCTATGAATTAATTTGTTTTGGAAAGAGAATCAAATGCAAAACATTTGCATTTGTTCTGATAGTTGTAATATGAGCGGACTGTGGTAAGAAAAAGCAGTTTAAGTATTCACTGAGGAAAACACAGAGTAATATAGAACACTAAGCTTAGCTCTATAAACACAACATCTATTAGAAGAGGCATGAAAAAATGATTTCACAAAAAAGTCAAATGCATGATTTCCAACTGTGGGAGAAAAGATCAAAGAAACCAATCAGAAATGATCAGAGACACTGATGGGCAATGAAACATTTCCAGTCTTGACATATCTATTTAAGGTCATTTTCAAAATTACTAACTTAAATTTTAGTAATGCAATGTGAGGCATGCATCCTATCCTTACCCCCATAAATCTGTTGATATGGTGAGTTATAATCAGGTATACATAGAATTAATAACAATAGTTTTAAAATCTTTAGCTAATGCAGAAAAATTACCCAATATGCCTTACAATCTGCAGAGTTTTTTCTATTCTAGCTCAGAGTATCATCAGGAAAGCACTTAAAATTCATAAAACTTTACCAGAAAAAAATTATAATGCAATAATATTCAATGTGCATACTGTTTAGAATAGAGCATTAAGCATTTGTGAGTATGTGTGTATGGGAGGGGCAGATGTGTATGTGCATTTGTATGAATAAGAAAATATTCAGATTACCAATATAGAGATACATATTCAGAAATAATTAAAACCATCTAATCATACAATTATTAAAGGATTTTAGGTATCATTCAGTCCCAGTGATCAGAGTCGACCTAATCTTCCAGTTCAGTATCTTTTCTCGGTTTTCATTCTTTTGATATCTCAATAGTACTTAGTTTAGAAACCTTTGGAAATTACTTTAAATATATTTTTTGTTAGACTTTTATATAATTTTTTCCAAGTAATAATGTCATTAAGAAATTTATCTTATTTTCTCCAACAGCATCATAGGGGGAAATGTTTCTCTCTATAACAAATGTAATACAACCCAAGATGATAATGATCTTTTTTCCTGCTTTGAAATGTCTTTTCTTTGCCTTTGCTAGTGTATAATCTAGGTCTCTTGAATCAAATTTTAACAAAATGTAAGATTACCATTTATTCATGAACTAATATAGTAAATAGGATATGTTTCCTAAATATACGTATTTCTATTTTTTTTAAAATGGTCATTTCGTGTTTATAGATATATGAAAGAATATTATCAATTTTAAAAAAGAACTTTTATCAAAAAATTACAAACAAGTAAAACCAGCCGGACAGCAAAATGCCATTCATTATTTTCTACAGCCATCATCAGTTGTCATTAAAGATTTGACCTCACATTCTCCTGCTTCATCCCTGTTTTCTCCTTGTTCCTCTGTAGGCCTCTTTTCTGCTTCCCACAGCTGGAATTGCTATATTCCTCAAGATTTTGGTCCTCATCCATTTGTCTTCTCTTTCAGCACGTTCTCTGGCAGTATTATCTCTTATTGGGATATCAGCAATCATTTCAAATTATATCCATTGCTCAACTTCTCCCCTGAGCTCTAATCCAAACTGCATTGTCTTAGACAAGTTTATCTGAATGTTAATTTTTCACCTCAAGATGCACAGCAAATTCACTAACCTCTATCCTCAATCTACTCCTTTTACTGATCTCATTTCTGTCTGGCATCATAGTATGCCACTCTGCCTACAATTTTCAATTGTGTTCTGTTTAAACATACAGCTTCTC